>NW_017805823.1:626884-629038 GCF_001891065.2 Hippocampus comes
TGTGGCAGTCGAAAGGAGCACACACGATTGCCTGTAGAACACGTCTTTATTCCAAGACTGCCAACAAGTAGATCTGAACAGTTACAACTTGTGCCACAATTCTTGACATAACCACGCCCCCTACTACATGCCTGCTGGGTGAGAAGCATGGTCCTAATGTCCGCCACACAGCCCCCCCCCGAACACCCAGAAAGGCAATCAAAATGACAACTTCACCGGTGGTCTTATTAGCCTGCCACAACGACTACGCAATCCGTCTTCTGGCAGTCCGTCTTCTGGTGGCGCAGGCGAAACTAGTCGGGCAGGAGGCACAGGTGAGACACGAGTGGGGGAACGACACTCAACACCGACACGCTGAAGTGAGGCTGGGGGCTTCGGAGGACGACCACGGCGAGGGACCTGGGCAGGCAACAGCACATCACCCGCAACCAAATGAGCTGGTTTGAGCCTATCTAAGGAAACACACTCCCTTCGCCCACCCATATCGATCACAAAATTCTTATCACCGTGCTCAAGCACGTAGATAATTTGCATATTCAACATTTATTACGCAAATCCACTGTTGACATTGTTGTTTAGTGCATTTGTAACCATTTGCCGTATTTTTTTTTTTTTTGAATGTGCATTTTTACACTCCAGTGTTTCATTTAGAACAAGGCAGGCCAACGTATTTTAGTTGCTCTTGCCTTGACTACATTTAGATTGCACTGATGGTGACTGTTTTACAGTAAGTGGTGCCTATTTGTTTTTTTTTTGTTTTTTTAAACACTTGTACATTGCTGAGCACGGCCTTCCTAAAGTACACGAATGCGTGTCAAACCTGTTATATTAGATTGTACGGGTGGATGAACAATACATTATTTGTGTTTCTGAAGTGTTTCTCTCTTTACCCACAGGAGCAGTATATATTCATTCATGACGCCATTTTGGAGGCTTGCTTGTATCTCAGCTGACTTTGGAAGAGGCATTAGCCTAGCTAGCACAACTTGAGCTGGTCAGCAGCTAATCGCAGCAAGGGGTTAAACATATAAATTACAAAAATCCTCCCTCGAGATAAAATCTTGATTGGAATGGGGTCTTAAATCTTCATTTAGGCTTCCTGTTCGGAAATCAAGTCTGCTTTTTGTTTTTCTATTCCGACTGATGTTATAACAAAAGGTCAATGTTGTATACGTGTATTTTGCGTAGGTACATCCTGTTGTTTGGATATTTTGTGGCAGTCGAAAGGAGCACACACGATTGTCTGTAGAACACGTCTTTATTCCAAGACTGCCAACAAGTAGATCTGAACAGTTACAACTTGTGCCACAATTCTTGACATAACCACGCCCCCTACTACATGCCTGCTGGGTGAGAAGCATGGTCCTAATGTCCGCCACACAGCCCCCCCCCGAACACCCAGAAAGGCAATCAAAATGACAACTTCACCGGTGGTCTTATTAGCCTGCCACAACGACTACGCAGTCCGTCTTCTGGTGGCGCAGGCGAAACTAGTCGGGCAGGAGGCACAGGTGAGACACGAGTGGGAGAACGACACTTAACACCGACACGCTGAAATGAGGCTGGGGGCTTCGGAGGACGACCACGGCGAGGGACCTGGGCAGGCAACAGCACATCACCCGCAACCCAATGAGCTGGTTTGAGCCTATCTAAGGAAACACACTCCCTTCGCCCACCCATATCGATCACAAAATTCTTATCACCGTGCTCAAGCACCCTGAATGGGCCGTCATACGGTGGCTGGAGGGGCGAGCGGTGGGCATCATGGCGCACAAAAACAAAACGGGCCGACATAAGCGCAGACGGTACGAACACTTTAGGAACAAAATGGTGAACCGGTGTTGGAGTTAGGGGTCCCTCCGACAAAAAGGGGAAGGAAGGCGCGCCGGAACCTTCTGGCAGAAATTCACCGGGAACACGAAGCGGCTGACCGAGCACCAACTCGGCAGGGGCGGCATTAAGATCCTCTTTCGGAGCCGAACGTAACCCAAGCAAAACCCACGGAAGGCGGTCGACCCAGTTACCGTCCGAAAGCGCAGCCCGCAGCGCAGCTTTTAACGACCGGTGAAAACGCTCACACAACCCGTTAGCCTGTGGGTGGTAGGCCGTAGTGCGGTGTACCTGCACACCCAAGGACCCTGCCATGGCTGACCA
>NW_017805823.1:632553-641244 GCF_001891065.2 Hippocampus comes
TTGTGGCAGTCGAAAGGAGCACACACGATTGTCTGTAGAACACGTCTTTATTCCAAGACTGCCAACAAGTAGATCTGAACAGTTACAACTTGTGCCACAATTCTTGACATAACCACGCCCCCTACTACATGCCTGCTGGGTGAGAAGCATGGTCCTAATGTCCGCCACACAGCCCCCCCCCGAACACCCAGAAAGGCAATCAAAATGACAACTTCACCGGTGGTCTTATTAGCCTGCCACAACGACTACGCAGTCCGTCTTCTGGTGGCGCAGGCGAAACTAGTCGGGCAGGAGGCACAGGTGAGACACGAGTGGGGGAACGACACTCAACACCGACACGCTGAAGTGAGGCTGGGGGCTTCGGAGGACGACCACGGCGAGGGACCTGGGCAGGCAACAGCACATCACCCGCAACCCAATGAGCTGGTTTGAGCCTATCTAAGGAAACACACTCCCTTCGCCCACCCATATCGATCACAAAATTCTTATCACCGTGCTCAAGCACGTAGATAATTTGCATATTCAACATTTATTACGCAAATCCACTGTTGACATTGTTGTTTAGTGCATTTGTAACCATTTGCCGTATTTTTTTTTTTTTTGAATGTGCATTTTTACACTCCAGTGTTTCATTTAGAACAAGGCAGGCCAACGTATTTTAGTTGCTCTTGCCTTGACTACATTTAGATTGCACTGATGGTGACTGTTTTACAGTAAGTGGTGCCTATTTGTTTTTTTTTTGTTTTTTTAAACACTTGTACATTGCTGAGCACGGCCTTCCTAAAGTACACGAATGCGTGTCAAACCTGTTATATTAGATTGTACGGGTGGATGAACAATACATTATTTGTGTTTCTGAAGTGTTTCTCTCTTTACCCACAGGAGCAGTATATATTCATTCATGACGCCATTTTGGAGGCTTGCTTGTGTGGCGAGACGCCCATTCTGGTGAACGAGTTCTCGGTTGCCTACAGAGAGTTACTGAGAGTGGATTCCCAGAGTAATTCCTCGCCGCTACGTGAGGAATTTCAGGTCAGTCTTGTTTTTCGGAACTGTGACCCAACTGCAATCTGTTTGGGCACACTGGCGGAACCTCGACTTGTGAACGTTTTGAAACTATTTTTCCCCACAGTGAACAATGGAAATAGTAATAAAATCTTACAAAGTCAAACTGTCGCCATTAAAATGAAAAAGGTTTGATTTTTACCCTTCTGAACTGTCACTGTCAAGTTTTATAAGGTGTCAACTGGTTTAATAATAGAACTGTTGAAAGACGACAAAGATTTAGTGTTTCAGGAAGTGGATGGTAAAGCTTCCAGAAGGCAGGTCGACTTCATTCATCATGTTACTGGTTTCGGAACTCTCGCACGGTTCATGAGTAAAAGGACATGAACCACTGGAGAAGAAAAAAATATAGCGCACTTCTCCAGAACGCTAACCAAAATATGTCTGCTGCTTGTAACTGAATCTAACCTTCTGTTTTTTTCATTGTTTTTTTTTTTTGTGTATGACTTTAGAGAAATATATTTCCCCCAAATATCGGTCAAAAAGTATAATTAAGGTTCTACTGTATCTAACAAACACAGCGTCAGCGCGAAGGCTGCTCAATCCTAATTTGTATCAATGCAGAATTGCACACTTCTCTTGATACATTCCTTCTGCATTATTCATTTTAAACCAAGAAAATAAAATGCCCGTCTTGCAATGATACACAACAAACCCAAGTTAATTTTGATGGTTTCTTCCTTGGCACAGCCCAACATTTCCACAATGCTTTACGTAATTATGCGAATGAACAACAATGCAATGAAAACTTGTGAGCTTTGACAGTAAGTTGTACTTTGCTCCATATTTGCACATGTACGTGATCTTCATTTAAAGCGACAATGACGCGAGATCGACAGTGGCGGCAGCTGCTCTGCTTTGAAATGTGCACAGAGAGCAAGAAGTAGCTTGATGAGCATGTTTTGTTGTGGTTGCGCCACATGTGCTTCCACAGAAGCGTCTGTTTTGTGTGGATTGTGCCACTTCGCTGTGTGACCGCGTTCAAATCTTTGGTGGGGAACAACACGGTCACTGCGCGTTTTATTAGATGTAGATATGGAGGGAAGAGAACCAGCTGAGTTCTCACATGCCACTCCTGCCTCATCCTCCACCTCCCCCCCATCCTGCCGCAGTGCTCGAGTAGACCACCAATCGCAAGGAATCCCGATTTAGCATTTCAAAGTGAAACTGGGGAAGCTGGTGCACTTCCTTTAATTTGATGCGGGTTTATCCCTTATGTTCTACATCGGAATTATGAAGCATGTATGGTCGGGATTAGGAACATGTGCGACTAGTGTGACACTATAATTACAAACATGGCTTGCATTGATGCTGCCGCCTTATCCAACTGTGACTGTTGTTCACAAGCTTCCCTGCTACCCAATAAGCTCTTTGTTTGTTGCTTTCAGCCAAATGTGACTTCTGTCACTCATATGGAGCCTTTGCCGAGTAAATAGGCAACACTCGCAAAAACGTGCATTTATATTATAGTTTGTGCACAGCTGGTACTTGTCCGAACAAAAAGATGTGTTCAAATTTACTGAAAAAGTTACAGAGCTCTTGGCTTAAATGTTTTTTTATTTTTATTTCATTTTTTTTTCCCCCCCCAACGTGACAAAACTTGAAAGGACCCTGACATGCTGACTGCCTCTGAGTTCAGTGTCGTGACAGTGGCAAATTTTTGGGACAGTTTCTAAATCTGGCCAAGCAAACACGGCCTGTCATATTTGCCCATCTTGCCCCCTGCATTGTCTCACGTCCATCCAGGTTTGCCCACTGTAGCCTGACACGCGCTTGCCGTGGCCGTCGGGACCAAACGCAAATGTAGCGATGCATTTTCCAGAGAATATGTTTTCTATTTGCTCACCCTCTTGACCAGTACTGAGACTCAGATACTTTATAGCCACAAATTACTTTTCCGTGTTCACGTTGTGTCGTTTGCAGATTGCACATTAGAGGGACACCTCAAGCTAATTATCCTGAGTCGACTATCTGGCTTACATGTTACATCTATCATCGACTAATTTGTGTTCCCAAAACAATGGCTATCACTTTGTACTCACCTTCTAACATTACTCTAAAAAATAAATGGCTTGCAGATGATTAAATTTGTTTTTTCTCCAAAACTAACACCCAGGCTAAACAGTAGAAATTTATCACCCAAACATATGTTTCTTTCACACCGATTACTATGTTCCTATTCAGCAAGGATTTTTGCGTGATCTGGGGATGTAGGGAGTTGCACTTAAACAGCAAACGGGAGTTTTTCAGCAAATATAGTCCATCCATCCATTTTCCGATCCGCTTATCCTCACAAGGGTCGCGAGGAGTGCTGGAGCCTATCCCAGCCGTTTTCGGGCAGTAGGCGGGAGACCCCCTGAACCGGTTTCCAGCCAATCGCAAGACACACACAGACGAACAACCATCTGCGCTCACACTCACGCCGAGGGACAATTTCGAGTGTTCATTTAGCCTGCCATGCATGTTTTTGGATTGTGGGAGGAAAGCAGAGTACCCGGAGAAAACCCACGCAGGCCCGGGAGAACATGCAAACTCCATACAGGGAGGCCGGAGCTGGAATTGAACCCGGTACCTCTGCATTGTGAGGTTGACATGCTAACCACTGGTCCCACCGGGCCTCCCTGAATATAAGTTTCACAGAAAAAAAAGTGAATAGGTGAACTCAAAACAAGACTAGGCGGGGTTTCACTGTATTTCGAGTTCCTTTCTTCATACATCACAATTTGAACATCTCCACTGACAGACACTCAACTCCGTGACTCCGCACCTGGATGTAGAAGAGTGCAGCATCGCCCTGTTGCCCAGAAACCGAGAGAAGAACCGCAGCATGGACGTTCTCCCACCTGATCGCGCCCTGGCCTTCCTTGTGACGACAGAGGGGGAGAGCAACAATTACATCAACGCCGCCCTGGCCGACAGCTTCCACCAACAAGCTGCCTTTATCGTCACCCCGCACCCTCTGCCCGGCACCACGGCCGACTTCTGGAGGCTGGTCTTTGACTACGGCTGCACAGCCGTGGTCATGCTCAACCAACTGAATCAGTCCAACTCCGCCTGGGTGAGGTCAAAGAGCTGTGCATCCTTCCTGTTGCTCGTAATCCACGAACTTTGTGATGAAAACTTGAATGCGTGCGTTCACTCACAGCGTACCGGGTGACACTTTCTCCATCGTTTTTAGATCAGTCAGAACTTGTTTTTTTCTCGCCCCACGACCCTCTGCCATCACGCCATCTGTGTCTTACTGTGCTTGGGATGAGTTCCTTCATGCCATTTTGTCTGGCTTTGATCCCTGACCACATTGATCTCAAGGAACGAGTAGATAACGCCCGGCCCACTTTTTCCTTCCGCGTCCTCAAGTTCCATCTCGGGAGAATAGGCTTGTATTGCCCTCCAGCCCCATCTCAGGCTTCTTTTTGTTGGCGCCCCACTTTTTCAATCTCGTTGCATGCTGCATGTCTTCTCTCCTCCTCCTCCTCCTCCTGCACTGCCCTATTGCCTGTTAGATTTTAATTGTGTTTCATGTCATTGTGACAACACAGAAGGCAATATCCGTCGTGATCAAGATGAAAAAGGTTCAAAAATGTAAGAGATAATGAAACGCAAGCGGCTTGAACGCAGACACCGCTCTGCTTCCCCCCGTAAGATTGCATATCCGAATGAAACACTTACAACCTTTGCGTAATCAAACGTGGCTCAGTACAACTGTAAAAAACATATTTCATCGTGTGACAGGCCTGGAAAAGAAGTCGCTCGCGCGAGATCATTCATCTTGGTCAAAATTGCATGGAGTCACTTGAAAAGCCTTCTTATGTTTAAAACATGCAATGTAACCCTTTAGACTCGCTTCTGTAAAATAGATGCGCAATAACGGCAACGCGTTGCGTGCGTTTCTGCGTTGTGATCAACTCGCTGGTGAAATGTTTTGCTTTCTTTCAGTGCAGGGCCGCATTTCTTGGGTCCTGCCTGAAAATGGAGTTGTTGCCACTTTTTGGCAAGTTTAATCACAACACTCTGTTATGAGCACTGTTGGGGAGTTAATTTGAGGGATTGGAAATCTCTGCCTCCCGTCTTGCCGCAATCTCATAAAGAACATTACAGCTCCCTACCTCATTCTTCTTCTCTGCTATTATTAACACCAGCCTGCTGCGTCTGGGCACCTCCCGTTCTTCCAAGGGTCCTGTAACCCATGTGAAATATAGGCTGGCTTTAAAGGCATCATTTCCTCCCAATATACCAAATTAATTGCCTTTAAATATTTTATCGTCAGAAACGCCCTTCCACATTCAATCCGAGGAGTGTAAGAAATGTTCCTGGAATGATGTAACAAAGGATACAGAATTTCAAATCCAAACTCCAAGGGATGCAAACATGAAACTTTTCGGACACGCCACATGTATTATCAATAATTGGCGGGATACACATATGGCCGCCTCGTATTAGACATTTCCAATTTGCTTCCCTCTTGTATCAGAGTACAGTGGATGCTTAACGCTACTGATGAATACATTTGAAATATGTGAGTTAATGATGTCTCATGTCAGAAACGGGAAGAGAATAATTTAGAACTGGCCACTGGTTGTGTACTTTGGTGTCTTGAACTGCCAGATGGAACCAGCGGCGTTTGATGCTGAGCGGGACTGTGGATCACACACAAGACTAACTACTGCCGCTCGTTTTGACTGCACATCACAAGAAGAGGGCATACATACGATGAAGTCTCAGTCAGCGATAATAGACACATTCCCAAAAGGAGAGGACAGTCCTGTACTGATTGGCTTATGTTTTGATGGTCTAGTTTGCTCCCGTTTTATTCGCCTTCGCTATAATTGCCTGATAAACACATGCAAGTTCTCCCCTCCCGTGAGTTGTTGAAGCTATACCATTCCCTCGAGTGTAAAACATCTTAACTGTCACCATTCGGACCGTTTGGCTGGGTGCACTTCCACTTTATTTCTCTTATTGATGTATTTTATGCGCCGTATGGGCATCTCATTAGCTCATATCAGTCAGAAGTTGTTTTCGCTACAAAACCCTGGCACAAACACTCTATCTACCTTGGGTTCTATATTAACTCTGAACGAAGGCGGAAAGCATCTCCGCCGTGAAGTGGGCACCGGGATGCTGTATCCCCAGCCCTGATTGTTCATTTGTTCTCTCCCCCCCCCCCCACCCCCCATAGCTGTGCCACCCAATAGGACGATATACAAAATATAATACCATGATTCTGAGGGTTTGCCCACTGTTCACACATTTCTGAATGAAGTGTTTCAAGCTAGTCCAGCTGTCCTTCATCTTGCACCTGTGTTAGTCATGATCTGAGCAACGTTTTGATCAGGTTTGTGCCGCCAAATGGTCACACCCACCTTGGTGGAGACCACTCTATCAAATTGGCGAATGAACAGCAAACCTGACACTGATGGGTCTGCCGATCTTTGCGCTACGGCATGGATGTACTGTCTATGAAAATGCAGCCGAGTGTTTCAAATCATTCAAGTCTTCCGTGACATTTTCATAATGCCTAAATATGATCAGTGGCAGCCCTAAACCTGATTTTATATTTGCTCTAATGAACAGTTGCCCGGGTAGTTGCTAACTGGCTGGCAACTGCATATACTTTCCATATGTTCAAGTCGCCTGGTGACACGTATGAACCCCAAAAAGTTCCTTTCCAAAAAAAAAAAGTGACAAATCTCAAGCCTCCATGATTAAACGATCCCTTCATCTATATTGTTTTTTCCCCCCACCTGTAGCCATGTGTCCAGTACTGGCCAGAGCCTGGTCTACAGCAGTATGGGCCCATGGAGGTGGAGTTTCTCTCCATGTCAGCTGATGAAGATGTCATTACTCGCCTCTTTCGGGTCAAGAACGTCACAAGGGTGAGCATCATCAGGGTTGAAAAAAGAAACACATGCGCTTGTCATGTTGCTCCACTCACACGTGATAGCTTGTTATTATAACCTTATTATAAATGCATGAGCTGTGGACCATATGCGGGTCATCTCAAAGTCAAAGCACTGTAGGCTTGTCTGGCAAGAAAAAAAGCTGAAGTCTGAGGGGAATGATTTGAATTTCTATACGACTACTTTGTGTGCATGCCAGCTGAAAGGCTGAATGCATAACTTGATGACGGATTTCTACAGCATTGCCCTCTTCATCTTATCTCACTTTCCGTTGCTTACTCAACAGCATTTCCCACCTTTCATAAATTAATTCCAAAATACAGCCCACAAATTTGTGTTAGGTTATTCATAGACTGTATTATAACATCCATCCATCCATCCATCCGTCCATTTTCTGATCCGCTTATCCTCACAGGGTTCACGGGGCGTGCTCGAGCCTATCCCAGCAGTAGGCGGGTGACACCCTGAACTGATTGCCAGCCAGTCACAAGGCACACATAGATGAACAACCATCCGTGCTCACACTCACACCTCGGGACAATTCAGACAATTTTCCATTAACCTGCCACGCATGTTTTTGGAATGTGGGAGGAAACCGGAGTACCCGGATAAAACCCGCACAGCCATGGGGAAAACATGCAAACTCCACACACGAAGGCTGGTACCTCTGCACTGTAAGGTTGACACTCTAACCAGTCAACCACCGGGCAGTGCTTGGCAAGTTAGCTCCAAAATGCAATGTAACATACAGCGTAAGTAATCTATTAAACTCCAATTGAACAAACTGATGGTCTTCAACAAGACAGGATCTTTATAGGGCTGCTTCTGCTTTAAACTTTTTACATTTTTCACAAAATCAGTTACGAGAAGACATTTCCCGTTTAGGCTTCCTGACGTGATGGACCAAAGCCCCCTTTTATTATTTTTCTGTCAACCCAATCAGCGGTGCTGTTGTAAAAATTGACATGTCGACCATCCAGTGATTGCACAAACAGTGACTCATGGTCAGACCATGAAGGAAGATGGAATTTAAAACGCAGAAGTACACATGCTGACAGATTTTATTTATGTGCAGCCCACATCTGCTCACCATAAGGCTAAAATAGATTGAGTCATGTCCGAATGAGATTATAATAAAATAAATAATGCCTCACATTTCTGTGGTATTTATAGCTATAAAACAAGAGGTTGGAGAGCAAATTACTCGAAGCAAAACATACTGTGCATAAAACAAAGACTCTCTATCACATAGGATATTCATTCAGACCTGAAAGTATTCTCTTGTATTTGGATGGTACAGTATTTTAATAAATAACGCTACCTTTTGAGGAATGTGTTGGATTTGCTCTTATCTCACCAAATCAAAATGTGAATACGTCGCTCCCCCCCGCCCCCACACACGCACGCTTCAATATGTTGATTGTGTGGATGCAGGCCGGGTTTCATGCACTGAGATCTGCATAAACACATGCATGAATTCTGCTCCCTGTCAAGCGGTTACAAAAGAAAATCTACATGCGAGGTGTCCCCGGGCACCTTTTCGCAAGCGGTGCTACATGCCGTGCCCACAACTTCCTGTCCTGATTGCCATCCTCACCTCCTCTGTCATCTGTCCTTGATTTGACCCTCTCTTGCTTTGGCACTTGTATCCCCACTCAGTGCACATGGCCTTCAAGAAGGCGCGTGTGTGTGTGTGTGTGTGTGTGTGTGTGTGTGTGTGTGTGCG
>NW_017805823.1:642822-660322 GCF_001891065.2 Hippocampus comes
TTTTTTGTCCCCCCCCCCCCCCCCCCACCCCCCATAGCTGTGCCACCCAATAGGACGATATACAAAATATAATACCATGATTCTGAGGGTTTGCCCACTGTTCACACATTTCTGAATGAAGTGTTTCAAGCTAGTCCAGCTGTCCTTCATCTTGCACCTGTGTTAGTCATGATCTGAGCAACGTTTTGATCAGGTTTGTGCCGCCAAATGGTCACACCCACCTTGGTGGAGACCACTCTATCAAATTGGCGAATGAACAGCAAACCTGACACTGATGGGTCTGCCGATCTTTGCGCTACGGCATGGATGTACTGTCTATGAAAATGCAGCCGAGTGTTTCAAATCATTCAAGTCTTCCGTGACATTTTCATAATGCCTAAATATGATCAGTGGCAGCCCTAAACCTGATTTTATATTTGCTCTAATGAACAGTTGCCCGGGTAGTTGCTAACTGGCTGGCAACTGCATATACTTTCCATATGTTCAAGTCGCCTGGTGACACGTATGAACCCCAAAAAGTTCCTTTCCAAAAAAAAAAAGTGACAAATCTCAAGCCTCCATGATTAAACGATCCCTTCATCTATATTGTTTTTTCCCCCCACCTGTAGCCATGTGTCCAGTACTGGCCAGAGCCTGGTCTACAGCAGTATGGGCCCATGGAGGTGGAGTTTCTCTCCATGTCAGCTGATGAAGATGTCATTACTCGCCTCTTTCGGGTCAAGAACGTCACAAGGGTGAGCATCATCAGGGTTGAAAAAAGAAACACATGCGCTTGTCATGTTGCTCCACTCACACGTGATAGCTTGTTATTATAACCTTATTATAAATGCATGAGCTGTGGACCATATGCGGGTCATCTCAAAGTCAAAGCACTGTAGGCTTGTCTGGCAAGAAAAAAAGCTGAAGTCTGAGGGGAATGATTTGAATTTCTATACGACTACTTTGTGTGCATGCCAGCTGAAAGGCTGAATGCATAACTTGATGACGGATTTCTACAGCATTGCCCTCTTCATCTTATCTCACTTTCCGTTGCTTACTCAACAGCATTTCCCACCTTTCATAAATTAATTCCAAAATACAGCCCACAAATTTGTGTTAGGTTATTCATAGACTGTATTATAACATCCATCCATCCATCCATCCGTCCATTTTCTGATCCGCTTATCCTCACAGGGTTCACGGGGCGTGCTCGAGCCTATCCCAGCAGTAGGCGGGTGACACCCTGAACTGATTGCCAGCCAGTCACAAGGCACACATAGATGAACAACCATCCGTGCTCACACTCACACCTCGGGACAATTCAGACAATTTTCCATTAACCTGCCACGCATGTTTTTGGAATGTGGGAGGAAACCGGAGTACCCGGATAAAACCCGCACAGCCATGGGGAAAACATGCAAACTCCACACACGAAGGCTGGTACCTCTGCACTGTAAGGTTGACACTCTAACCAGTCAACCACCGGGCAGTGCTTGGCAAGTTAGCTCCAAAATGCAATGTAACATACAGCGTAAGTAATCTATTAAACTCCAATTGAACAAACTGATGGTCTTCAACAAGACAGGATCTTTATAGGGCTGCTTCTGCTTTAAACTTTTTACATTTTTCACAAAATCAGTTACGAGAAGACATTTCCCGTTTAGGCTTCCTGACGTGATGGACCAAAGCCCCCTTTTATTATTTTTCTGTCAACCCAATCAGCGGTGCTGTTGTAAAAATTGACATGTCGACCATCCAGTGATTGCACAAACAGTGACTCATGGTCAGACCATGAAGGAAGATGGAATTTAAAACGCAGAAGTACACATGCTGACAGATTTTATTTATGTGCAGCCCACATCTGCTCACCATAAGGCTAAAATAGATTGAGTCATGTCCGAATGAGATTATAATAAAATAAATAATGCCTCACATTTCTGTGGTATTTATAGCTATAAAACAAGAGGTTGGAGAGCAAATTACTCGAAGCAAAACATACTGTGCATAAAACAAAGACTCTCTATCACATAGGATATTCATTCAGACCTGAAAGTATTCTCTTGTATTTGGATGGTACAGTATTTTAATAAATAACGCTACCTTTTGAGGAATGTGTTGGATTTGCTCTTATCTCACCAAATCAAAATGTGAATACGTCGCTCCCCCCCGCCCCCACACACGCACGCTTCAATATGTTGATTGTGTGGATGCAGGCCGGGTTTCATGCACTGAGATCTGCATAAACACATGCATGAATTCTGCTCCCTGTCAAGCGGTTACAAAAGAAAATCTACATGCGAGGTGTCCCCGGGCACCTTTTCGCAAGCGGTGCTACATGCCGTGCCCACAACTTCCTGTCCTGATTGCCATCCTCACCTCCTCTGTCATCTGTCCTTGATTTGACCCTCTCTTGCTTTGGCACTTGTATCCCCACTCAGTGCACATGGCCTTCAAGAAGGCGCGTGTGTGTGTGTGTGTGTGTGTGTGTGTGTGTGTGTGTGTGTGTGTGTGTGTGTGTGTGTGTGTGTGTGTGTGTGTGTGTGTGCGCGTGGAGATGGGCAGGGGGCTTTTTGGTACAGACAGGGAGGGCTCAAATTACACATAAAACTACCCAGCAAAGACTTTTGCAAGCAAATGACATTGCTGGACAAATTATGGAGCAAAAGCCAAAGAAAATGCACCATAAGCAAGTGCAGCTTTGTGAACCGTATAAGAAAAGGGGGAAAAAAACGAAATAAAAAAACTGCACAGTGTGAGGGGCTGTAAAGCAATTCCTCCCTGTGTCATTGATGTCTTTGCAAACCCAATTTGCATGACTTACAGTTCTCAACTGCTCCTTAAGTGGTAGGTGAGAGTCTTGAGGGCAAGGTTATGAACACACAGAGACCTTCCTCGGTCACATGCACGTGCGCACACACTTTTGCAGTTGGTGTGCCACTTGATACTGCAGAACCATATAACTCCGAGTCACTGAGCTGACTGAGCACAGCTGAGATTGCCAGCAAGCAGCCTGGGGAACACTCAAACACAACTCGTAAACGACAGATGCAAAAAAAAAAAAGAAAATACCGGTGCAGCTGTAATAACATGAGAGCCAAAAGAGGAAATCCTTTCATTTGTCAGGATACGATTTGCAGAGTGGCACAGTGTACACTGATGACAATCCAGCTAAAAAATTCACAGGTGTCGAAGTCCGGTCCTCGAGGGCCGGTGTCCTGCATGTTTTCCATCCCTCCCTGCTGCAACACACCTGATTCAAATGATCAGGATCACTATCAGGCTCCGATAGAGCTTGCTGATGAGCTGTTCATTTGGATCAGGTGTGTTGCAGCAGGGAGGGATGGAAAACATGCAGGACACCGGCCCTCGAGGACCGGACTTCGACACCTGTGAGCTAAATGAAGGGAAAATTGTCCTCTTTTACATGAAGCGTATACCATGATTATTCTAGTTTTGATTTTTTTTTTCATTATAGTTTTCATTGTGTTTTGATTTTTGTTAATTCAGGTAGTTTTAATTTGTTTTTACATCGGGTTTATTAGTTATCATCTTGCTGAAAATGTTATTTTTTTGTTTCATTTTAGTTATTTTATGTCTATATATCTATATCTACATATCTCTCTCTCTCTCTCTCTCTCTCTCTCTCTCTCTCTCTCTCTCTCTGTGTGTGTGTGTGTGTGTGTGTGTGTGTGTGTGTGTGTGTGTGTGTGTGTGTGTGTGTGTGTGTGTGGATAATTTGTTGAGTGCAAAATTTAAAACAAGGTCACTTGGTAGTGTAATAAGGTGAATTACAATTCTCAATTAACTTGTCATCTGTAGCTAGAGCTGTACAGGAATACGTAAATAAATACATTTAAAGTAAACCTTGAAAGGTCATGCATGATATTAACTGACAAAAATTAAAACGAAGGACATTTTTGCTATAATTATAATTTTATAAATGTAAGCTGTAGTTTCAGTTATTTTTCGTTTTGTTAAAAGCAAATTCATTCTAACTCTTTTTTTGAATGGCCATGTTTTTTTTTTATTTTTATTTTAGTGATTTTGTCCGTTTTGAACTATAATAACCTTGACATACACATCAGTTGAATAGCTAACTGTAATTAAGTGAACACAAAAATACTAGTTTTAAGCCCAAAATGAAACCTCAAATTCCAATTGATCGTTTTTGTGGAGTAAGAAAGGACATTTTGCTTTGATATATTTGCTCTGTGTCAACAGTTCAATTCCTATTGGCTCAACCTCCTCACACACTACCCGGTCCAATCCTCGTCCTTATAACTTAAGCTTGTCATTTTCAGTTGCAAGAAGGCCAGCTGGTGGTGTGCCAGTTCCAATTCCTTCGCTGGTCACCATATCGGGACGTTCCCGACTCCAAGAAGGCTTTCCTCAACCTGCTGGCTCAAGTTCACAAGTGGCAAAGAGAGTGCGGAGAAGGCCGCGTCGTGGTCCACTGCCTGTGAGTAACGAGTCAATGGCATCATCTTCAAAAATCAACATCGCTTGATGTTGTCATTTCGAATCGCATCGCATTGTGTGCGCTACCCCCCATCAGTTGTCCTGATCCCACAGTGCACACGCCGCTTGATGAATACGAATTGGCCGTCCGGGGCATTGCCGATCCATCACACGTTCTCCTCCTCTGCCCGCCACCCAAAAGCGCATCACTCAGCGGTGTCACACAGTATTACTCCCGACAACCGGGAAGAGATTATGGAGATCAAATCAATTATGACTTTAATAAAAAATGGGATGCTCCTCACTGCGGCAAATCCAAGGCTGCCACAGCACTGACAACAATTGATTACCTTCCAATTGCTTTTATTGGTTGCGCCGGCTTCTTTTGCTACCTTTGCTGCGTTTGCCTCAGGAGAGTGTCAGTGGATTGTCCTTTTGTACTTTATTGATGCTGTCGTAGGTTTGTGATGAGCAGAGCAATAGGTTCGAGGGAATGCCAGGATACACTCGTATTTCTCCATTTCCTCCCCCAGCAGCTTTTCACAAATTTTCTATTGATGTGTCCAGACAGTGCAAACATGCTCTTTCAATGAGGGTCATCGGATAAATCGCTGTGACATTCCTGCCAGCCTTTAATTTGTGGTGTTCATGTTTGCTAACTGAAATGGTTTTAGTTTACTCGGGACCCTCGCACCCCTCCATGAGCTGGCACAGCTCGGTTGTCTCTCCCAGAGAGTAAGTGTCAGACTTGAATTAACTCTGTTATCTTTGATATACATTTGCTGTTTTTCAATATGCGACACATTTTCAATGCAGGATAAAATTACTTTGTTAAAGGAGACATACAGCAAATATTAAGAACGCTTAATTTGAACATGGCCGCTCGGTGGTCCAGTGGTTAGCGCGTCAACCTCACAGTGCAGAGGTACCGGGTTCAATTCCAGCTCCGGCCTCCCTGTGTGGAGTTTGCATGTTCTCCCCGGGTCTGCGTGGGTTTTCTCCGGGTACTCCGGTTTCCTCCCACATTCCAAAAACATGCGTGGCATACTCGTTGAGCACTCTAAATTGTCCCTAGGTGTGAGTGTGAGCACGGATGGTTGTTTGTGTCTGTGTGCCCTGCGATTGGCTGGCAACCGGTTCAAGGTTTCCCCCGCCTACTGCCCGAAGACGGCTGGGATAGGCTCCAGCACCCCCCGCGACCCTTGTGAGGATAAAGCGGATCGGAAAGTGGATGGATGGATCATTTGAACATTAAATAGCTGTAAGTAGAAAGGCCCTTTTACACTACATATTCTTTATTCGTAGCACAGTAATGGCTCTTGTCCTTGAACACAATATTAAAAATGCATCCCCATTTTTATGTCATTACACAATATGGCAAAGCCTTTTATCAATTCATTACAACAATGTAATGATGTGGAGTATGAATGTAAATTTTACCAATTAATGTGTAGGAACGGTTTGTTTTTGCACCTATAAAGTGCGCAGGACGACTGGTGATGTTCCATTGTTGCTTGTCAGCATCTCCAGTTTTCAGTGATGCATTCTGTGCAGTGTTTTGTTTTTTTTTTTTTTTTTTTTTTTTTAGTTTCCATCCCATCCATCCATTCATTTTCTGGTCCACTTTATCCTCACAAGGGTCGTGGGGCATGCTGGAGGCTATTCGAGCTGTCTTCAGGCAGTAGGTGAGGGACACCCTGAACCGGTTGCCAGCCAATCACAGGGCACACAGAGACGAACAACCATCCGTGCTCACATTCACACCTAGGGACGATTTTGAGTGTTCCATCAGCCTGTCATGCATTATTTGAGAATGTGGAAGGAAACCAGAGTACCTGGAAAAAACCCACACATGCACGTGGAGAACATGCAAAAACTCCACACAGGAAGGCTGGAGCCTGGATGGAACCCACGACCTCTGCACTCTGAGGTTGACGCATTAACCACTAGACCGCCCGGCCACCTTTTTTTAAGTTTCCACTCTACTAATTTGGAGTGAAAACCCACCCAGCTCAAACCATGAAGAGTACACCGGTGTCAAGTTAAGCTGATCCTGCGCGGTGGGGAAGTGTCACTAAATAGCAGCTTTGTCGTTTGGAAGCATGTTGACATTTTTCTTCCACGTGGTTTTTCCTTCCCAGTAATGGTGGCGGTCGCAGCGGGACCTTCTGTGCCTGCAACATTCTCCTGGAGATGATTCAGTACCAGAACATGGTGGACATCTTCTACGCAGTCAAAACATTACGCAACTGCAAACCCAACATGGTGGAATCCCTGGTGAGAGTTTGTAAATCATGCATTTCGGCGTTTCGACCTATCGCAATGTGGTGCCACTTGAGAATGATTTGTGTTTGTTCTCAGGACCAGTATCGATTCTGCTATGACCTCATTCTGGAGTACTTGGACTGCTTTGAGGGGAGATAGCAACTAAATGCAGAACAAGTAATTCCACGTGCTTGATTTAAGGTGGTCGGGAGGCTTCTCTACGTCACCGCTTGGACCTGTGCTGACGAAAGAACTTAAAAACGAACATGAATGGGAAAATTAATGTGGTTCACAATTTTAACCTTTAATGTACAGCTGTGATTTTTTTTTCCTTGTGGTGACGTTTTACCTTTTTTAATACTTTTGTGCTTTCGCCTCTGTACTTATGAGCTCTGTTGTGCCAAGGCTTTCTGTAGCCCCCCCAAAAAAGAAGAAAAAAAAACAACCCGAATGACAAAGTTGACCCATGTTTTTGTGAAGTGGGGCCACCTTGGCCATGGTTCATTCTTTCAGTCAACCTCAATTCTTGAGTTACAACAGCGCTATCGCCACATGGACATGTTCTTTTCTCTCCAAGAGCTATACTCTACTGTAGATACACAACAGCAGTTCACAACGCTTGTGGCACAAATTAACTGGCATACCATAAACTGCCTTATTCTCTGACAATAAGACACGATAAGACCAAGAGATTTTCCAATAGAGCCATGACTTCTATTTTGCCGTTTTACGATGGCCACACAGATTATCTTTTCTTTGGACTCATTACTGTTGCAGTGCCAAACCCTATGACTGACTTGAATACTCTCTTGACTTTGTTTGTTTTTTGTTTTTCTGCCGGCTTTATCTTGATATATACCTACATTCAATATGTACTTCACTCTGTGATTGTATCTCATATCCAGTGGGAAAGAAAAAAGTACTACAAAAAGTGGTTTTACCAACTATAGCTGTTGGATGAAAAAAAAAATGTACTTTAATTATTTGGTAACATTTGTGAGGCCTCTCTGCATTGGGTTGTACTGTTGAAGCATTTTGGCAAATGTGGGATGAAAGATGATTGTTGTTCATTGTGGCTTAAAATGACAACTACGAATAATGACAAAATTGTGAGTCAAACTGGAGAAGAATCTGCTATATTTGGGGGGGAAAAAACGCATCTTTAGCGCTGGCATACTGCACATATTGCAACGACTTTAAAAGTTGCTGTGGGGCATTATACTTTCCATTTAGGTTCCATGCATTGCTGAGAGCAAAAACAGAAACCAACTATATAGTGAATTCACATTTCCAGCATAGTAAAACTGTTTCGAGAAGTGCTAACACCGGATTTTCTGGTCAAGTGATGTTGAATATGAGTCATCGTTATTATTTAGGCATAAAAATATAAAGCATTTTTTGGTCACCAGAAAAAAATAAAAAATAAATACAATTGGAATGTCACATGTGAGCCTCAGTGGCATCACCAGTAACTTTATACTAATGGGATTAGAACAATGGAAAAGTCACTAGTAGATGTCTGAAACATAATGGAAGGAGGGGAAAAAAAAACACGAATGCACCGCGAGGGAATTATTCTCAGTTTTCCTCGTATTTTCCTCCAAACGCAGGAAAATGTTATCTGTGAGCAGCCATTATCATCCATCATCCCCCTTTTAAAATGCTCTAGCTAGCGTATCGCCTGAAACAGCATAAAGAGCAGCTTTTTTCCTGGACGTGCCCTAATAAACCCCTGAAAGCCACAGAAGCTGACAAATGGCAGCCCGGTGAACATTTTGCAGCCGCACGGAAGAAAAATATTGTGCACTTCTTGCACTCACAGAATGACTACGGAAGGTGAATGAGGTAGCTACTGTTTAGCCAGTGATCAAAACGTACTGTACACAATCACTGGATTGAAGCAGCAAGTGCCTGAATAGTTTTTTGTGGCGGGTGGAGAGAACGTGTATATACAGCTGTACATTGTCATGTGAATACTTTGTGAATAGTAGTCCTACGTCTGCCCGATTGTGACTCCTCCATGAAGTTGAATGTCCTGTAAATGACCTTTGATTTTTTTTTTCTTAGTTAATCTGCAGTTTTAACAACCGTGCCCATTTGAGTGCAGCATGTTTGACTCCGTGATCATTTCAAAAAGGACCCATCCCACCACCCCGCTGTGCTTTTCAGCAGCTCTCCCGCCATGTGAGTGCACTGTACTTTTTTGCCATTCCAAAGCTTTTAATGATGACTGCGCTCTGACTGCCATGAGAGTTCTGTTGATTTCACCTGTTTTCTGTATGAACCAATGATACATGACTACTGTGTTTCTGAGCATTGTGTTTGTGAAGAAACTTGTGTATTTACAAAGTGGGATGGAGAAGGAAGTTAAACAATTAAAGAACGAGATGGGGAAAGAACGGGGTGTTGGCAATTTATCAGTGAGTGTCAAAAAAAGTGGATGGGATTTAAAACAACAACAAAAAAAACAAAAGATCGTCAGCTTTATAATTGATTTGTCAGTAGAAGAAAGAACAGGATGCTCTTCCTGCCACTAGTCTTTGACCCTCCCTTTGGTTTCTCCCGCGGATGTGATTCACATCTTCTTGAAACACTTCTTGATCTCCCTCTTTTAATCTCCCAATTTTCACCTCTGTCAAGAGTGAGAGGGAGCAGTTTTGATCACAAAACTTTTACTTGTTCTTTTGTCCGCAAGCATGCAGATATTTATATTCCAAGACTGGTAAGCTACCATTAAAGAGAAAGGCCACATGCAATTTTCCCATGAAGTTTTAATTCTTCTCATGCGAGTCTGGTTACTTATCTCTACCCTCTTTTTAATTAAATGCTATCATCTCCTTATCCCAAAACAGGTGTGACATAGCATATGTGTAGCAAGACGAGCAAAGACAGTCAGAAAGGGAAAAGCAGGCATGTGAGCAGCAGACTGATTTAAACGACAGGAAATGCATTCTTTGCCACCTCAAAGGTCCTCCGATCCATATGGAAGCAGCTGTGGCGATAAACAGTCAGCAGCACCGATTTTGGGCCTGACCAAAGTTAAAGTTTGGCTTGCAGTGGTTGCTGGGCCAGGATAATGCAATTGCTGTCCTACCAGTGCAGCTTTAGTGACCAGCCCATCTCACCGCAAGGACACAGAAGCCAAGGAATTACCGGGACTTCAGCACCGAGAAGCCAAGAAACCCGCTGTTTTCGATGTTGCCCAAGCGCAAAGCAACACTTCTAGGTGGGCAGGCCCAGCGGAATCGCCAGAACCCTCACTCTCTCCATCCCCCGCCCCAATAACGAACCATACGTTCTGGGTCTGCCCCTTACCCCGAGGCTCTTGTTCGCACATTCATGACCATGCTCAGTTTCAACTGTGATTGCTGAAACTCGTGGAAAGGTGATGCATTACACTTTTGCCATCTGGCTAAAGATGCAGCTCAAGGCATTTCTTTTCACTAACCAGCCTTTATTTCATCATGGGAGCTTAAGCCCCATCTGCCCATTTGGTACCACCATTTTTCATTACACAGTTGTGTTGACGTTGAGCATGCTCCAAGGAACCCATCCGATTATGGATGAATCTTGATAAAGTTTGAATCCCTTTGAGTCACTGTCATATATTTCCAGCACTCAACGAAACATGTTGGAAGGATGCCGTATGGTCCGAAGAAGACTCAGTTTCTCACGGATCTAGATATATCGAGTGCCTCGGAATGTAGTCTCACTTTGCCATTTTGTGGCAGTTTGGCCCTGACATGGATGAAAATTCAATTGTCAATACCGTGCCACCACTTTCCAGCAAACACAACCTTAACCTCCAATAGACTTGTTAGAAGAGTGGCACAGTGGCCAAGGAATTGCCCATTCTAATGCCATTGCTAACTTACTTTTGCAAGGATCTGGATAAAGTTTGCAGGAATTTATTTTTACTTTTGGTCATCCTCTTCCGGTACACAGCTTCCACCAAATTATTAACAAACCTTTGTCAAGCCATGACAATTTTGCAAGACCGCGATATGGATGAGCATTCAGAAATATATGGAATTACAGTCAAACCTCGGTTTTCGGACGTCTCGGTTCTCGACCAATTCGGTTTTCGACCAAAAATTTCGAGTTTCTTATGCCTCGGATGACGAACAAATTTCGGTTCTCGAACAAACTGAGCGCACTTGAATGCACCATATGACTACTCTCGCCTTCCTTACACGAGGAATTGACGCTTCCTCGGGTGGATGAGGAAGGGACGCTTCCTCGTGTTGCTTTCCATTGTGAGCAGACGTGTTCAGTAAACATTTTTATTTTAAAAAGAGCGTGGTTTCGGTTTTCGAACAATTTCGGTTTTCGAACAGCCTTCTGGAACGGATTATGGACGAAAACCAAGGTTTGACTGTATAACCATTCCACCATTGGGCCCTATTTCTGTTTAGAGGAACATGTGCTCTCGGCATAAAAACCAGTGCCGGGGCAAGTCAAGTTAAAATGTGTCAAATGCCAAAAGAAAAGAAAACTTGAGACTGCACTTAGCGCTAGACTTGTACTGAGCACGAAAATAGGACCAAAACTTGGAGGGGAAGGGTGCACATGAGTAAATGAAGCAACTCAAATCTCATTGCGAATCTGACGAAAGGTATGGATAACAGAATTTTTGCTGACCGAGTCGGTGCGCGTTCACTGGTCGTGAAATGTTCCACATGGTTGACTTCCGTGTACAGATGTGGGATTAATCCCACTCAGTGTCATGTCCTCTCCTCCGGGTCGCACACCTGTTGCTCATCTCACCTAGTCGACTATTTGAGTTCTCTGTCTTCATGTCTCTGTCGGAAAATTCGCCTTGCTCACAGCTCTGCTTCCAAGACACAAATTCTTCTCGACGTCCTGAGCTTTCATGTCCGCCATTGTCTGATTCCGCCTAATGGTCTTGTCTTCGCTTACCTTTGTCAGTTGTTTTTTGTTGTTGTTATTGTTGTTCACGGGTTTTGTATTGTACGTGTTTTAGATTTTTCTTGTTCATTTTCTGACAAGCTATTTCTGTTGATATTTTGTTCCTTGCCTTTCCAAGCGTTTTTGGTTCACTCATTATCCTGGTGTTATATCAGCAACTTTTGTTGTACTTTGTTGGTATTGTGACCTGTATTTTTCTGTCATCAATATTTGTGTTCGTTCTTTCCGAGTTCACGTTTCTGGAGTCTATTCTGCCCGGAACTTTCCGGAAGTCTGACACTCAGGAGCCCGTAGTTGTAAATGTGAGTCTCCGTGTGCCATGTGACAGTCCGGTGGGATCGTTTTACAGCTCACGTGTGCCTTAACAGGATAAGCGCTAGAAAACGAATTGGATTGAGTCATTGTGCCGTCAATGGAACGGTCTGCCCTCAGAAAAAAAACGTCACCAACCGAATATTCGTAATGTCTGATATTAACTGCCATGATCCGGGAAGAAGGCTGCTTACTAACCATAATATTAATAGATGGAAAAGTACAAATATGACACTGTAACATGTTCTTCTCTTGAGTTCACAGATCTTGATTGAGGTCTATCTACACCATTGACTGTATCAACCTCTCAGCATTCATTCATCATCATTCCATCCATTCTTTTCCCTCGCCGTCTTTTTAGCAAAAGGTGACACCGGTCCACGCGCTTCTTCTCTCTTCCACCGCAATCTTGAATAATGCAGCACTCCTGACAACCTGATCCAGTCTTTAGTGGAGAGACAAGACCGATTAATTTAGAGGACTCGACCACCCAGTGTCAGCTGTAAGACAGTCTATTGATACATGCATGTGCCCTTCACATGACACTTTACCTGCAAATTCGTGATAGATTCAATGTGACCCAGCCAAGAACTTTTATCTATTTAATGTCTGCAAGATTTTCTCCATTTCCCCATTTGACCTGAAGAAAGCTATTAGGTCATGAAATCCTTTTCAGCGTGTTCCATCATCCTTAACCGCTCATCCTTGCCCCTTGGTTTAAATTAGCAAGTAATTGGAATCTTATCATTTAATTCTGACGGTGTAACAAATTGTCCTGGACGAGTTAAGTTATCACCGGGCTGAGATCCAGCTGAGCATTGTCATTCCTCCGCCGAGCTTGCGTTCTTACATTCCTCATTTGGGCGAGATTGATGTCAGCCGTTCTTGGCTTCCCTGCAGAGTTTTCGAGCTATGCGCCCTCTCATGAGACACAGCCTCATAATGGCAGCAAGGGCCGAAAGCTAGCGGTGCCAGCTGGTGTTGTTAAGGTTGGCGATAACCGAACTTTGGAACAGCCGATTGCTTATTGAAAAATAGCTAAAGAGACCTGATATATATAATAGTGTAATACATTTCAATGCCAAAATGTCTGAGCTCAGTGGTATAGAGGTCTAGCAGTGCTTCAGACCAAGAACATTTTATAGGATGTCAGTTGTGCTGCACAAAATGACGTTAGCAAAGTACATTTAAAGATCCTGTCCTTATAAACTAAGATCTAAAAAACAAAAAAAAAAAAATTAGTCAGTATGTGCAGTCACAAAATAGATCTTAAATGGTCAATAAATGAAACGCATGTAGTGCAGTTAGTTGTTTTGGACTTTCTGCGCGTCCCGGTATCAAATAGGACATGTGTGTTATTGTGACCACAAATATGGCAGCCATATTTCTACAAATGTCACGCACTAGGCAAGGCAAGGCAGTTTTATCTATATTGCATATTTCATACACAAGGCAACTCAGTGTGCTTCACACAAATAAACAACGCCCACGAGCATTTACCACAGTTGACATTCAGAAACATCCATCCATCCATTTTCCGATCTGCTTTATCCTCACAAGGGTTGCGGTGGGTGGTGGAGCCAAGCCCAGCTGTCTTTGGGTAGTAGGCGGGGGACACCCTGAACTGGTTGCCAGCCAATTGCAGGGCACACAGAGACGAACAACCATCCCCTCTCACACTCACACCATGGGACAATTTAGAACATTCAATCATACATGCATGTTTTTAGAATGTGGGAGGAAACCGGAGTACCCGGAGAAAACCCACGCAGGCCCGGGGAGAACATGCAAACTCCACACAGGAAGGCCGGAGCCGGGATCGAAACCACGACCTCTGTGCTGTGAGCACCGGGGCGCCTGACATTCAGAAACGAAACAAAGTAGAGAAAACAAAAGTAGCTTACAAAAATGACCAGACACAAATAACATCTGCAAACTATGATCAGTGCTTGTTCCACGGCAATATTTAAAAGGCGTTTTAATAAGTGTACTCCATGTCATTGCAGTTGGAGCGCATCAATTGGCTCTTAGTCAGATGTTGCACTTTAAATTGTCACCAAATGTAAATACGCAGCTTTCTGTAATGCAACATTGTTTGACAAACACTTTCTATTTGGTGTTAACATCTTGGGCTGTTCATGTTGTAATGTTGTTTTAGCACTAAAATAGGTGTTCATGTGCAACATATCCACCAGACTGCTGTTCTCTGAAAAGATTCACTCAGTTTGTGTTGATTTCGTAAAGCACACAGTGTGAAATATGAGAAAACATCAAGTGTTGTCCAACAGTCCGGGTGCTCTCTGTGTGATAGTGTGGCAGGCAGACAGCAGGTGGCTCCCGGACTGTGGTCAGCCGTGCGAGGCAGTGGCGGTGCTGGCCAGATGGAGCCGTCCACCATGTTTTCTCACTGGTTCCATTGTCACAGTCAGATGACCTCTTATCGGGCTACGCTTTCCTCAGTCCACTAAAAGTAACTCGGCTCACATGAGCAGAGAAAGGGAAGTGAGGGGGGGAGGGGCTTTTAATTCTCTAAACTGGACCCAACAAAAAGCCCACCACTGGACCAGAAGAGAAGCAAGATTTTCGTTTTAAAATTGACACCTTTCCATCAAGAAGCACAGAGTCATTTTTGCCCCTAGGAGATTGATGCATTCAAAAGCCAGAACATTTCAGGCTTCGAACAAAAATAATAAACTTCCACATGAAGTAATCTGATTTCAATGGTGGGCAGCTACATTGAGGTTGTTTGGTGAAATACAGTTTTTTTTTTTAATTTATCTTTTTTTGGGGTCGATCAAGTTTTACGTCGTAACGGGGCCATGGTAAGTCTATTTCATTTGAATCCATGTTCATTGCCTGCAGAAGCAGTCGTTGATGGTGTAATGGTTCACTTTGGTGCATGCAGCATGTGTTCAGTTCCCGCCAGTCCTGTACAGTGTCAATATTATGAATGAATGAATGATTCTCCGCTTCCATATGAGTTCTTGTGACAGACTGGTGGCAAGATTCCAATTATCCAGCATTCTTGAATTCACCATAAGCATTTATAAGCGCATATATGGAGATGTTCTCAGTGGAAGCTTGTCAACACGGGCCACTTGTAGGATGTGGCCATAAAGCATCACATGGCTGCCATAAAATTGAGTGATGGGCTGATCAGAAAGGTCAGCCATCACAGGGACTGGTTTATCCTTCACTTTATTTAGAGCAGGAAAACTAGGCTAGTAGCAATGAGTAACATCAATCTTATTTCAGGGCGAGCCTTGACAAACGTCAACAGGCACGGGCTATTTTAATTTATTTTCTGCCTTGTGAGTAAAGGCGAGGCATGTAGTTGGGGGCAATAGAAGGTGACATCACAATATTGCATCAGAATTACATATTTGTCAAAAGCATGTACCATTTCAAAGCAGCTGTTGCTCTGGAGTGTCAGTCAATACCCAATATGAATGGTTTTCCGACATTTTTTTCCATAACAGACCATGGAATTTGAGTTCATTCGTTTCCAAGATTAACTGCCTGTTACCCTGTAAAACACGGATGTCAAAGTCGAGGCCCGGGGGCCAGATCTGGCCCGCCACATCATTTTATGTGGCCCGCGAAAGCAAATCAAGCATGTCAAGTTCCATGATGCTTGCTTAAGTCTGAACCAAAATTTCAAATTGTGATATGAAATCCACAATAACAGTCATTATTCTTGTCTTCTGATTTTAAAACTAGTTATCCGTCAATTTGTTGTGCGCTGTGTATGTAATATGTGGGGGGATTAGACATTTATATGGTTTCCCCAAATTCATAACGGCCCTCCAAGGGAAACCGCAACTACAATGTGGCCCATGACAAAAATGAGTTTGACACCCCTCCTGTAAAAGTAACATAGTTACATAACATAGTTACAAATTAACATCGTCACGTAGTTACAAATTCTAAGCTCCACGGACGTGTGTGGTGGATGTCATCAAATTGCATTCAACAGCATAGGACAGTCCCTCGGTATCATTGTAGAAATCAATTCATCAAGTATTATTGTTATTATTATTATTATCATCTTACAAATATGTTTGAAAGCTCTCCCCCCACCCCCCCAGCCACGGCACAACTATTGGTGGAGGGTCGTCACACACAGAGGCGCGATCGGCGGTAGACGGTGCTCTCCAAGTGCTCACTCCAAAGAGACCAACTTTGCATCATCCTCATGTCGAGATCTTGCAGTTCTTTTTAAATGTACTTCGTGAGCGTCTACCTCCTGCATCTATACGCCATGTCGACCGAATGCCTCATTCCATGCTGAGTTTAATTCCACTGTCGTTATAGACGTCTGGTGACCTTGCGGATGCCCAAAGAGCACTCTGAGGCTGAGTGACCAGCATGAAGCCCTGGTCACCGACTGGTTCTCAGGTGTCTGTGCTGGCGCCCCCGCCTCACGGCTGCATTTGTATTTTTCGCGTGTATGAAACCTTATGTTGACAACGCCATCCTCTCCAATGCAATTTTGGTTCTGAAATGCTTAGACAAAGACATAAGACAAACACACACAGACATCAAATTTCAAACATGCCACAGACTCATTTGGAGCTGCAGTATATTACACATAAAACAATGGGAAAATGTTTTTTGTGGGGCCTTTAGGTTTTCAGAACTTATCAGAATCAGATCAAATGCTCTTGTGAGCCACACATGTCCCGCGAGCTGTTCTTTCCCCACCCCCGAGAGAAACTATAACTGGATTATCTCCTTCAATCAGCAGAGACGGTCTTCTTCACGGTGGCTTTATGTTAAGTGTCCTCACTCACCCCTTGTTCTCTTCATTTTTCATTTCCCTTTTGTCCTCCAGCTGTTTTGGGATGGATGCATCCAACCAGAGGACAGTTGTGTAACGGATCAAACCATCTGATCTTGGAGGGGAGACCTACAGTTCAATCCTTTCTAAACTGGATGTCCTCGGCTGCCACGTGGCTACTACCTACTGCAGTCCCCACTCACTTCGTCTCACTATGTCCTGACGACCAACAGTTCCGTTGCAGCGAGCAATTTTGAGCAAGGCTACAATCAAGACAACGCGCCTGATAAGACCCTCCAAAGCATTCATTCACCGCATGTCCTCATTTCGCACTTTTAGTGTAAGGATAGGACTCAGTATTACAGTGAAGAAGAAGAGACAAATACCTGAAAATTTCATTCCCTACTTATCCATGGTGGTTATATGGATCCTTTTTTTTTGTAGTTGTTGTGGTTCATTCCTCTCGAGCATCATATCATAGTTTCATACGTTAATGCTTTTAACAAACAAACAAAAAAATCCGAACTAACCAATTAGTATTCATGTAATTCACAGATTTACCAATGATGTTGAAGCAGGCTTATTACATTGCAGAATTTACATAATCTGCTTGAAAAAAGCCAAACATGATGACATTCACAGGTAATTCTTTTTAATCTACTCACATAGAGCTTCTTTTCACACACATTCGCAAACACTGTTTTAAAAATTAGCTCATCTTTACTCTTCCAAGTTTGCGCCAACACATTGGACCTTGTTCACGACTACTTCTGAACT
>NW_017805823.1:665322-708508 GCF_001891065.2 Hippocampus comes
CTGGTGTTGCTTCAAGTGTTATTTTCTTGACCTCTCGATATATTATATAGTCGTTCTCGTTTGTTCGTATAGATTCCGGTTTGTAAGTGTTTTGTTATTTAATGTGAAATTTAGTTTTGCGTACATTCTGTCTCAACTCAACTCAAACGTATTTATAGAGCACTTTCAAACAGCCATCGATGCACACAAAGTGCTGTACATGGAGCAACTGTTCTGTGTTGTATTTAACCTTGCATTTGCAAGCACATTTTCTTCTTTCTTGCATTGTTTATTCCTGGCTCCTTGTGTCCAGTGATTTAAATTTTTACTTTGCCGGTGCGATTTTCTTTCATCAACATCTTTGTAGTTGCACTTTGGGTGACCTGCATATTTGGAATGTGCAAAATGTGTGGCAACCGAACACATTTTGCAGACCCGATCCTGGTTGTGCCAGTAGATTAGCTTCTGCTTCTGTTTATGAGTGCAAATAAGTTTGTGCCTCTTTCTGGAGAAACTACAAACTTTGAGTATATCAGATCCTTGTTGCTGTTGACAACTCCGGCTTTGATATTATTTCAGATTGTTTGTCAGCATGGTGACTAGTGCGTAGCACATCTGCCTCGCAGTTCGGAAGGTGGGGGTTTGAATCTGAACTTCAGAATACTTATGTGTTGCTTGCATGTTCTCTCCAGCTTTGCGTGCCTTTTCTGATTGAGTGCAAAAATAAGCATAAATGAGTTTGGCAACATATTTGTAATCAGCTTCATATGCTGATGCACAAGAGGTCTGACATGGAAGAAGCGCTTTAACTGCTTTTGTTCTGTCATATCGCATTGTTTTTAAGGCTTTCAAATATCCACGTGGAAAAGCACACGTGGCCGAGTTGAGATAAGGGGAAACTCATTTAAGCCTCATATTTACTTTCATTCTTCACCCAAAATATTCCCCCAAAAATATTTATATCGACAAATGGAACAAGTAGGGTATGGGCTGGTATGGTCTTGTAGCAATGGAATGACACAACAGCGACATCATTATTAGCAGGACTCCCGAGTTCTAAGTCCAAATAATCAAGACTTTTTGTTTAAATCCATTTGAATTCATTTTAGAAGTGAGGTTAAGAGTTTCGTGTTAGAATAATTTGAATACTCACTTTAGCTTTTGTAACAATTGTCATTAGCGCCTTGTCTTTGGCAGAAGAGGTGAGTGTGTCGCCACATTAACCCGACTAAGCGCACTGATATTTTTTCTCCTCTGTCTCTTTGCCCAGAAACTTTACCTCATCATCTTCTCTTTTTTTTTTTTTTTTTTTTTAGTCAGGGTCCTAAAATTGAATGTTTTGCCTTTGTAGAAAACAGCGACACATCATTTTTTGAAAGTGATGAAGCCCACACGGGATGATTGATGGAGGCATGTTGGATGGGAAAATAACGTTCTGGACCGTTAATTTTACCAAGTCAAGGAGGCAGCCTCAGACTGTCAACACAGGAAATGAGTGGGATTTATCTCAAGCCTGGTGTCCTAGCGCTCTCCCGCTGCTTGCATTCGGGGGGAATCGTAGAACTGTGATGGCTTTCACCGGTGGGGCTTTCAGTGCACCGTGTCCATATTTTGAGGCTTCGTAAGAACCAATCATGTAGACTATTGATGTTATGTTGTTGTGCAGGGAACAACATTAGGATGTCAAAAATACATGACTACATAGTATTGGCATATTGTTTTTCTTGTACACACACACACACACACACACACACACACACACACACACACACACACACACACACACACACACACACACACAGTCAGAGTGAATCATCCATTTTCTATCAGCACAAAGATTCCATCACAGTGTACAGGAATAGCAAGAAAAAGCCTTGACAATAATGTGGCGCTCATGCAGATTGAGACATTTAAGAACCAACGTGAGACTGTGCAGCAGGTGTCACAAGGTGAGCACAGCCACCTGACTAATGTGTACATGTGCGTATTCAGTGGAAAACAAGGTTATCAGCGTGTAGGCAGCCATAATAATCCCGCCATGGCCTTGTAAGCATAGGCAAGCAGTTTAAATCACAGCAGAAAATAACATAGCCTACTTGTCATCCACAAACCTGAACTGCGGCTCTGTGGTAGCACAAGGCCGGAATCTTTTCCGATTTGCTTCTCTCTCTCTCTGTTTCTCTTTCTTTCTGCATAATATTCACGTGCATTGTTCGTTCCTCTGCCACTGTGTAATTGTTTATTATAGTGCCTCTCCGCCCCCACATAAAATTGAAGGCTTTTGCACACAGTTGGTCACACGCTGATCAATAGAGGGGTATAAAAAAAAGATCTATTAAAAGCATTTGGTCTTCTGTGATGTGCAGTATTTGATTTTGATGGACACCATCCATGTGTCGTCACTATTCTGATCAATTTGTAATTCTATATGGGTTTAAGTTGTACAGTATGGAGATGGAAGATGAACAAATCATTCAGCACTTAAACGGTTCTGGGAAAGCAAAGAAAAGTGCATTGGTGACATTTTTATTTTTGCGTATCCTGCACAGTGATTTACACCGCTTTATGCGTTCATCAACGTGGGTTGGATTGTTTTTGGAATTTATAGGCTGTTGTTTTTTTCTTCAGGAGCTCAGGAGGGATTGGAAAGGATGTTTCGGCCAAGACGTAGGCCACATTCTGGATTGGTTGCCAGCTCATTGCATGGCACAATAGACAAATGACCATTCACGTAAACGCCAAAGTGGCAATTTAGTTGTCGCCAAGAAACGCATTTTGAAATGTGAATTAAACTGAAGCAACTGGAGAAAACCCGGTGGTGATTCGGAACCCCGGTTTCCCGATTGTGAGGCAAGCATGGTAACAACTTTTACACTGTGCTTGATATCATGCAGAATCCATTCAACCACATCTCAGACCATCCAGCCCATGGCATGCTTTAATGCTGACTCTTTCAATCTCTGTGACGTTTTCCCATTTTGAGCACAAATGAGGGAATTCAAACTGAGTTCGCCTTTTCATACCCAAATGCGAGCTTGCTCATAGTCAGAAATCAATCAAATTGAATATTCGACTGCTAAAACGGTTCAAGAATGCCAGTAAATGACTATATTTTTTTAATCATGAAATAATTTGCGATACAAATGTTTTAGTAAAACATTACATTTTAGAATTTGTGAAGACTATCAATTCAACTTTAGGATTTGATGCCGTACTGTATTTAGTGGTGGACAATTTACAAAATTTTGCTCGTCCATCATTCGACAGCAGCCTGGGCACCCGTCCATCAACGTCAGTCCGTCATCGTCATTTTGACCACGCTTCAGTCGTCGCTATATTACAGAACGTCACCACTAAAATTACAGTTTGTCACCGCTATTTTACCGCTTCCACAACTACTTACTACATCACACGCATTCGCTGCACAAGTATTGTGTCCACTCTGGTAAAGAACCACACCACGTACTGTGAAAACTAAAACAAAGATATTCCATATAAAATCAGCATTTATTTATTAACACTCTGGCTGTTCGTCTGTGTGTGCCTTGTGATTGTCATGCAACCAGTTCTTCAGGGTGTATACCCGCCTACTGCGCAAATTGAGCTGGGATAGGCTCCAGCTCGCCCCGCGACCCTTGTGAGAATAAGCGGATCAGAAAATGGATGGATGGATGGATATCTGATGAACAAATATGCATGCTCATACCTTGGTGATTGCAACGTTGTATAATTCTGATTAAACTCATCAGTAGAGTTTAGTAATATAAATAATGATAAGCTCTAAAGAGCATTAACGATTCGGATCTGTGGCTACTTGATCTGTCAGAATTTGAACATATTGAGATGAATTCTGAAGCCAGGAGGTCAACAGGGAAGCTGGGCAAGATAAATGTGATCGATGTGAAAACCTTGATGGCCGAATAACTTATCAGCGCAGTGACTGTATTCTTGAATCAATTCACTCCCACGTGCCTTTACCTGTGCTAAAATAAGACTTGTTTGTTTTTTAAATGCAAGGAACAATGAGACTTGCTAAAAAGTGTAAGATAAAGTAGATCTTTAACTGAAATGTCATGTGAAGGTATATACAAGTGTCTGTCTGTCTAGCTAAATTTTATGTACGCCATTGTTTAAATGGGCTTGGGCATCAAGATTCTGATTGATCATTGTTCGGTAGTACAGTAATGTGAGCACTTATAGGTACTAAAATTGGATCGAAAATGAGTTGTATTGCTTTAGTATGCCGCTCCAAATTCCCAACACCTCCTCTTTCTGTAGGCTAGGCGACTTTCTTATCACACTTTTTCAGCTGTTGTCCACCGAGACGGTCGGTGCCCGGGCTACTTGGCGACGCTTGATGCCTCTAATTATTCCTACTTATAATGATGTTTATTTTGTAACTTCTTCTAACAAGTCCACATTCACTCATCTCTGAGGCGTAAATTGGTGGAAGTATGGAGAGATTTAGCAGATGACAATGTTTGCCTTTCTTTCCGATATTGGATATTTAATGCAGAACAGTGGTTGCAAATAATGTGCCCAAATAAAGTTGTCATAATACTAATCATGCTGCCTTTGGTGTGCAGTTGAACTTCCCCTAAGAGTGCCTGCCGGTGCCATGTCATGAAAGTCATAGCGGAACCTATTGTAGCACAAAGTAAATTATCCGACAATCATGTGCAAGTTAAGAACGATTAAAGCAAAAGGTTTTTATAATAGTGACTGACATGGACTCAATGGATTATTTCTTTTTTTCCATTATTTCCCATGCAGGAAAAAATAAAATAAGCTCAAAAAATGTTTGGCAATTTCCTGATCACAGAAGGTTTTGTTGTGGAATTCAACGACACTCATGGTAATCACTTTTTCAATGCTATGTCCTGTGAGTGTGTGGAGGAAAGCAACAGTCCAAAAATAATTCTAGAATAAAAACAAAAGTAAGATCTTGTTCAAAATATTGTAGGAGAATAAGATTTTTTTTTAAATTACGATACTTTTTTTTTGTTTTTGTTTTTATACTGTACACTCAAATGTTCCCTACCTCCCCAAACAATATATTTAATGAAATTCCATTGATCCCTGTAAAAAGGAAAAAAAAACACTCATGAAGATCCTGCCCATCTGTACACTGAATGAGCAAACACTCGGAACAGAGCTCATCAATAATACGACTCTAATTTTCTCCCACCTTTGTTTCACAAGGGTCTGTGGCTATCACTGCCTCGGTGCTGAGTGCACCCAGAGGGTTGAAGCCATGAGGATGTGTTAAACTGCCTCCTCTCAATTATAGCGTGCACCTGCATATTCAAGTCTAACAAACCAGCTGCCTTGTCACATGCGCACGCAGACAGGTGGCTGTCAAAATCACCCGGCAACAGAATGTGCGTCAATCATGGCAGACCATACATACGTTGCAGTTTTAGACGCTGGTTGTTCCTACTTCAAGACATTTAGATTGTGTTCAAAATCTTCCCAAATTTATGATTAAAACGCAATTTAAATTAATTTTCACCTGGAGAATGTTTACACACACACACACACACACACACACACGCACACACACACACACACACACACACACACACACACACACACGTTTTTGGCATGTACAAACGTAGGATTATTTTCAAAGTGGATTAAACCATGAAGATAGGCAGCTGCTTTTTTTGCCAAAGAAGGTGACACAGCATGCACTCTAAAATGCTTCATTGGGCTCCCAGCATGCATGCATGTTACCAATCTAATGGAACAAACTCCAGCCTTACATTTCCCCACCGTTTACGCTGTCAAGCGGTGGCCCTTTTAGTCTTGCGGGACACATCATAAATGACTACAATAACAGTGGCTCAATCTAACAGTACTTAACCGCAAGTGTGAAAGGTCAGCAAGAGCAATTCTGTAGCACTTGACAGTAGTTTTGACCAGTGCTTCTCAGATGGGGGTACTTGAAGGCACTGCAGGGGGTATTTGGGATTTTAAAATGTTCAGTGTTGACAATTGGTAATGTTGGCTGTTGTTTTTTTAATGATTGAATCGATATTTTTAGGCAGTATTTTATTACCGTGTCTGTTTTTATTCAAAATTAAGAGAACAGTTCCGAACTATGATCCCAAAGGAGGACACTTTTTGTTGCTAATTATTTTTATGTGCACAAATCTTCATTTATAATTAAGCTAATTCTTTTTTTTTTTTTAAGTTATATCTTTTAATCTTCAAATAGCTCTAGAGATACGACTACTAAGGAATTCTAAAGTTTAATAAATCAGACACTGATAGCACAGCACTTTGTTTTAAGGTCTTTAATTTTTTTTCATCCAAAAATGCTTTGTGCTAGTTCGCGGGTACGTGACTGAACAAAATATTTCACAGGGTGTACCTTAAAAAAAAAAAAACGTTGAGAACCACTGGTTGAGACCATCCATCTATTCTTTACCGCGTATCCGGGGTCAGGTCACGGGGGCAACATCTTCAGCAGGGAAGCCCAGACTTCCCTCTCCCTCTCCCCAGCCACTTCTTCCAGCTCTTCCCAGGAGATACTAAGATGTTCCCAGACCAGTCGGGAGATTAGTCTCTCCAGTGTGTCCTGGGTCGTCCCCAGGGCCTTCTGCCGGTGGGACATGTCTGGAACACCTCACCAGGGAAGCGTCCAGGACGCATCCTAGTCAGATGCCCGAGCCACCTCATTGGGCTCCTCTCGACGTGGAGGATAAGCGGCTCGACTCTGAGCCCCTCCCAGATGACCGAGCTTCTCACCTTATCTCTGAGGGAGAGCCCGGACACCCTGCGGAGGAAGCTCATTTCGGCTACAACTGGGGTGCCATGACAGAGCATCAGTGTGTCATTGTGAGAGATCAGCTGGGGTGCTGTAGGAAATTACCCAATTTCATATAATTTGTCCAGAAATTAAGTAATTACAAATATTTTTGTGTTCATCCAACTATTCCAGTAACATACAGGTATAGTGACAGGCAGAAAATTACCTGTACATTCTCTCCCAATGGATAGCAGAATAAAAAATAAATGTATGTAACCACTTCTTGCCTTCATACAACAGAGTAAGTTGGCTCCAAAGAAGTTTGGGAAGGACTGGCGTAGGCAACAATAACCGTGAGGCCATCAGACTGCATAATATACAATCTTCTGTATTTTCTATTTGCAAAGTGAATGTAGAAAAGTGTCAGGATTTTGCCCGTAGCTCACCCTGCAGTTGTGAAGGGCAACTTACATGCAGGCCGCTGGCATGAATGCAGAATAGACAGCGTTAAATGCATCGCATTTGTGGATGAGCAGACTGAGGTGAAGTTAATTAGACTTCGGTCAATATTGAAATAACTTATGAGCTACTTATGTGGAAATAAATCAAAAGATAAAGAAGCTAATCCAGTTGATGTATGATCTAAAAATCGACATTTGCCTGCACCTTTTTCCCCCCACCCCATCTAATTTAGTGTTTATATGCTTAATGACTGTGCAGGACTAGTTTCACTGCTGTTCCCTTATTCCATTAGGTAGATATTATAGATGTACAAAGTAGATGTTTTCCTTGTAATTCTAATCTGTCCGATAATTGGTAAATTGTCATATAGTCTGCGAAGAATCCCGGTTGTAGTGTAATACGAGTTACACTCCAATTTTGATCCTGTGCAACACATCGTCTTGTCTCATGTTTCTCTTCACTTTAGCCATCTTGATGAAAAAAAAAAAAATTATAAATCATCTCAAGGTACTCACAATGTTTGTCCTTGGGAATAAATAAACGGCTTAAATAGAGGGATGTTGCCTCAGGCCACTATTGTTATTAATGAGAAGAATAATGAAAGGAAGCGAAAATTTTGTAAACAGAGCAGACTAGTGTCAAGTTAAAGCTAATCAGAACCCTTCCATGCGCTGACAAGCCTGTGTGTCGGCAGCATTTACCGGGGATTAGTGGGTGGTGGGGAAAACACACAATATGTCAAACTGCAATCATTAAATGGAGGTTCCTCTTGGTTACATTTGTCAGAATTACATGATGCATTTGTATGCAAATGAAAGTGATTTTCCCAAACATTATTTCCCACCATAGTCCAATGGTTTCATTTCGATATCATGGTCCAAGAATTTACAGCATTAATTTCTTTGTAGAAAACTGATAATCCTCAAGAAGTTCCGCAGACTCTGCATTTAAATAAATGTTTTGTTTTGGGGTTTTTTTTTTGGAAAGCCACCCAAGACGGTTTCACTTTTATGCACATCTCGCATGTTATTGCGTCAAATCGGTTTTCAACCACCAACATTAAGGAGAGATTTTTTATGCCAAACGCTTTTCGAGAGATATAGATTTACAGTCTTGCAAACTAACAGGGCATTCCGTCCCTGGGACAGCAGTCTGGTGCTGATTTACTTCTCAAATTACATCCCTTGACCCCAGACTCAGTACAAGGTTCAAGGCAATGCTCGACTCCTGATTTATTTGAACCTCATAACCATTTTTATCATGGTAAAATTGTTCATTTCAAGTAGTATTTTTAACATTAGAAACTTTCACACAAAATGTGAACCGAAAAAACCCCAAACCGTCAGTATTATCTTGGTGGCAAAGTTCCAGAGGTGTGGCGTGAAAAGTGCCGCACATCACCCTTGTGCAGAGGTCCCCAACATTTTTTTTTTTTTTTTTTTTTTACGGACCAGTTGAGGTCAGTACGTGCTGTTCTACCTGGAACAGTTTTTGTTTCATTGCTTTTAAATGGCCACTTTTAAAGCACTGGTATTGAGAACAAAGATAATGATAGAGTAATTTATTAACATCGATTTTTCCCCCTTTCATTTCAAATAGTGTTATTCTACATTACACCATATTTAGAATAAAATGAAAAACACAGTGAACTACTGAGAAATGGACTCATTTGCAATAATAAATATGCGTTATAATGTAAACAGAATCATTTCTAAGTAATGATCGTACATCATTGCTACTCGCAAATATGACGAATCAAGAGATGACGCGATTGTTGTTTTCATCCGGTGGCTGCCGGCTAGCGACTAAATTGCGAATGCTAACATGGACAGGCTGTGCAAACTCTGCTTATATTTCTCATGCTTTCCACTGAATCACTTGGGTGCTACTTGTTCAAATGATCGACAGGTTTTCTTGTATTGCCTCGTTTTTGACGACAGCATACACACCAACTTCCTCCACCACGTCGCTAGGGGAGGAACTTCTCTTGTCAAATAGCTTCATCTTCGAAAGTACCGGCTGCTCGTCAGCTGCCCGTTCAGCGATACGTTTGGTAAATTCCGTCCTATTATTTTCCATTTACTGCTTCTCCTTTCATTTATTGGCGTATTCTGTTTCTTTCAACCTGCACACCAATGTTAGGAGGGGGACACGTATTTAGTTGGGCCTCTCTCTTCAAGGATGTTGTGACAATCAGTCAATTGTTTTGTGGTATGTTTCTCAAAACAGCCCCAGCAGTGAGCCAACAAGTAGTCAATCTCACATAGCATTCACTAAATAATTATTTCAAAGACTCAGTTGCGTGGTTTTTTTTTTGGAAAGCCACCCAAGACGGTTTCACTTTTATGCACATCTCGCATGTTATTGCGTCAAATCGGTTTTCAACCACCAACATTAAGGAGAGATTTTTTATGCCAAACGCTTTTCGAGAGATATAGATTTACAGTCTTGCAAACTAACAGGGCATTCCGTCCCTGGGACAGCAGTCTGGTGCTGATTTACTTCTCAAATTACATCCCTTGACCCCAGACTCAGTACAAGGTTCAAGGCAATGCTCGACTCCTGATTTATTTGAACCTCATAACCATTTTTATCATGGTAAAATTGTTCATTTCAAGTAGTATTTTTAACATTAGAAACTTTCACACAAAATGTGAACCGAAAAAACCCCAAACCGTCAGTATTATCTTGGTGGCAAAGTTCCAGAGGTGTGGCGTGAAAAGTGCCGCACATCACCCTTGTGCAGAGGTCCCCAACATTTTTTTTTTTTTTTTTTTTTTTTACGGACCAGTAGAGGTCAGTACGTGCTGTTCTACCTGGAACAGTTTTTGTTTCATTGCTTTTAAATGGCCACTTTTAAAGCACTGGTATTGAGAACAAAGATAATGATAGAGTAATTTATTAACATCGATTTTTCCCCCTTTCATTTCAAATAGTGTTATTCTACATTACACCAAATTTAGAATAAAATGAAAAACACAGTGAACTACTGAGAAATGGACTCATTTGCAATAATAAATATGCGTTATAATGTAAACAGAATCATTTCTAAGTAATGATCGTACATCATTGCTACTCGCAAATATGACGAATCAAGAGATGACGCGATTGTTGTTTTCATCCGGTGGCTGCCGGCTAGCGACTAAATTGCGAATGCTAACATGGACAGGCTGTGCAAACTCTGCTTATATTTCTCATGCTTTCCACTGAATCACTTGGGTGCTACTTGTTCAAATGATCGACAGGTTTTCTTGTATTGCCTCGTTTTTGACGACAGCATACACACCAACTTCCTCCACCACGTCGCTAGGGGAGGAACTTCTCTTGTCAAATAGCTTCATCTTCGAAAGTACCGGCTGCTCGTCAGCTGCCCGTTCAGCGATACGTTTGGTAAATTCCGTCCTATTATTTTCCATTTACTGCTTCTCCTTTCATTTATTGGCGTATTCTGTTTCTTTCAACCTGCACACCAATGTTAGGAGGGGGACACGTATTTAGTTGGGCCTCTCTCTTCAAGGATGTTGTGACAATCAGTCAATTGTTTTGTGGTATGTTTCTCAAAACAGCCCCAGCAGTGAGCCAACAAGTAGTCAATCTCACATAGCATTCACTAAATAATTATTTCAAAGACTCAGTTGCGTTTTATTTTATTAGATTTTTTTGCTGTAAGACAAAACTAACATGAGCCTTCGTGCCAGTCATTAATGAGATGACTCCTCGATCAATACTTATCGACTGAGAGCCTCCATTATTGGCTTGTAAGACATTACTGTTGTTCCATTATCCTTTAATCAAACTGCAGCAGAGCAGCGCGAATGTAGCCCCCGCTAGTACACCATACAATCCGATGGAGTTCTAATCACCCACTGTAACACATATGACCCAGGGTGTTTTTGCCTTTGCTGTTGCATAATAATGGGTTCATTAGACCAACTGCGATTTACTTATCAAAAGATGGCAAAGGACGAATACACTCGAACACTAAAAAAAAGAACACTGTCATACTTGAGTACAGGTCAGCATTTAATTAGTGCATAAGAACTTGGGAATGTTCATCTGAGAGGCCATCTTGGAGCATGATGAAGAATGTTGGAGTCCTACAGTATTTGGGTGTTTTGCAGTGAGTAGAGGATGGAGAGTGGATGGAGACCGCCGACTTGCCTGCAAGATATGTGACCCCAGTCGGAAATTCCAACATGGACTTGATTCACCTGTGGACGGTAGGCTTTGGTAAATTACTCATAGCAAGCTATCCACCTATCCATTTTCCGTTTGCGCATGTCGTGATTAAGGTCGCGGGTGAGCTGGAGCATATATTAGCAGATGCCGCATATGGACAATTGACCTTTAGCGCTCGCATTCACAGCAGTAGACAATTCGGAGCAAGGGTGTCGCGCTTGTTTTCATCAAGGGCGGAGGCCCACTGTGACTAAAATTTGGCCCCAGAATTTTGTTGGACAGCGGTCGACATGCACCAAGAGCTCGGCCGACATGTAACAATTGGAGGTTTGGGGGCATACCGGCCATGATTTGTGAAAACTGTGCAGCCAACACAGTTTTCAATAAAGCTAAAATACTTGTTCAGAGTGAACCACTGTTTAAAAAAAGTTCTAACATTCATTTGGCTTTTAAAAGAGATAGGTGTGTTGAAATACATTCCACAGACTACTTTAACGACCGCATTAGTTGTGGCCATCTTAGATATTAGGCGCTTCAAATATGAATCATTTGATGGAATTTCACCTCCTTAGATTGCCATCGGTCACCACTACTGTTAACTTTGTCAGGTCTTCACTGAGCAAAAAAAGACAAAATATTGTGTAGAACAGATGTCCTTGATTTAAAATTTGAAAGGTGCTCTTCAGCAAAATGGAAACATTAAATTAACAGTAACTACTGCAGAAACAAGAGCGATTATGACCTTGCTTGAAGAGGTCTACCCCATCAGGTGAAAGATCAAAACTGGAAGAATGCACCCGCATAGCAGTAAATTTTCAGCGACTCACCACAAGGCATGAATGCTCAATACGGCATCTAAGTGAGAACTATAACGACTATATATATATATATATATATATATATACACACACATACATACATACATACATATACACACACACGCGTACATTTCTCGCATTCTGTCACACCACGGTGAGGGTTGTTTGCATTTGTCTTCCAGTTTGATTTTGAAACAAGGACTCTCCTCTTGTCTCAGGTCACTTGCCCTTCATCTTGGTCATGATTGTCAGCCCCTCCCTGATTGATTCCACCTGTGCCCCTTACCTTGTGTTGAATTGGTCCTTGTCTCCCTTTGTCCTGTTCTAGTGTCTTTCGTCCTTGCCTTGTTTCCACAGCCTTGCCTATTTTGAGTGTTCAGCCGCTGAGTGGGTTTTTTTTTTCATAGCTTCTCATAGATTAATTTCATAGCTTGTTTGTTTGCTCACCAGCCCTCAAATAAATCTCCCCTTTTACAACCGTGTTCTGTGTCCTGTGACAGGACCTGAGGTGCATTCGTTTACAGTCAGACATTTCAAACTCAGCAAAAAAAAAAACAAAGTCTCTCGATGCATAAAACGCTAATAAGTGCAAATATCTGAACTATGTGGTCTTTCTATCTATCTATTAAAGGTGACAGAGGCCCAAGAAGAGTGATGGGGGTGACGTCACTTTGCTATTTTACTCAATGACCATCAATGCTTCCATTCTTCATTCTAGTGGTTGGGATGTCAAACATGACATATTCAATGACCTTTTATGCTTTTTAGGCGTAAATAATCAACAAATGATCTTGTGCTCCTAGATATAAGTAAAAATACAGTATATGTAGTGTGTTAAAATGTTTTATGTGTTGAACTGTTCTAAAGTGCTCAAAATTTAGTTTTAATGTGATCAAAACGTTATATTTTGCTGAACCAATACAAATAATGACACAAATTGAAAATTTGTTTTTAGTTTTCAAATTGATAGGGATGTGAACCAAGAGTTAACAGTTGTCTGGATTGTCATGTTTTAAAATTAAATTTTAATAGGACAGAGAAGCAGCTGAGAGTTGGCTGCAGGCCAGCCTGTAGTGCTTAAGGCGGTCATATTTCGATCTCCATATCTGAAAGCAAGTCTTACAGTTCTCGTACAATGCATCCTCTTCGGGGTTAACACACAAGTTCACATGAAGTAATGCTGCAGTTGACTCGTCTGTTCGGAGTGAAGGACTTGCTCTGGCCTCTCTGGGGAATTTCAATTTGCATTGCTTCTTGCTCATGAAACTTCTTTCCATATGGTTATGAAGGATGTGTGTGTGTTCGAAGGGAAAATCCATTCTGGAATTATTTATATTGATGAACTAAGGACGGTCAATCATTTGTTCATGCACATGGACTGGATGAAAATGAAAATCCTTGGGAAGATGATATTTCCTAATCAGTTCACACTGCCATGATTTCACATCCCTAGAAAAGAGCTTCAATTCAGAGGAATAGAAAATGTTCTAATCATCTTTTCCGAGACAAGGCGAAATATTTGAATGCATATTGAAAGGCTATTTTTCATTCTGTGTCTGTATGCAGGGGCGAGGTGGCCATCGGGAATTTCAGGTGATTCCCAAACAGCCGGCCCATTAAAGCCAACCCCACCGCCAACCCCCACCCCTCCTCCAATCCTTGAACATCATTACGTTTCGGCACAATATGGTTGCCAGCCGACCCCACCTATGAAGGATTATTCCTGGGCCAAATTTTTTTTCCCAGCATGTCTCTGTAAGTATATATGCACATTGTACAGTAAATATGTTGTATCATGGGACAAAAAAATTCAAAAACAACACCCTATTCTTTTCCAATTTTTGGCCATGATAGTAATTAGGCCGATAATCCTGTGCTGATGTTCTCCACTCATCTCCAAGCGAGAAAAGAATTTGCCACTATCACTCACCAATGATTATTTTGTGAATAATGTATTAAGGCTGCGATGAAAAGAAATATTTCGCTGAGCTTCAATTTCAAAATGAAAAGAAAATCTGCTGTGATTGAAGAGCATAGTTTTTTTTGAAGAGTCACTTGATATCTGCCGTGATACATATCAAAGCGTTGGGGCTTAGATGTCTTTGGAAGAGGTTTTGCTTCCAACTTTAGTACCTTCAGATTGACATTTAACATGGATAACAGTCGGTTTGATCAAATGACCATCCAACATTCCATCTATTCATTTTTGTACCATCTATCCTTATTTTACCAATATATGTGAGTGCAAAAGTGCTTTTTTTTCTGGCCAGCGTTTCTGAAATGAATAAAATTAAAATAAAATTAAAATTGACATCAACTCATATTTATTACTTAATGACAAAGAGCACTATAACGTAATACCGAACAACCTTTGTTGTAAAATTGTGTGCCATCTTGACAATTTTTATCCTGATGCAGTCATGGTAAAAGTAGTGCAAACATGCACAAAACTATTTCAAAAAAATTTTTTTTCCAACCACAATAACTGCATAAAAAAACACTAGAAGTACATCACTGAAATCCATTATTCCTAAATTGCATTACAGTATTTTTAGCCCCAGCATTCAAATGTGTTTAAAAAACACATTTAAAACTACTCCTGATGATTATTAGACATCTATAACCAATTAGAGTAGACTTAGAGCACTGTGCATATTTCATACAAAAAAACAAAAAACAAACAATAATCAATAGTCAAGTGAGACCGTTAATCAATTAAAGGAAGGATGGTAGTCATTTACACTTTTGGAATTACTCTCCTTAATATTCTTTGCATTAACTTTTAAAAATTGGACATTTGGTTCAATATTGTGATTGCGTACCCCATTTCAGGGAAAGGATGGACAGATGGTGGATATATTAGTTATATTTCCTCCCACCCACAAATTGCAGCGTTTGCAACTTCAAAATTGCATTCTGCTACACTTTGTCAATTTGAATGTGATTAATTGTTCAGCCCTACTTTTTTTTTACCATAAAACATAAGAAATTGCCTTTAGGCCGTTGGGATGCTGAATCTCATGATTTTGTGAAACGAAGACAATTACGCCCCAGACTGAGTTTTGGTCTTCTATATGTCTGTGTGTCATATTGACATTGGCAACAGATAGTAGAATAAGTCACAAATACGCTCAAATGTCAAGTGCATGTGCCATTTTAAAAACACACAGCAAGTCACAAGGAGTTATTGTGAGTTGATTCCCCAGACAGACGTTAATCCCGAGAGTACTCGGTGCTTCCTATGAAACGATCAACAGAATAGACCCAAGATGACTTTAATAAAGAGCGAGCAGCTGCAGAGCTGGCGTAACAGCGGGGAGGAAGGAAAGCAAACTGATTTGGCTCCTGATGTGTGCTCCTCCAGCTCCACAGGTGGTTACTTTGTAAAGCAACATTTACCGTGCGGATCCCGGTCCCCCTCCCCACCCACCTAATGTTGCTGTCGAACCAAAAATATTTCATAACTGGAATGAGCACCAGGGTTAAAGTTAACAATGATCGTGTAGCACTGTATTTGTTTGTGTTACTGTATTGGACACTGTTTTTATACATTCATCTTAATCATGTTTAAAACACCTTTGTTTCTTTATCATACCAGTTTAACATAAAAAAATACAAATAATAAAATGATAAAAATTCATAGTGTCCATCAGAACAAAACATTAAAATAATTGCAGAGAGAGAGAGAGAGAGAGAGAGAGAGAGAGAGAGAGAGAGAGAGAGAGCACAAAATATTGTGCAGTGTAACAGTGTACCAATCCCTCTGTTTACAGTAAACAAATCCCGTAATGTCAAACTAACAATTTATATCACAACACACAGCAATAATCGTGCCCAAAGATGTCCATGACAAAATTAATCTACAGCTGTCGCTTTCTGTAGGCTCAAAAAGCAGGATTACAGCGAGTAACATTCAATGATTTGTCACATTTTGCATGATTAGCAATTTTTTTTTTATTTTTTTTTTTTGTAGTTAGAAACATTCTTCTGTGATGTGCCTAATTTACAAGACATTTATTTTCACTCTACAGGGACTTTTCAGCAATTTTAGCAATTCATATTTTTGATCGATCTTTGACGTGTTGACGGTGATTGACTGGTTCGTGCGTCGGCCTCACAGTGCAGAGGTGCAGGGTTCTATTCCGGCCTTCCTGTGTGGAGTTTGCATGTTCTCCTTGTGCCTGCGTGGCTTTTCTCCGAGAACTCCGGTTTCCTCCTAAATTCCAAAAACATGCACTTTAGGTTAACGAACACTCTAAATTCTCCCTAGGTGTGGTTGTGAGCCTGGATGGTTGTTCGTCTATGTGTGCCCTTTGCTGGTCTGGCAACCAATTCAGAGTGTACCCCGTCTACTGCCCATAGTGTGATTATAAGCGGATCAGAAAATGGATGGATGGATGGATCTTAAGTGTTGAAAATGATTCGGTCTCTTTGATCATGTAATGTTAATGGTTGAACAAACATGCTGTTTTTAGGAGCTCCTGAAAAGTGACTATTTTGGAGGTACTGTACAAGGTTTCCGCTCGACGCCATCGATATGTTCCTTGTGCCCTGCAAAAAAGGGCTCATGTTAACTGTAATTTACTACCTCACTTACAGAAGTTGTGAAACTCGTATTTATCGCTCAGAAGGAGCCACAATCAATTAATTATGAGCTGTCTCATTCTTTACATTCTATTTCATTATGTTTTTAGTATGTTTTTTTATAATAGAAAATACTAGAGAGTGTTATTGTACTGAAAAACACGTTACTTTTTTTTTCGTTTGTTTTTTTGGGTGGTGAGGCCAGAGGACATTAATGGCATTTCCATTCATTTCACTGTGGAGAGATTATGTGACAGAACGAATTACACTCGTATTTCAAGGCACCATTGCATTTGGAATTTGAAATAATCATTTTGTACACATGAAATGACTGTCATGGCGCCCTGGGTGGGAATTGCTGCATTAGTTTGTCCATGCTTGTGAACCCCATGCTTCAAATCCCTGCATGGTCCAGCAAAAAGAGTTTGATGTCAACTGGAATACTTGGACATGTTTTCACTCAGTGTTGTGCAGTAAAAAAAGACAAATTGCTGTATTTTATCATATAATTTAGGGGCTAGAAGGTTTGACCAACAAAATTTGATGGAACAGCAGAGCACATAGTCTATTACCAAGTAGAATGCTCAATTGGCTGCTACAGGCCATTAGAGTAAACTACAAAGAAAGGCAATAATTTTGTCCTCGACATATATGAGCTATTTTCATGTCGGATTTCCTCCCCTTTAGGCTGGGAGCATTCAGGCTTAGCACTCCATTTTCAGGCCGAGATGAATAATAATGTGCGTATGCTCGTGCAGCAGAGAAAAAAAAAGAAAACGTGAATCTGTTTGATACCTCATTCCCACACAGCTGTTTTGGTCTGAGATAATAGATCAACTCCAAACGAGAGAAAATTTCACTTTGCAATAAAATCGAACATACAGACATAATGGATAATAGCCCCGATAACAGGCCTTTACATGGATGATGCATCACAAACTCCCCGGCCATCATCCCGCAGTTGAATGAGCAAGTTCAAATTGCTATGAGTTTAATGATGAAAATGGATTGACTTGGAATCTACCAATGGAGTGGAGGGACAAAAGGTACTTTGAAAAAGTGGTGAAAAAAAATCCTTTTGTTTTCAGCAGTTTCCATCCTTACTGTGTTGCATGACACAACAGTGTCAGTGTTGTGTCCATTCTTTGTACAAATCTGTGTGTGTGGGGGGGGGGGGGTCAAGGGGAAAATAGGTTTAAAAAATGTGTGTCTGTGTGCATGTTGTCTCTATTCTATATTTTTGTGCTCGAGCACACTGCACCCTAAGCATCCTCTCAGTTTCACTTTCACAAAAAAGTATTTAAAAAATGAAATAATATAACAAAGCAGGTCACCTTTAACCTACGGCGGCACATGTCCTGGATCACCGGAAGTTGTTCGCGGTCATCAGTCTGCACTTGCAGCTTACGATCACAGCTGTTGACTTATATTGTTTTTAATTTTTCTTATTCTCCTTCAAAGTTTGTTCCATGTACAATTCACCGATGGCACTGGCAAGCAATGGGAACCTGGAGGACTGAGAAAGCATTTTCAAATGGTACACTATTGTAGTTCACGGTACACGTGAACTACATACAATAGTGACGTTGTTGCACTGAAGACGCTGCCAAAGTGCGTCCCATGCCGCCGCGTCAGGTCTCGACTCAGGTAGGCACTGATTCCTTTTTATAAACTCACAAGCTGTTGTATCGACTTCATTTTTGTTTCGTTCATGTTCGGGGCCATTATGGCTGTTGCTCATCATGGCATGCGTGTGGCTATGCGTGCATGTGCGGTAGCGGCTCGATCGCCGGAAGTCGGTTGCTTGAAAAGTTGATCCTCGGTCAAAAGGGGTTGGGCATCCCTGATGTAAAAGGTGAATTTGGTTTCCATGCAGTGTTCCCATTTTTAATAATGGCTATAAAACTGCATCAAAAACTTCATTCTGGACTCAAATCTTTGAACCCCAACCTCGAAACTCACTGATCCACACAGCTGCAGTTTCTCAGCAGGTGCGTTTTCAAAGGAGCGTTTAAGGTTTCAAAGATTGCTCTCCAAGCGATGACGATTTTTGACAGCGGTCCCAAAATTCAGTTGAAAAATTCAGCTGTCAGTTCCCCTTGAAAACGTCAGGTTTTCAAGGGGAACTGAGACGCCGATAGCAGTGTAAAATGCTTTTCACTCATTTGCTTCTGTTTGGGTGGACTTTGAAATAGATCACTCAGTAGGGCTTTTTTTTTTCTTTTTTTTTTTTCTTCCACAAAGCAGTATCTGCTAGACGCTATTATCATGAGCTTTCATAAAATATTGGAAGCTGCTACTGATGTTTTTTTTTTTTTTTCATTTTGTCTCAGCCAACTGTTTCTGGTTGATGGAAAAGTTCCCCAGTCAAAAGTATCAGTTACAATGTGTACATATGTTTGCACAATAATATTCATATAACTGTGAATATTTATATTCATCCAGGTCATTTCATTGTCAGGGCACTGAATTGTTGCAACCGGACCGCTCAAGTGTTTGCCGCTTGGCCGCTCTTCCGAGCAAGCGTCATCCATTCATGTACATAGGTTAGATATGACAGCTCAAGCCTGAGCGGAAACGCGACTATCAACCCCCGAAGTTAGAGGCATGAATGATGTCACTCTTTTAGGATGAAAACATGTCCGGCTTTGGAGCCCGGTGGACCCAAATGCAGAAACGAGAATGGATGGTAGAGAATTTGGAAGTTGTTGTTCTACAAAACGGGTAGATGGTTACTGGCGGGCAAAAGTTGTGTGAGTCTGGCTTTTCCGGGAGTTGGAGAGTCGCAGTTTTCACAGGTTGCCAGTTTGGGTAGACAGAAAGCAGGAGACAATCAGGTTTCAAGGAAGTGATCGCAAGGGACCAGCTGCGGTCAAGGAGTACAATCGACTAAGAAAGTACAGTAATCCCTCGTTTATCGCGGTTAATGGGCACAAAAACCACCCGCGATAAACGAAAATCCGCGCAGTAGCGAGCCCCCCCCATAGGTACATGTACATAATATTTCTAAGGAAATTTAATGGTATACATGCATGTAGAAGTAAATTTTGAAATAATTAACATGACCTAATGCTGTATACTAATAGATTTAAACATGAATAAGTTAGGTTAGTTTATGAATAACAAAATACAGTAAACATATTTAAAAAAAAAAAAAAAAGTCCGCAAAGCAAAACAACAGCGAGTCACATAGAGCAACATATACAGTCCTGTACTACATGTATATTAATTTTTTTTTTTTTTTTTTAGGAATATGTTTGAAAAAATCTGCGATGCACTGAAGCCGCGATAAACAAACCGCGAAATAGCGAGGGATCACTGTATTCCATAATTTCTTTCAGTCGCTCTGAAGGCTAGGCGCAGTAGCAAATTACTGTCTTTGACGTCCTCAAGTCCACAGGTAAGGGTTGACGTGCTTAACACTATTTCAATAGTGCTGCCCTGTGTTCAAGGTCCTGTTGATGTGATGACTATTGAATTGCCTGCCTTGATGAATCAATCATTCCTTCCTGCACGCATGTACTCTAAATAGTGAGTGAAAAAAAAACATCTAATTTCACTCCTCTCCTCCTGAGTGCTTACTTGACTGGTCTTATCTAAGCTGCAGCCAATACATTCTAAAGACATAATGTACACTGTGGTTATAATGAAGCTGCTCCTCTTCTGGAGAGAAATCCAAAAGTCAATTTATCATGCTGTGCGTCTAATGTAGGTCTTCATATACTGCATATGTAGCCTGTGCTCTGCCTCGTGACATTCATTTATTTGTTTTTGTTTTTCTGGAAAGGCTCCATTACTGTTCTGAAAAAGCTGTCAGACAGCCGTGAAAACTAAGGACGATGTCCATTTCCTTAATCCAGAAAAAAACCCCAACTGAATACATTTTTTCCTGACAGATATGATGATGCTCACCAAAATGAAATCCATTCAAGCCGCCAACTGACATTAATTACTTCGACACAAACAAGGCATTGAGTGATGCTTTTTAATATAATCTCCCTGTCTCTCCAAAAGTGTTTTAAAGTCACGCCCCCGCCCCCGTACAAGCAATCAAAAACAGTCAAATTAAATCAGCAGGTGCACAGAGATTCTAACTTCACTGTACATGCCGCACGGATGCGTATTTAAAGGAATATAAAGCCACATGTAAACATACAGAACAAGTTCAAGAACTGTCAGTGAGAAAACGCTGTGTTCCTGATATGATACTTTTTTTTCATCTTTTCTCCGCACATCGTACAGTATCAAGAATGTCAAAGAAATCATATATGCTGTAGCCGTCGTCGTGATTCGATGATGTAATTACTGTTTCCGGGAAAACTGTTGACTCTTGTAGTGGAGGTCTCCGGTCTCGAAGGACAGAAAAATCATTTTCTTGTTTTGTTCTGTCAGGTCTAAGAAACAGAAAAAACATCTTTTGTGGTTGAAGGATTTACAGAGCGTGATTTTTTTTTTCCTTTAGGCGTGTGGCAAAATACATTGAAATCACTAAGATAAAAACAAAAAAACAATCAGTTCCAGGGCATTGGTTTATTGATCTGACTGAAACACCATTCGCTACACGTGAAACTGTTGCCTTTGTTTACTGGAAGTGGAAAGGGTAGAAAGAAGTTAAAATTCAAAAGATTGATTGTTTTTTTAACATCTATTAATGGAGCTGCTTAAAAGTGTCAAAGAAATTGCACTGGGTCCACAAAAAGTGATATTTTGACGAAGCAGCATAGAAACAAAGAAAAGGGATTGTCAACGAACAAACTTGCCGTTGGATCAAAATGGATGTATTGATTTAAGTCCAAGCATGCTGGAGCGCATTATTGATAGAGCTTGTAGCAGGAAAATAATACCTTTAAGGATTTTTGTTGTACTTGTCCTTGTCGATAGTTATTGACAAACTGCATGCCCTCCCCCCCTTTCATTTGGTTAGACAGGATGGACCATAAGATTTTAAACTGCACATAGGAGAAATGTATGATATATAATTTCCTGTTTCATGGCCTCCCAGGTTCCAGATCTCTCCCCTCTTGATTTCTGTCTTTGTGGTCACTTGAAGGCCACAAACTAGAAATGTAACCCTTTCATGCAGCAATAAAGATAACCTGCAAACATGATAAGCTGGCCACTGTAGTAACCGCTGTCCCTGAAAGGGTTAAAGTTGAACACTCAGGAACACGGAAAGGGAGTACTGCCTTCATCAAGTCAACAGAGCCTGATGCAGTGTGCATATGTCATTAGTCACGTAAAGGCGTTGAAGTGCAACCATCAATCGAGTAAACTCCCGAGGCGCCACTGGGTCATGTTCAGTTTATTTTATTTAGCGAATGCAAAATCCTTCAGCCATGCAGTTGCCTCTGGGTCAGCTGAGTGGAGGGTGGCTAGCCCTCCTCTCAGTTTTTGGAGAGGGCAAGCTTCGATGATGTGTTCCATTGTCTGCTCCTCTCCACAAGCGCACAGTGGGCTGGGGCAATTGCCCCATTTGTGGCGGCTGGCCAAGCAGAGGCCATGTCCAGTCCTGAACCTGTTGAGGGTTGACCATTGTCTCCGTGGAAGCTCGGTGCCAGGGACAGGATGGGTGGGGTCTGACACCAGATGTTTATTGCGGATCTCCTTGGAGTCCCATTCCTTTTTCCAAGCTGACTGGATGGTAAAGTCAGCTGGTGGGGGGTTCTTCCAGATGGGGCGCCTGGATGGGAGTCGGGCCGTGGGTGGGTTAAGGATGTCTTGATAAATAGGTAGGTGGGGTGAGACTTTGACATTTTGGAGCATCTTTTTGGTTGATGCTATTCGCCGAATGTGTGGGGGAGCAATGTTGGATAAGACAGGTAGCCAGGGGAGAGGTGTTGAACGAATTGTTCCGGTTATGATTCTCATGGTTGAGTTAAGCTGGGTGTCCACGTGGTGTGTGTGAGATGACCTGGACCAAACAGGAGCACAGTATTCCGCTGCAGAGTAAGCGAGGGCCAGGGCTGAGGTGCGCAGTGTGGAAGTGGAAGCGCCCCATTTTACGCCGGCGAGCTTACAGAGCAGGTTGTTTCTGGACTTGATCTTAGCCGCTGTTCCTTTTATGTGTTGCTTGAAGGAAAGGGTCCTGTCAAGGGTCACTCCAAGGTAGGTGGGGTGAGGGGCGTGCTTAAGTTCAAGCCCACTCAGGGAGATCTTCAGTCCTCTGGCTGCTGTAGCATTGTGCAGGTGGAATACACTGGAGACAGTTTTTGCAGGACTTGGTTTTAACCGCCAGGTTTTGCAGTACTGGTCCAGTTTGCCGAGGTCTTCTGTGAGCACGTGTTCCAGCTGTTCCAGATCTGGTGCTTGGTATGCCAGGCAGATGTCATCTGCATAGATGAATTTGCGGGATTTGGTGCAGGGGAGGTCGTTTGTGTAAAGGTTGAACAGTGTTGGAGCGAGAACTGAGCCTTGGGGGAGTCCATTTTTCTGTGTTCTCCAAGAACTGTTGTTCTGGCTGAGGTGTACTCTGAACCTCCGGTTGGTCAGGAGGGTTGTAATGATTGTCGTTGCCCAGGAAGGGAGAGCCTTTGCAAGTTTCAGAAGGAGGCCTTTGTGCCAGACTGTATCATAGGCGGCTGTGAGGTCGAGAAACACAGTCCCGGTCCTTAGTCTTTTCTCAAAGCCATTTTCGATGAACATAGTAAGGGCCAGTACTTGTTCTCCTGTGCTGCGGTTCTTCCTGAAGCCTGCCTGGTCCACACAGAGAAGGTCCTCTACTCCTGGGGATATGCGCTGGAGTATTAGACGTTCCAAGATTTTATAGGGGACACAGAGTAGGGAGATTGGGCGGTAGCTTGCAGGTAGTTTCTGGTCTTTGCCGGGTTTCAGTATGGCAATGACTTTGGCTGTGCGCCATTTCTTTGGAATCACATTGTCCCGTGCGATTCTGCTGTAGAATTTGGTCAGCCAGATTACGGCTTGAGGGCCCAGATGTTTCATAAACTCCGGCAAGATGTTGTCATATCCGGCTGCCTTCCCACATTTCAGGCCCTGTAGGACTTTCTCCAGTTCACCACTCTCGAAAGGGTCAGGAGGCTCAGGACTGTCGTCCTCTTTGGGTGATTTGTGTTGTTCCCTAAGCTCAGCTGTCACTGCTCTTCTGGTGTGCTTGTCTTGGGTTGGTTTTGCTATGGCCAGTAGATGGGATGCCACTTGATTGGGTGTGACGGCCGGTCTTCTTTGGGTAGGAGGTTTCTGTGCGGCTCCTAGGCGGCGGATGAGGCTCCAACATTTCCTGCTGGAATGGGTGAAATTCAAGTCAGCTACTGTCTCCTCCCACATTTTCCGCCGGGCTGTAGTCAGCGATTCTATGAGGTGGTCTGCCATTTCAGGGTCCCCTGATGCTTCATAGGCTTGTAGGAGGGCAGCGCTTTCTTCATCCAGGCAGGGGATGTAGAGGGGTCGGTAGCCTCTTGGGATAGCTGTGTGGGCAGCCTTGTAGATGGCACTGCAGAAGCGGTTGTATGCTTCATCTATCGTGATGGTGTGGAGTGGGATGGTTGTAATACTTCGGTCCAGGGTTTGGCGGTATTTCTGCCAGTTGGCTTTGCGGAGGTTCCAGCGCATCTTCCTTGGGCTGGTTATGACTGGGAGTTGTAGGCCGATATGTATGAGCGAAGGCCGGTGTTGGCTGTGTGGGAAGTCATCGAGGACCAGGATCTGTGCGGGGTAGGGGGTTCCACTCACAGAGCTGACCCAGCACAGGTCAGGGGAGTAGTCTTTGTTCCACCTGGCTGAGTGGAAGGTCCCTCTTTGTTTGGGGTCATGTATCAGAGCAAGGTCATTCCTAGATGCCCAGTCTGAAAGCGCCTCACCATCACAGTCCACTGCTGGGTATCCCCAGTCTGGGTGGTGGCTGTTAAAGTCCCCCACGTAGATGGCAGGGTGGGGAAGAGTGGGCAAGACCTGCAGATCCCAGTTGGCACTCGGGGGCTTATACACATTAGCGATGTGAAAGCCACTAATGGTTATGGCATCTGAGAACTGTGTTGTTGTCAGGTGGTTTGCTTCGGCTACTTCAGACCGCACATAGGTGGCAAGTCCATGTTTGGCATGGGGTGTATAGCACAAGAGGTCATAGCCGTTGATGGTGTATCGGCCTGCTACCTCTGTGCCAATGTGGGTCTCTTGGAGACAAATGACATCAACAGAATGTTGGGAAGCAAGGACTTCAATGAGGCTTCGCTTGGCTAAGGAAAGGCCTTCGACATTGAGTTGTAATATGCAAAGGGCCGGTCCTACCGCCAGGTGCTCTTGGGGCTGTCTGCTATTGGCTTTAGGATTGTGACTAGGATTCTGTGACTTGGCTTTTTGGCGTCGTCTCTCAGAATTTAGTCTGCTGGTTGGATCATTAGCTTCCCCAGGCGGGCCTGGGTACTGGCGGGGGACGCGACGTGAACGCTGATCCATCGTCCCCCCATGTTCAGTACCTATGTTATATATAAAGCCAGAAGCAGCTCACTCTTTTCCCAATCGATGCACCACATTAAGACTGTATTAGATTGCGTTAGTTAGAGCCATTCAACCGAGGGTGGAAAAGATTGATCTGCATTGATGAGCATGAATTCATCTTTGGGTAAATCCAGCAGAACAAGGGCCAGCATGCGAGAAGGTTGTGGTGACGTCCCGTGACAAGCTTTCTGAAATATGAACAGTGACTCACTTCATGGCCGCCATTCTATTTCTTCCCGGGGGGCTTTGCCTGTAAGTACAGTGAGCTGGCATGGGCCTAATTCTTTAATTGACTGAACGAATACCCTTATAAGTTCAGAATGCCAAAAATCACCTGTGGTAATTTAACAGATGGCAAGGCTTTGTTTCTGAAAGTGAACATTTTATTTAAATGCAAAATACTTTGAAGGCGAAGAGTACGACTGACGTTTGCTTGCATTTATTAAACCGATCAGTAATTCCATTTCATTTTGTCATTCTTAAACATTCACGGTCATGTAACAATAACATGACATCAACCAGAATGCAACGTAAACATTTAAAGCCAAACAAATGTCTTGTATGTCTGTAAACTGCTTGGCTACATCTTAGCTCGGGATTCCTTCTCACTGCTCTCACAAATAAACAGCATCAGGCATAGATGAGTGGAAATTCAAGTCTTGAGCCACTTTTTTGATGAACGTGTTGCAGCAATTACTGCCTCAAGTATTTTGGAATATGATGCCACAAGCTTTGGTCAGTTTTACCCTGAAATGTTTGCACCAATTCTCTATAGCAATGAGGCTTGGTGCACAGCATCAGTGCACAGCCATTTCCAGATCTCTTCAGAGATATTTAATCAGATTCAAGCCCCGAAGCCATTTTTTGATATTTGGGCTATGTGCCGGAAGGCATTGTCTTGCTTCAAGATGAAGAGCGCTGTGGAGCAGCTTTTAATTCCGGATGTGTCTGTACTTGGGCTGAATGATTTCAGGAAAAGATGGAATTGCGATTTTTCTGACAGATATTTGCGATTTCAATTTGATTCACTTTTTTTCTTTGAATCAAGCTTCAGGCCGATATTCACCATATACGGTAACATTTACAAATATGGCAGAAATTTACATCACGGCATCAAAACCTTAAAAGCTGTTACTTAAGATAAGGACACTCAAGAGGCCGTGAGAGGGAGCCGGTCTTTTTCAATATTTGTCAACTGATTCAAGAAAGCAAGAACGACTATTTTCTGTCATACATATGCAATTGTGTGGAAGACTGTATGTAAAAATATATTTTATTAATCAAAAATATTTTAACGGAGGCGGCCCGGTGATCGAGTGGTTAGCGCGTCAACATCACAGTGCAGAGGCATCTGGTTTGATTCCAGCTCCGGCTTTCGTGTGTGGAGTTTGCATGTCCTCCACTTGTGGGTTTTCTCCGGGTACTCCGGTTTCCTCCTACATACCAATAACATGCATGGCAGGCTGATTAAACACTCTAAATTGTCCTAGGTGTGAGTGTGAGCACGGATGGTTGTTCGTCTCGGTGTGCCCCGTGATTGGCTGGCAACCGGTTCAGGGTATCCCTGCCTACTGCCCGAGGACAGCTGGGATAGGCTCCAGCACGGGATAAAGAGGATTGGAAAATGGATGGATGGATATTTTAACGTTTACACTCATTTACATTTTCATTGTACATAAATGTAAGATCATATTTTTTTTTCCATGCTTGTCAGAATGACTTGCTTCAAATGGAGGCTGAGGGATACGGCATAAAATTCAGATGAACGTATAAATTGAATCCCTTCACAGGATAAGATTGAGTGAGAAAGTCTCACACCGCCCCATGCAGACTAAACACATGCTCGCTTTGTCAAGAAGACAGCAGGATGGCCAACATGTTTTTTTTTTAATTCGGCATGATGACAATTTTATATCTATGAGACAAATTAAAAAACAAAACAAAACAAAAAAAACCCCTTTCTTCCACATTCAAATATGGTTTACATAAAAGGAAAAAAAACTTTCAGGTTAAACTTTTTTTTTTCCGTTCATAAAGTGTTTTATTTTTTTCCACTGTAGTTTTGACTCGTTAATTTTGACTCGTCCTGCCGCTGAATAACATTCCCACAGCACGATGCTGACACCACCACGTTTGACTGTAGGAATTGTATTGGCCAGGTAATTAGTGGCGCTTGGTCTCCTCCAAACATGCAATCTGCTGTTCTTGCCTGTCTTGGAGGTCAGTTCCTTTGACTTCATGCTTGGTTTGTGCGGTAACGTGCACTGTCAACTAGACCTAATAAACACAGTGTGCACCTTTCCAAATGTAGCCCAATTAACTGAATTTACAATAGGTGAACTCCAATTAAGCTGTTGAAACGTCTCAAGGAAATCAGCAGAAACAGGGTGTACTTGAGCCTCTTTCTGAAAATGGGGTCCTGTGTGAAAACTTTTGAGGTACAACTGAACTTATTTAATTTTTCAATAACTTTGGAACAAAGAAACAACATGTGGACACATTTTAGATCGTCTGTATTTAATTGCAAAAGATTAGCTGGTTGGGTCCAATTGACAGATGGCCTATTGACTGCTGTCTCGCCGCACCTTAGCCTCTGATCCAGTTGTACAATACGGCCCCCGATTTCAAGCAATCTTCTTTCTGTCTGGTTGAGGCTGACATGTTCTGTCCAAGAGAAGCCATTGTAGCAATCATCTCCCACTGCGCGACACAAAATTACATCCTGCCACGGCAACCGCAACTTGAGCATGAGGAATGCTGCCTGTGGCTCGATGACAAAGATGCGGCAATGTGAGCATTCTCCCACAGAAGGCAGGACCTAATTATCGATGTAGCTTGGAATAACAATGTAGTTTGCAGGGTTTCACCTGGGAGAAAAAAAGGTGTAATCAGTGTTTCTAACTTGACACCCTTTTTCGAATTCAGCAGATCAGACTGTGGGTGTGGGCAAGGTGCACTTTCACTGATGCAGTTGTTTGGATGTCTGGTTTAAATACCGGGATGTCAAAGAAGAAATAAGGACATCTTGAGTCGTTGAGAGTCATTAAGGGGACACTGTCACTGTTACTCATGCTTTCCTGCTTCTTTTTCAAAGAACATCCCTGTAACACTGAATGCCAAAAAATTGAACCGTTTTTCTCCGTCAATTTACAGCAATGTTCTTTTCAACAACAAAGCGAAATACAGTATAGTCCAAGGCATGCAAGGATAACCTACAATTATGTTAAAAGAAAAAAAAACAAGTCCAAATAGTCATCAAGTGTCTGAACAGAATTTTTACTGGAACGCAACGATACATTATTTCAAAGCTGGTTGTTGTTAATAATTATGAATAACCCTGCTACATTTAATATATATTTTGTGCGTATATGTGCAGTAGGGGGGGGGGGGCGGTGGTCACAGTACAGAGGCGGAGGGTTCGATTCTGGCTCCGGCCTTACTGTGTGGAGTTTGCATGTTCTCCCCGTGCCTGTGCGGGTTTTCTCCGGGGTACTGCAGTTTCCTCCCACATTCCAAGAACATGCATGGCAGGTTGACTGGGCACTCTAAATTGTCCCTAGGTGTGAGTGTGAGCGCGGCTGGCAACCGGTTCAGGGTGTCCCCTGCCGACTGCCCGAAGACAGCTGGGATAGGCTAAATATAAACATAGATGATGCCTCGTTCACTTGCTCCTTGGGGTATCATCAACCCAGAAGTCATCAGATTCATATCAAAACATTGCTTTTGATTGGATGATGTCATATCGCTTCAAAAGGGCCACTCGGTTCAACGGGTGCCCGCTGCAGCAATTAAAAGAAAAAAAGAAAAAATTAAATATCATTTTAAATGCCCAAAAGGTTAGTGGCTTGTGTGGTTTGTTGTATGAAACTGATTCAAAGGGCTCTTTAGTTACAAACTAAGGCTAGTTAAAAAAAAAAAAAAAATCTATCAATCAAATCAAATTGATTACATAGCTTGATATCGATTAATAAATGTGTGCGAACCTTTTAACACGTCTTTTTGAAATAAATTCATCTGACTTTTTGCATCACGTGAAATCTCCCCACCACGTGAGCATAGCGTATCAAAACATGGCAAAACAACTGAAATCAAGTACAGTACTAACAAGCTTGTAGGCAGATGTTGGCTGGCCTGGAAACACTTTGGGATAACCCTGGACGAGCGGGATGAAGTGGCTGTGGAAAGATTTGGGCTTCCTTGCTCGAGCTGCTGCCACTGCGACCTGACCCCAGATAAGCGGAAGTAAATAGATGGATGATGGATTAAGTCACCTAATATGCAGCTGTTTAGAGCATGAGGGGGAAAAAAAACACCGGGGAAAGCCAAAGCAAGCACAGCGAGGTCCCCCTGTGCCGAGATCGGAACCCACAACCTTTGACTGTGAGGCAGATGTGCTTGTCACAGACTCGCCTGTCACATCAACAACGATAATTACAACATCTAATAAAATAGTCCTCAAATGTAAATGTTTCATCTTTGGCCTTTGCACTACCTCGGTACAGTCACGGAAATAATTCATCATTTTAACGGGGGGAAAAAAGTTAAAATGGAGAATTCGTGACAAACATTTCAGCCTATGGCTGTATACAATTCTGAGTTCAACTTGAGATAATAGGTTCAAGCCTGTCAACAGAGTTATGCCACAGTTTAATGCATCTTTTTTTTGATAGGGTGCAGGTGCTGTGCTTGCTAAACTTGTACCTCTTTAACTTGTATCTGGGGCACGGTGGCTCTGCTGCTGCTGTGTTATCTTATCGTAAGGGTACCATTCAGCATAGCAGCGCGCTGCAGAAGTCACCTTGGTGCTATAAAAGATTCAAACGCTCCTCTGGAGATGTCTGTCTTAACATAGAAACATATGCCACTGCAGAGAGGCCGACAGTGGAGCTCCTTTGGTATAAGATAAGACTTCTTTTTTTTTTCAGAAAGAAAAGAAAACTTTCCTCTAGTGTGAAAAGTCCTCCAGCTTCATCATCATTTTCTTTAACTTTAGTATCATATGGAGAGCTCACGAACTGCATTAATTCCGTTTGCTTATACAGTAATTCCATATGTACATACTAAATGTTTGTTTATGTAGTGGCATGCGGAATCATGCTTCAGGATAGATCAACAGGTGTGAGGGGAAACATGGAATGGAAAATTCTCAGTTGGTCCATTTGAAAAGAATGCAGAAAACCTCACTCGAAGACAGATTTATTTCTTTGTAACTATTGTTGCCGGTGGCTGGCGGTGCATTTCTGTAATGGGCCCTCAGAGGGGACTTACATAACCCAATCCACCTCTTAATACTGCCACTATGATGTCGCATTTGTAGAAGATATACTAAAATGCTGATATAAATATGCATACCATTACAGAGAGATGATAAAATACATCCTCCTTTTCTTTTCTCCTCAGTGCAAGTTCAGTAACGGTGTAGTCAGAGCTAATGAACTGCTACACTCACACGTGGTACTCCCGGAGTACCCAATGAATCCCTTTCCAGGTTGAAATAAGCCAGCCAGCGACAATGTTGGCCAATTTACAATATCCTCGCAATATGTCATATTACTTTGAAAAATCTGCCTTAAAAACCAATGTTTTATAATGTCCAACATTATTGCACAAATCACAAAGCTATTCAGAGGACGGAAAAATTCCAATGTCATTCTTAAGCTTTTGCAAAGGCCAATGTTTTGTGAATGTAATTGGTTACAATAAAACTGGCTCTGAACAGATTAAATTGACATTCCAACGTACAATAGAAGCTGAAATCGAATTGGACAATCCCCCCCCCCCCCAAAAAAAAACGGTATTTGTCGCATTGTCTTTATCGTCTATTTTTTTTTTTTTTCATCGAGTGGTGTGTTTCCCAACCAGTGATAGGCGTACCCCTAGTGGCACATGAGTACGTGTCATGGGGTGCGTGGAAACATTGAATAATTTATTTCCCAGACCTGTGGCGCAGCCGCACCAAATCACAACAAGATGCGTAGTAGACTGAAACACACAGTCCATGGATTTCAGATGAGGCATTGTGCAGCATTATTTCATGGGTGACTTCCTGCTTGATTGCTGTTCCATAATAGTTCTGCAATTAGAAAGTCAAACAGGATGTGCAGCTTATAGGATTGTCCAACAACATCCACATTAGGGATCCATCCATCGTACCCAAACAGTGAACCCACGATCGAATATTTAAACAGTTGGAAAGTAGACTGCTCGCAAACAGCAATCGGATGTATACGGTTTTCTCACTGACTTATGCTTTCTTATTCTGTGGCCAAGTGTTTAGGATTGCCGTCTGCAACTGGCAAACTCTTGGTTCAAGTCCTAGACTGGCAGAAGACTGTGGGCAACAAAACTGAGGTGGCAATCCACTCACACTGTCCCCCCAGACCAAAGGCTGTGGTGCGCCTCGGCAAGACACCAACAAGCCTATCTGCTCTTCAGGTAACACGTCCCCCCTGCTCCAGTGTCTTCCGCTAATGTTTTTCGTTTCCTGGTTTATTAAATGTAGAAGACACACTCAGTGCATGTGTTTCATGACAATGCAGATGATTCCTCTTGCAGTGCTAATCCATCCATCCATTCATTTTCTGATCCGCTTATCGTCACAAGGGTCGCGGGGCGTGCTGCCGCCCATCCCAGGTGTCTTCGGGCACTAGGCAGGGGACACCCTGAACTGGTTGCCAGACATTCGCAGGGCACACAGAGACAAACAACCATCCACACTCACAATCTCACATAGGGACCATTTAGAGTGTCCCATTAACCTGCCATGCATGTTTTCGGAATGTGGGAGGAAACCGGAGTACCCGGAGAAAACCCACCCAGGCATGGGGAGAACATGCAAACTCCACATGAGGAGGCCAGAGAGCGGTGCTAACCTTTAAGGGTTATTTTTTTATGCATACAATGAACCAAATACATCTTGTCCTGCTGAAAATTGAAGTTTCCAATCGATCGTTGCACACTTTAGTAAGGCTCATTGAGCAGCACAGAGGGAACACTGTATCCTTCACCTCTAAAATGACATAGCCTTTGTCTGTAACATCACTATACATTGATCCATTGGGGGAAAGTTCTTGAATGCACCGACAAATGTCTGGATTACACTTCTGGACATCAAGTCCCTTTTCATTTCAAGAATTCCAACAACCGATCAACACCGTGCTGAGTATTGGCAGAGGGAGACAGGGATGAATATCATCCCATTTGTTTTCGTCTCTAGCACGGGGGCTGATAACACCTTGCCAATGTCACTTCACACATCCTGGTCAATCTGCCGATCGATTCCAGAGACAGTGATACATGCTTCTGAAACTAATGGGAATAATTAAGGAAAAGCAAAAGTATTCAAAGGCTGATTTATGTTCAAATGGGGGGACGGGTTTGCGTAACTCCCAATTACTCGATAGATGAGAGGTGCAATGTACGGGAAGAACCGCAGATTGACTTCCACTTAGCTGGATGAAATGATACAATAACCTCTGATGCCAGAGGGACAATGTCCCCTGGGTACACACCCAAGGTGAAAGTCATAGTCTGTGTTTTAATAAAGTCACCACGACTCGGGCTCATAGCAGAAGGGTACATGACCTTGTTAGCTTGTTATTGCAGGTGTTCATTGAATACACAATGTAAAATGACAGCGGCTCACTTTTCACTCGCATTTTTAATTCTCCCCACAAGGGTAACAAGAAGTTCACCGCACATAATGCAAGAATGTGAAAACGTAAACACTAACGGCTCAAATTTCGTGCCCAGGGCCAGTCAAAGGGCAATCAAACTGTATTCATGAAGTATTCTTTATTTTGGTACATTCATAGAAAATAGTGTTTGCGCGGTTGTGGGCAGAAATAGACTTGCTGGAGTCCATGCAGAAAATCAAAGCGAGCAAGGTATTTTATTTATTTATTTATTTATTTTAAGGAACTACATACAGACCTCCTTTCGCGAATGATATGTTTGATCAGAGCGATCACAGATCACTGCTCTGACGTGGGCACTTGGGGACCACCTTCCCCCATGATGGTTTGTGTTCATGTGTATGAATCCCCACCACCTTCCAATAGCTGTCCCGTGGCTCAGGGGAGTGTTTTTAAAAAAAAAAATCATGATATTAGTAATAATAATGTATTTCTACAAAGATTCAATACACAGCGTTGTCGTATTTATGAATTAAATACAATGACATCCACCATGGGTGGCCCGGTGGTCGATTGATTTGCACGCTGGCCGTAGTGAGGATATGTAAGGTACGCCGAGGTCTCAAATGTGTTTTTGTGTTTTTTTGGTGTGACTTTCAAATACAGAGAAGAACTGCACAAAGCTCTATCATTTATGATTAGTCTTCATTTGAACAACATTGCAGGCCTCATTTATGCAATCATTTCCCAAGTGCACTTAAAGTGATTACTCATACAAAACGCAATAGTATAGGCCAATGTGTAGTACTTCAAACCACACAATACTTTCATTGTAACAATCAGTACAGGCCCTCTCATCGGGCCAATCGCTGCCATTAAGACCCATAAGAGGTTTGGATTAAAAGTCCTCTTACAATAATTGGTCTATTCACATTCACACAATGCGCTTTATTTAAGTTGCAATAATTTCAGATTTTTTTTTTTTTTTTTTTTTTTTGAAAAAGGTTAGCACATTCGACTCTGGTGATAACGAAAGCAAGTTGATATAAGTACTAAAAGGCTTTTCTATCATTTCTGGTTTTTCCTTTCTTCACCGGTGCGAGATGCTTGAAATTTGAAGCTGGTGAATTTATATGATTGGTTGGCGACCATTTGGACTGCCCAAAGAGACCTGAAATAGCCTCCAGCGCACCCGCGACCCTTGCGAGGATAAGCGGTTCAGATAGTGGATGGATTTTATACGGTTTGTAACATCATTACAGTAGAACCTCAAGAGCCAAATACTGTAGCAGTCCGACATTTTCACCAGGATTGACTCAAGTTGCTCAAAAACCTGCAGTTTGAATGGTTGTCGTTCACGACTTCAAGCAAGATCTTTGAATTATGGATCTAATGGGTAAAGCAATTATCGCAAGTGCGGCTCAAGTAGCTATAACTGATGAAGGTTTTATGAAGGGAAGAGTTTGATCCTCTGACAGATAATTTCCTCTGGGATCAATAGTTTTCAGAGAGGCTGACCAATTTCCTAGAACAGAGCTTTTGACTTCAGAGGACCATCTGTATTGACGGACCTAAGTTGTCATTTTTGACATCGAGTAGAAGATGCTATCGATTAAAAAGGGGAGTCAAAGTAAGAAGGCATTTTTTGGCAGCCTATACATTTTGTATGCGTTTCCAAGGACCAAATTAATCTTTTATCGAAAGAATATTTGCAAATGTCCTTCATACGTAACATTTGTGTTTTCTGCACAACACCCAGTTTGTTTTCAATTATTATTTTCAGGTCAATATGCAAGTGGGTGGCCCCCTAATCATTGATGTAGATTTCTATTCATCACCATGGGGTTGTTTTTATTGTGTATATATTAACCTGAGAATGGCATTTTCAGAGACAGCTGCATTTTGCCACTCCATGCCACTTGACGTAGATAAGAGTTCAATTAATTGCACTACATGAGGGCTAAGGCGGCTCTTGGAAAATACAAGAGAACTGACAAAGATCCAAGTTGGATTTCTCAGCTCATTGATTGCAGAGGGCAAGTTTGGTAAAGGCCACCACTGATGAGTGGATCGCATTGTATGAAATTTTTGGGGGGTTTGTTTTTTGTTTTTTTGTTTTTTTTGCAACACTTCCAACCACTGGCAAAAATTATGAAATCACCACTGTCAGAGGATGTTGATTCAGTTAATTTGTAAAAAAAAAAAAAAAAAAGCAGATCACAGACATGGCCCAAAAGTAAAGTTATTTCAAATAGCGATTTTCTGACTCTTAGAAACATTAGAAGAAGTCAAGAAAAAACAATGTGGTAGTCAGTTATAGTTATTTGTTTAGACTAGATGTAGGCAACTCCGGTCCTAGAGAGCCGCAGTCCTGCATATTTTCCCTCTCTCCCTGTTGCAACACAGCTCTGTAAAAGCCTAACGATTCTGATCATTTGAATCAGGTGTGTTGGAAAAGGGAACTTCTAAAACAAGCAGGACTTAGGCTCTCTAGGACCGGACTTGCCTACCCCTGGTTTAGACCAAGCAGAGGGAAAAATTCTGGAATCACTCAATTCTGAGGGGAAAAAATGGAATACAGTGTTCCCTCACTTATCGTGGTTAATGGGGACCGGGACCCTGCCGTGATAAGTGAAAAACCGCGATGGAGCGTTGGCTCCCCCCTAGGAATTTTTGTGTAAGTGTATGTGGATACCAGCATGTTCAAAATATGTAAACACTATTTATACTTTACATACAAAGACTACAGCAGTACACATATTTACTTAAATATTTAATTATAAAACCACATACAGTAATTAACTTTCATCCGCATTGCCTTTTGAGAGAGACAGAGGCTTGTGTTACTCTCACTTTACGCCGCTCTAACGGTGTAGCCGCCCTTAGCCTCCAGCTAGCTGCTGGCCAGCTATTCCTGCGCAGCCGATGTGTTGATGATAAGACAATTAATGAGTATTGATTAGGAGGAGACGAAGAGAGAAGTGCTGGGGTTTTTTTCAGACAAGCCCAATCAGCCCCTCTCTTTCTCTCTCACTCTCTCGCACTCACTTTCGCTCTCGCATACGCTATCTCGCTCCAGCGTGTGCCCCCCCCCCACCCTTAGCTGTGCACATAGCAAACACAACAGTGTAAGGCGACACTGATCAGAGAGTCCACAGCTGACTAGACACTGATCAGAGTCAATAGCGTGACGAGACACTGATCAAAGAGTAAACCACGTGACAAGACACAAGGGAAGGTGTTGGACGGGCCTGCGAATATGCACAGCCAATCAGCTCATGGGATAAATCCACTCGTGCTGCCATTGGTCGACGTCGCACCGGGAACCAATCATGCATACAGCTATGTTTAAAACCTCTGAGTCATTCGACATTTTTTTCTGAATACAGTACCTTGGAAAAAAAAAAACGATGTAGTGAAGCCGCGATAATTGAAGTGTAATATAGCGAGGGATCACTGTAATGTCATGGTTCTGTTGAGTTTGTGACCAACAGGTGGCAATGGAGGTCTTCTCCAGCGTCGCACCTTTTGGTCATCACGTCATTAGCTCCGTTTTGTTAATGGGACGTCTACGTCGAGCACTCAGCGTCGGATCGTTGTTTTACTGTCATGTTTTTGTTTTTGTTTGGTTGGTTTTTTGTTACTTTGGCTTCTTGGAGTTTTCAGACTGTTGTGTTTTGCATTTAGTTTTTCCAGTGTTCCCCTCTAAGTGTTTTTCTTCAGTACATGCGGCTTCTCCTGGCTCCCTGTTTTTTTTGTGTCCTCTTCCATTGTACCACATACCACATTTCAATTCTTGTTCTCATTTTGACGAGGAAAAAAATTAGTTTTTCTTGATCTGTGCAAAACAAACGTGCAATAGTTACAATAATGACTATTCAACAGTTGATGTAGGTTCTCGGGAAATAAATAATGCATAACGTTCAGTTTACTGTTCTTCCTATAATGGCCAATGCATTATTCATCTATTGTGATTGCAAATAAGTCTGTGATCCCACCCCTGCCTTGAATAAAAAAACTGAAAATTCCCGTTTCACTTATATTACATTATGTATACAGCAGCGTGTCAGTCAATATCCCCATTAGGGGACTTTGAGACCTCCTCATTTCACCCCCCAAAAAAAGTTTAGATTTTCGATAGTGCCTATCCTGTTCAGGGTTACGCATTCGCTGGAGCTCATCTCAGCTGACGTTGGATGAAATGCAAACTACACCCAGGATTGGTTGCCAGTCAGTCCCAGGGCACATATGGTGACAGACAACTATTTATTTTCACTTGAGATTGTTCCATTTTAACTTCACATCCACTCTATTGGTGGATGATATGCAGTTAGACCACTTTGACCTGCCTGAAGTCATTATTCAGACGGGGCCCAAATGTTTGGTGGGCTTTCCCTTTGCTTTGCTTGCTGTTCATCAACAGTAACATTTCAAATGTAATTCCACATTTAAACATTAAGGGTTTTTTTTTTGGTTGTTTTTTTTAAGATCCCCTCAACATTTCATCAGCATCATCAAACGCGTGTCTTTTCTTTGACTGAGTGATGCGACAGAGAAAATCTAAATTCCCAAATGCGCCTTTGTTTTGTAACTCTGTGAAGCTGGAAATGTTTAATGGCCCGTCGTGGAGCCTTTTAAATCTCACCAGCAGGACACCGTTTTTCATTTGCTTTACTTCATGTGTCATGTAGATACATACATCCTTTTTTTTAAATTCTTTTTGTCAAAGATGAAGTAGTAATATTTATACCAATAGTGATTTTGAACTGGCTGACATTTATCAAAGGACTTTCCCTGTAGGCCAATCTCATTGAGAATGCACTATTTGATAGAGAGAGAAAAATAATTTCATGTCAAATATGCTCTTAAATGTGTGAGACAGCACAAGCGCTCATTAAATGAGCGAGGTAGGCAGTCCATCACTGCTTCAATGTTCCGTATTTGTTTGCACTTTGACCTACATCAAAGAAAATAAATTCTATTGCTGTCGCGCTTAATCATCGTTATCTCCAAAACCTTTTTCAGGAAACCAAAAGAATTAACCTATCTGATCCGCCGTTTTGCAAGCCTGAATGGAGATAAATGAACGTAGCAAAAGTTTCTGCAGTCTCTTTTGCTTTGTCCTGATCACACAAGCATACAGTAAATTGTAACGTTCCAGCCAAGTCAGGTCCACGGAAAAGCTCGACGAGCATGTCACAAAGGAGCAGAATTGACAAGATATGTGAGACAAAATCCGGTGCTGTCATTTGAAGGATGAGCCATCTTCAGCCCGTCTCATTTAACAGGAATCATTTCTGCCTGACCCGAGCACATTTCCCAGGGTGCTCAGGATTGTGCATGTAAATACAATATGTCTGTCTGCCTCTGGGGGTGTGGCAAAATGTCTTCATTTTTCTTCCCTTTCTGACTCACCTCAGTGTCTGCTCATCCTGTCACCAGTGGTCACGGAGCTTTATGTCCTTCTGTTTGTTTCTAGAATTAGAAAAAAAAAAAAGCCTTGAACATCCCATCTTATATTTACTCTGGTGGAACGGAAGTGGCGTGAGGTACAAAAGGATTGACTGCAAGTTTTCCATTTTTTTATAGGCAACACATCTGCAGTGCGGTGCACATGCCGGCAGATCCCGATTTTTGGTATGAGCTGCTCGTGTTTGCCAATTTGGCAGACCAGTCTCCGCCAAGTTGTTCGAGATTCCGGTGGAGTGAAAATTTGGTTGTAAAAAGTTGATCTAAACATCAATCAGGCCATGTCCATCGATTTTGGTCAATTTGATCTGAGTGCTTGCAGACGTGCTTAACAACTCTGTGCAACTATTACAGAAAAATCCGTTTTGACATTAGAACAACAGGTCCCCTGGAACAGATCGTTTGACCAACGGGCCTGGGTTGAATGTACAAAGTGTCAAAAAATATTCTGGAACCGGCAAATAGCGACCAAAATATAACCTCTTGCTTTTTGAATTGCTCATGATGGAAGTAACTGGGGTGTTAAATACTTGAGCCTTATTGGGCGCTTAAGAGCATTTCAACATTTTAAGTATTCGTAGAAAACTGTCTTAAGTAGAAAGTTGTGATCAGAACTTCCACAGGCCCGAAGGAAATTAACTGCTCCTTGGAGCTGGATTATTTATGAATGTAAATACTGCTTCCTCTCCATGTCACTCATTTAAGAGTGCACTTCAATAAGAGGGGCTAATTAGTATTTATCATGTTTATGTTTTTAACTCCCCCCTCTCTTGCACTGCACTCTCTTTCTCTCGCTCTCTCTCACACACAAAGTGTTTCTGGCCTTGCATTTGCCAAAATGCACTGAAGAAACTCTGTGCCTGTGCCATTACTCCCTTTTTAATTAATGATGTAGTTTGATTTAATATTTAAATGAGCCTGCTTTGAAGTGTGGGAGAGTCGTTCTGCTTATCTTATTCTGCCGTTGAAGCCACGTGGGGCTAATCTGCTGTTTACACAAAAGTTTTATTGAAAAACTCTGAGGATTTAATTTAATGCAGGATGAAACCCAGATAAGAAACCTTATCGCTTACCATTGATTCTTTTCGTAAGTGAACATCACCTTATATTTTGGAACGAGTAACAGAAGGTGTTAGTCAAGGTGAGTCAAAAGCTATCTTCAATAATAATGAAAATGAGAAAAGAAGAGACAGCCAAGGGGAAAGCAGGAAAGAAAGCTGTGCTCCAAAGCATACCACATCATGTGTCATACACTGTGTAGGCAGTGTTATGGCACGTGTGTTAAAGGCTGCTTAGAAATTTATGTGAGAGCAAACTACACTTCAATTGTATACAACTAAACAGAAATCACTAATCAGTATAATTACAGTTTATCTCAATCAAAGTAAGATTGCAGCTCTGTGCAGTTGTCACTTCAAGAGGAGTTCACACCACTTGCTGAAAAAAAAAAGATAAGAATTTAAAGGCATTCGGTGGAAATATCTTGTTCCTGACACATCAAAGTTAGCATTAAAATGCTGCATAAGTTAGGCTGTGCCGCTGTCTGCTTTCTAATAGGCACCCCTGTTTAATTATGAACTAACAAAAACATCAGACAGATGCAGAGTTTTGCTCCACTGCCTTGTCTCTTGGAATATTAATGGTTCCAGAACATAATTCCGCGTGTGGCTTTTCAATGGCTTAAAACACAAACTGAGAACAGAATAAAAGGGTGTTTTAGTAAAGGAACGCTTGTACATTTGTGTTAATATCGCCTTGTTTATTTCACCCATATGTCAACACAGGATAATTTAGCAAAACGCTTTGTTGTTCTATGGGCCTGAAATGTTTTTAAATATTTTTCGAAAGCAGCCTTTCACAACGTTAATTGAGCCAGGGCACATATTTTACTTTAAAATGTCATCACAGAATGAAAATGTCACAAAAATCGCACGGAAATAATGTCATTTTTTTTCACAAATGTACTTAGCTGAACACAAAGTTGATGCAGTCGCTCATATACCAAGCCCTGACTTATTCTGTTGTATGAAAGACGATAAATTGTAACTTCTGTCATTTCGAGGACGGTTGCCTGTCACTATACGTTGCCGGTGTAGATAGATGAACAAATGAATAGATTCCAAACAGGTGCAACTTGTGAGGGAACACCCACTCTCCCAGCTTGGAGACTGAGACGGGATCATGACAGGTACTTGCAGCTCAATCCGCTGGATTTTGCTTAGCCGTTACACCAGGTGGCACCAGTTCATGAGCTGCACCGAAATGTCATGGGTGTTTGCTGGCCGTTCATCAATAAAGTTTCACAGAAATTAGTTGGCTAAGATGTGTGTAATATTCTGAAAAATAAACAAACCAACCCATGGTAGTTGCATGAAAAGCAGCAATATGTGCCGCTAACAATTTCCCAGAAGAGGTAGCAGTGGATTTAACTAACCGTGCATTGTTCTGGTCCTTTTCTATTCCTTTTGTAATCATTCATCAAGGCTGAAACCCTGATTCTGGCCTTTGTACAATAATTGTTTGCTCTGGCTGATTGAGCGTTTGCATAGCTTCCATATCACATGGCCAACACCAAACAAAAAAAAAAAAAAAAGGTCAGGCTCACATCTGTGCTGCTAATGCCTCTCTGAAAGGGCAATTTATGGAGAGAGAAAAATCAGACCCCAGCTGATTGGACATGTGATGGTTTCTGTCATCTGCCTTTCTATCGGCAACGCAAGCTGTTGGGGCGAGTGTACATCGCAATGCCAGTTTCTGTGTCTTTTAACGCCAGTAATTCACTTGTAGTTCTTTTCTCTCTAACGTAAGATTTGTCCTGAGGGGTGGGGAGGGGTGGTTTGTTTGCATCTTGCAGGGATCAATTTATCTCTTGTCCCAAAATAAAGAAATTGCTGCATCCCCTGTTGCCTTGAGCTCGGAGAAATAAACAGTCAATATTTGCTCCCGGGGACCTGCATAAGGAAGCCACATAAATCACCCAGCATGCACCTGTCCAAAGAATCAGAGACAGAATCCTGTGTCATCGCGTTTAAGATCACGCTGAGGCCGAGGCTCTTCTTCATCTCCGAATCAATGTGCCAGGGGGCACTAAGAGTGATGTGTGTAGGGACACAAGATGAAAATTTCATTTTCATCACCTCCCATAGCGCTTCCAACAGCTTGTATACCAACGTTTTGTTACTGCTACTGTGAGGAAGTTGGCAAACTGCTGGCCTCATGCTGGTACTACCAGTGCATAGGTCTTCCTCTCATTGGCCCCTTTAAACTTAAATTATACTCGGCTGTCCATTTAGCACCCTCGGATGAAAACCAATCTTGTGGGAGGTACGATCAGGCTGCAATTACTCATCCTCCATTAAGCATTAAAATGTTCTTTTACACAACTGTCGGAAATGTTTCAGTCGTCTGTATCAACAGTCAATTCAATGTTATGCAAAACATATGCAGATTCGTTGCTAAATGGTGCGATCGTATTTGCACAACATTACAATGTCGGCGGCAGGCTCATAAAAGGGCTTGGGGTCAAAGTGATTCATTCTTCAGGTCCATTTTTGGACCAAACAGCAATTGTGTTCATGTCATTTTCGGGTGGAGAATGGACATTCAGGAGGGAAAGTGTGAGCATGGATGTATCATGAGTTGGGCAGTTTGTGATGCCCTTTTCCAGACAAATAGGACCTGTCCAGGCATGCAGAACAAGCCTTGTATCACATCGTGTGTCACCCGGTATGAAAAAGCCTGAAACTTCCATTAGGATTCTGTGGACCCTGGAGTCCAGTTCTGGAAGAGTGATGGCAAATATGAAATGCTACCTTAATTGATCAAATGAAGTACGTTTGGATCTGCTCATCTGGTCGTTGTTTAGTTCCCCCTAGTTGACTTTAAATTAACAGGTACAAACATCAATGTGCAACAATTTCAAATTTATTGGTAACGTACCATTGTGTTTTGTAGTAAAAGTTCCCAACCCTGAAGCGGTGGACCAGTAATGGGTCTCAAAACACGGGAAAATACAAACGACATATGGTAACCCGTTATAAGACCATAATAGCTCACTTGTTTTTATTTTTTTTACATTGTTAAGGTGATAGAGAAATCTATGAGCAAAATTGTATCATGTTTAAAGTTTCATTTAATTTGGGCACATCTAGACGTTTGGGTGCGTATCCAGCGCCCCCAAATGCCTGTGCGCAAACGCGTCGGCCGTCTTACCGGAGGGCTTTTGAAGTCCACAATTATCACGTCAAAGCAAGGGGGCGAACAGAGGGAAGAAGGCTAGACTCGGTCACAAAGTGAGAATAAACAATTCGGGAACAAAGTGTTGTTGAACATCAAAAGACGGTTTGAGAACGTCTGTCGCGCCCAGGCGGACATTTGTCATCTGCAAAGTCTGCAACTTGTTGATTCATTGTAGACTAGTGATGTGCCTGACTGTGCCGAGGCTCCGATGCGTGTGCCGAGTAAACCGGAAGAAAATCTGCGAAGCGCGCTTCGAGGCATGTGTCGATTTCGCTTGTGGCCACGCCCGATGCCTCGGAACGCGCGTTGCTCCGCCCGAAGCTTCGTGAGACGGGATTCCGACATCACCGCCAACAAATAGTTTCGCGGGTGATTCGAAATAAAACGGCGCACCGGGACGACAATGAGCTGACAGGTGACACTGACTAGAGATAAGATCGGGCCGCCCGAGCCCGCGGGTCGGGTCTGGCTTCTCTCTCGCTGACTTTTTTTTTGTTCGTTACGAGGCCGTGAATAGTTTTGGCCACGAGAAGACCGGGGTTCGCCAAAAAAACAGAAGTGGCCTCATCACAACACGTACTGTACGAAACACTCGCAATGACAATTCAAAGAAC
>NW_017805823.1:708759-738129 GCF_001891065.2 Hippocampus comes
TTACCTCTACATCAAATCCATGGTATCATTTTAATCACTGTCTGTCATGACATTTATTTTCCACATGATGGCGCAGTAGCACAAATAAAGCCTCATGATGCTTCGGCCCAGGAACGAACCAATTGGATGTAAAGCCTCATTGCTTCATGAGGCTTCATTTTCCCATAACTATTGTAGACCAGACAGAAAGGCGTCAACGTACCCGTGGTTCAAAGCTTAAACCAAGATAACCAATCACTACCAAGGGGCCGGACCGGGGGCGTGGTATGCAAATATCGGGGACGGTGTTTTTCTTGTATTTCGCATAGGGAAAACAATAAAAGTTCAAACTGGCGGACAGGGAACTCTGAGCGTGATTACCGGGGCAACAACCGTCGTTCGCCCTCAGAGATCCCTCCCGCCGATAATGAAGACAATTAACTTTGTCCAAGTAAAGCTCTGCCAGAAACTAAGGTTCTCTAACATTTCACAAGGACATATTTTTTATAATTGCAGGTCCGGAGAGCGTCAATTCACATGGCATACTTTGAGGTCAAAGTCATCTTAAGGAGGTAAGGTGAATTATTAATGCTTGTGCTCATTGGGGCGATGAAGGGGGACATTTTTAACATCAGAAAAACATCGTTTTGCTGTCATTGGATATAATATGATGAAATTGCTTGAATTTTTAGGTTGGTGGGTTTTTTTGTAAATACTTTTGACCTTGTCCATAGTGTATTTGGACCTCGGGGCTCCAGCGGTTAAGGTGAACCCTCATCAGGTGAGTGACTGTTGACTTATTTCCAAAAACAATCGAGACACTCACCAGCATCTTTGTGATTTACATCTTCTTTCCCTTTCGACTTTTCCTGTTAGGGGTCGCCACAGTGGGTCAATCTTTTCCATCTAAGCTTACTTTCTGCATCCTCCTCTCTAACATTAACTGCACTCATGTCTTCCCTCACCATGTCTACTGTTTCAACCTTCTTTTAAGTCTTTCTCGTTTCAATGCCAGCTCCATGCGCATCGTCCTTCTTCCAGTTCAGTGGTCTCTCGCAAAATTGCGGTTCACAACCTGGTCACTCCTAAAGAGAACCTCGACATCTTCATTTCCGCCACCTCCACCTCTGCATCCTGTTTTTCGCTGGAAGCCGTACATCATGGCCAGCCTCAGCACTGTCTTACAAATCTTACCCTTCATCCGAGCAGAGACCTTTTTGTCACATAACACGTCTGAAAACTTTCTTGCACCAGTTCCAGCCTAATTAGATCACTTTTATTTTCTCACCTCTTTTATTTCAGGTCCTCCGCCCTTGCTACCTCTTCTCAATGTAGCCTGACTTTTCCCCTTCCACACCTCATTCACACATACCGGTATTCCATCTTACTTCTGTGAATCTCAACTCCCCTTTTTTTCCAGCCGATGCCTCCACCTTTTTGCAAATGTTTCTCCACCTGCTCCCTGCTTTCAATTCAGACCACAGTATCATCTGTGAAGATTCGAAATTCCAGTCAAACCTCATCTGTCATCACGTCCATCACTCTTGCAAAGAGCAGGGGGACTTAGAGCTGATCTCTGATGCAATCCCACCTCCACCTTAAACTCCCCAACTCTCACGCATTTCCTTTTCTTGATCGCCACCCGCTTCTTCCTTGACAATTGCACAATGTTTTTGTGGTTCGGTAAGCCAAAGATTGAATAAAATACAGTCCAGCACAGTCTACGGAGAGCCTCAAAACCGAATGCAGAGTTCCGTTTTTCCGTTGCAGCGCAGTGGTCCCCTTTAATTGATTTCAGACGTGTTGGACAGTGTGTGGCGCGCCTTTGAGACAAGGCATATTTTCTTAGCTGGAAGAAGCTGTTGTAATTATCTTCCAAACTAATTCTCGATTTGTATGTGTACACATAACTTAAAAGTGACAGGAAGCAAATGAAAAAAAAATCATTATTATATCTTAGAGGTGCATTAAATACATCATTGAAGATTTTTCTATTAGAACAGTGTAGTGAAACTGCAGACACATGCAAGTGCCAAACATGAGTAATAACTTTGAATCCATTGTTTTGTTCTCGTATTCATGAAATTGTTTTATTAGTGTGAAATTCATCAGCGTGGGAGATAAGGAGAATGCTGTCAGAAGGAAAATGAAGATTCATAGTGGATAATGACTTTTTTTGTTCTGTTTTGTGTGTCTGGTTGCTCGGTCTGTCTCTCTAGCGCACACCCACACACACACACACGTACACACCCACACACACACACGCACACATACACACACACACACACACACACACACACACACACACACACACGCACACACACACGCACTCCTCTGATGTCCCGAACACTTTCCTCATGATCTGCACCACTATTTCCTTATACGACTCTCTGAAGTCTAATTATTAGTGACAGATGTCATTGGACGTTTAAATAAATGACATGACTTCAAGAACCTTTCCTCTTTCACCTTGGAAAGCGCTGCAGTTCAATGCATAAGCCTCTAATAGTTTGTGAGTTAAGAGTGAATAGGAGAAAATCATTGCTGGCCTTGGAAGTGATAAATAGGCAGGAGGATGACGATGAGGTGAAGGAATCTTCATGTTTCGTGGCACTAAATTAATTTGAGAAAGTCTCTAACAATGGTAACAGAAAAGGTTTTATATTTTCATATTTTACTTTTTATCCCGTTGAAGCCGTCACATCCCATTTTTATTTTAATCTCGTTTTTGAAAACGTTATTGGTTGTAATGCAGAATTTATGGCGAGGGAAATAAAATTAAATACCCTGCAGCCCTGAATTGAATTCAAACATTTTTGTGTATTTCATTCATTTATTTATTTTGGTTCGAAGTCCTTGTGGATTATAAAGACTGCCGAGCAATACAGTGAACTAATGAATAGGGTTATAAAATTAAACAAAATATCCATTTGTATTGAATAAAATAAAACAGAATCGCAAAAGGCAGTAATAGATACTTATGGACAGCGGAATAAAATAGATGAAATGAAATCTATTGTATAAAACAACCTATTTGCTATTTCCGTAGTTTGGGATATGATGGGAAACATGGACGACCGCTCGTGGTTAGATGCGGGTGAGAATGAGAACGGCAAGTTAATGGGAAGGAATGTGAATTAAAGACGATGAGCTGAAAAGACGACATCTACACACGAGGTGCACGGGATTACAAACTGCATCGTTGATTTTTGAGAAAATGTAAGAATTTTTAGTGTCCCATTATGGTCCGAAAAATACGGTAATGGTTGCTATCTTCCAAACATTTGGGAAGGTTTTTTTTTTTTCCATTTCAAAGTCTTTGAATGGGCAAGTTTAAATCAGTAATTAGTCTGCTTCAATAGAAGATGATGATTCATTGCTGCATTCTTAGTAGTTTCTTTATTTCAATATGACGCCCTGGACAAGAGGCGTGTTTGAAAAGCTGCTTTTACATCAGCCATTCAAAAGAACCAAACAAGCAGAATAATAGACATCTTTGGAAAGCCCAAATCTTTTTGAAGTACACAGTAGAGCGAAACCAAGATGGGATAGCGAGTGATCGAAGTCTATTTCACAAAGCTCCACTCTTCAGTTTCTCTTCCTCTGTGCCGCTCTGCGATACCAATTCTAATTTATTCACGTGGCGCCGCTTTTGAAGCATGGCAGAATTAGGAAGACTGGAAGCTGTGAGTCGCATTTATCAGCCGAAGGAGTTAACAACATGCCGGGTGGGATGATAAGAGTGGCTTGCTTCGGCTGCAGAAGTGGGAATATGACGTTAATCTAAACGCAGCAGGGAGTAGCGGTTCATCTCAGTGTATGATAGTGTGAGAAGGAGGCGCAATATTCCATTCAAAGCACCGTGGTTTTCCTGCTTAGATCTGAAAGCCTGGAATGAACCTTGTCGCCTCTGATGGTCCCCGTTGGGCTTTGCTGCTTTTTCCCTTGATAAGGCATGCAAAATCTCATTAAGATGCTTCTGAATTGAAAGAAGCTGGCATACAATAAAAACGGTCACTCTGCAAGTATCTGCAATTACAATTCCTTGCTAAACATTGTGCAGCCTGTCAGTGTCAGTGATAGTTGTGTTTTGGTTTTTATTGCGTTCCAATGAAGTGTGATCGCAAGTTATGGCCAAATTAGTCGGTTTGGTGTTTCAACATGTTTCCTATTCTCTGCAGTCAGCAGTGTGCTGTGTGTATGGGACTAAGGAAGCCCAGTGCAGGGTAGAAATGCAGTTCAATCAACATAAAAGCTCATGCTTGTAATTATATTTCATAAACATTCAAGTTATAGGCCAACTGCCATTTTCTCACATTTTTGATTATTCCCTTCATTCCTATCAACTGGCATTCATTATCCAAATAGAAAGTTGTCAACATTTGCAACCGTATGATACCAATTGGATCTCGTGTAATCATGGTGAACAACGATCAATATTCTTGCTTTTGTAACAGATCTGGGCTCCTTGTAACATAAACGGCATGAGCTAAATAAGATTGACAGAAGGGGAGTGGTCACGCTATGTTGACATGGTGTGCACGAGGCTGAACAGACTTGACGTTGGCTGTCATGTGGGGTGTGAAAGCAGACACTAAGTGGCATGAAAATGAAGTGTTCTTTCTGTAGTTATTCATGTATTTCGCTTTTGTTACTGACACCCTGAACAGGACTAGGCCACACAGCTGTCAACACAATGAGGTCCAGTTCAGAACCATACTAAAACAGTCACTGGTCAATTATTCCTTTTTTTGTTTTCTAGCATTTTGATATGTTCAAATACAAACGCACACACAATGCGGACACCCAAAACCTTGACTCCAATTAGTAGAAAGCAGGCTAGTGATAAACAAACCATGCAGAATTCGTCACATGATGTATAATTACAGCAACCACATAAACAAATTGTGACTCATAGTGTGAGTAGATGTTTCCAAGGAAGCATGCGAGCAAACATTTGGATACAAATTGCATTGAAGTCAAATGACAAATTGAAATGTGAGGAGTTCAAGTGAGCTGAAAGCGATCGGTGTTTTTGAGTATGTGTGCTGAACAATGAGGATTGGACCTCAGCTATTTGCAGAGGTGGACTATTTGAGCTTGAACGCGAATAGAACATTCCAGAGAATAATGGATGCTCCACTAAAGGTGATTGGTTGACTATATTAATGGTTTAACCCTTAATAAAATAGGACGGTACCGTCAACAGTTTCAGGGACAGCGCGGTTACTACAGTGGACAGCTTACCGTGTTATCAGGTGACAGAGTGCATGAAAAGGTTAAAAATACAGGCTAGTAAACACCCAACAGCAGAGCCCGCTTTTCACTCTTGAGTCCATCTTTTGTTCTTGTTTTTCCAGTTGCTATCATGTGTCTAAAATTCAGTGCTTGCCCTTTAAGAAAAAATAACAGCAAAGTCATGATGACAAACTGTTTGGAATTTTTGGGGGCCAAATCGTAGTCAATCGCAAAACGTAGGTTTTCTCATGAAGAACAAAGGTAAGGTTCCCTCCCCCAAAAAATCAGCGAAAAGGTAAATTCGCAGACGCCCTATCACGATTATTCAGGAGCTCCACTGTATATACAAATGCCATCATGAATATTGAGTAGAGAAGTAACCGAAGAGTGTTTAAACAGTGACATGGAGACATAATCGCAATTTAAATATTGATTTCTCTGATCATTTTCGATGCATAATCCAACAGCCGGCACAATTGAAGCTTTTTTTATTTTATTTTATTTTTTTCTATGGATGCTTGTGTAAGTTGAGAGCAAAACAAGCTGCTATCAAGTCTGTTGATTGAGGTTTTTGCTTCTCTCTTCCAATGGTAAAAAGGAAAGACTGAACACCTCAAATAAGCCATTTAGACATGTGTCCTTTAATCTTGGTTCCAAACAATAATACAGTGCAGTAAGAGGCAGAACAAATTGTTCTCTGCTTTTTAAAATATATCTTTTTTTATGATAGATGCACCTGTCACAACAAGGCAGAACTAAATAACGCAAGCACTTTGGCAAAATTACGCCTTTGCAAATTCACACTTGCTGCACATTTGTCTGATCCATGGCCATGCTTATGTTATTGTTTGGTATGTTTGCATTGATTGACGCCCCACCCTCTCAATAAATTTTCTTTCGGTTGCTTTGACTAAAGAATAAAGCCACATTTTATGACACAGAGAAAACCTTTGTGTTCTTTGTCGAGCTCCATACAGCGCTCATACTATATTGTCCAATTAGTTTGCAGAGCGTTTCCAGTTTTCTGCCATCAGCTACACGTGCGTGGTGGAAACACTAACCTAGACGTGGTGGAGCGTACCTGACTGTGGTTAGGTGTATGTTGCCAGACGGGCCAGTAAGAGGCCTGGTTTTGGACAGAGGTGGAACAGGCTGCCATCCACTCCTTTGCATACTCCACAAGAGTTGGCCACCAGGAGCATTGCTGAAGAAAGACGGTTATGCATAAGGCCATTGGATGATTGATAAACCATGAGGAGTGGTTCAACTGCAAAACAAGGGATGGTCACAATGGATGGAAACAACAACGGATGTTGCTGGGCGCAAACAGATGGTCAAGTGGGCAGTTACTCGGACAAGGTTAACAATTAGCCCTCTTTGATGAATTCGTTTACTTTGACCAAGTCAGCATGGCTTCCACCTGGATGGATTCAGACTGTGCCAGAAAACGTCAACCTCCAGGGGAGAACGTTGGGCTTTGTGTTTAGAGATACTGGACATGTTATAGTGAAATCAAAATGGAAGAAGAGATCCCCACCTGCTCGTAGTCGATGTTCCTGAGATCAAACTTTGAGAGGATCAGAGTACCTTGAAGAGATGCGGAGTTGATGAATAGCAAAGGGCATTTCTTCTGTTACAGTGTTTTTATTGAGGCCCGGTCATCGATACAGGGCCATTAGGAGCTATTCCTCTTGTCCAAGAAGAAGAAATTGGATACTGACGGTGAAGATGATGGGCAAATTATACCAGAGGCAAATGATATTCATTGATATATTGTGCCATGTCTCCCCATTCGCGCAATGAAAATTGATGAACCCGGCGAGATGGAAGCAGGGCACCAGGGAACGGATCTTTGTCACAGTCGTACGAATGGTGAAAGGGTAACATCTGTGCCTTCTCTTTGCTAAATGTTTCCAGGAGACTATGATATTGTAAGGTGGATCCTGAGCTGTCATAGAGTTGTGATCTAATATACAAGCTTAGGAACTAAATGGCAGTACGTCCTCCGGCCAAATATGTTGCCAAACGTTCAGTCATAGATTGTGTTTTGTACAGTAGGGTGTCCCGAATACTTGGTTGTGTGGAGCACATTATGTAGTTGGACACTGGTCGCATTCTGTGGAAGAGTTGTCCCTATGGTGTCTCCTTGATGACCTGTGGTGGGTCTGCTGAATCCATCTTCAGCCAGTTTGTACTGTAAAACGTGGCATTTCAAAAGCTAAATGGATTCCAAAAAGCAGACGCAGGTAAAAAGGAGAAGGCTGACAAAAAATTTTATCGACACCAATGTCTAGCAGGTAAGTACAGGAAGGCAAATTGATGCAGTTGATGACCGTGGAAAGCAGCCGGCTGGCGCATTTTTTTTCTATTGGGGTTGGGGTGAGCACGTTGTGCGAGATGGATTAGTGGCCAAAAAAAAAAACGATGGAATTAGCAAAGGATTAGAACGGAACAAAGTGTAAAAATATGCTGCAAATTAAAAAAAAAAAAGGGAAACTATTTAAAAAAAAAACACAATTGATTATTTGGTTTGGAAACTCAATCAGAATCATCTTTATTGACCAAGTATGTAGAACATACAAGGAATTTGTCTCCAGTGGTACAGGCTACCCTAGTATCAACAATAACAAGCGATTTGGAAGGCAGCAGGCAGCGCATAAAAGTTAGATCTTTTTTTTTTTGAGCCAGTGAAGCTGATATTTCTTTGTATTGGGAGGGGGTAAAAACATTAGCATTTACCCTCAAAGTTTAACCGGTGCTTAGATTTTGCTCTCATCAACTGTACAGTATATCAGCCATGGGCCATTCACATGCACTCCACCAGCCAAATAATTTGATGCTGCTTTTTATCCGTGTTAAGGAGATACTCAGAAACAATTCACTGAAATATGTGAGAGTGAATGAAAGAATGACGTGGATGAATGGAACCATTTTTAATCTTGCGATGGTGCGACTTGATAACCATGAACATTGGTGAATATCAACTTCGACGGCCGTTCAAGCAAATTTGTGATTAAGTTTTTCTGACATTAATTTTAGATGGTAAATAATACTTTTTATCGTCCAAACCTCCAATGTGGAAATTCTTGCCAATTAAGAAAAAGTTACATTTGGAAAGTCAACATAGCCTGAGGCTCAGCGTTTCACCTCTTCAAGGTGCAATGCACAAGCCAACTGTTGAGAATTAAAAAATGCATGCTGATTGTTGTGCAGAATTTATGGAATGTATGGAATTTATGTTTGGTTGTCCATCTGTTTGCTAGTTAGCAAGCGGCTACTTGCTGGGTCATGGAGGTTGACTAACAGAAGGCTGGTGTCATTGTGATTCTGGAAAATGGATGGTTTCATTGTTCCATCTTTCAAGCAACAAAGTTAAAGGTGATTTCCAACCTTTCCACAGTTCTGCGGAAGACAAAAAAAAAAACAAAAAAAAAACAAGAAACAGACAATTTTGTGACAAACCAGGATTTATAATAATTTTTGGAGACAAAAGATTCCAGCTTTCTGTTTCCTATCAAGCTTGCCCCATCAGTAACATTGGTGAGCTGGAGCCTTTTTTTTCTGACCGTGTGAGAGGTGTGGGTTACCCTCTGGACTGGTCACCAGTTAATCACATCAAGACAAACAAACCATCAGACCTATGGGCAATTTTGAGTTTTCAGTGAACTCAACATGCATGTTTTTGGAATGCTGGAGGAAGCCCATTTTGGCAAATTTAATAACCGTGCAGGCAAATCATAAATTTAATGATGAGGGCCTAAAGCTATTTGCATCCCGCCTCAAGAATCCATTTCTTTGTATTCAAATTTGTCACACCAGTCTATAAAAGTTCCCCATTGTTTCGAGTAAAATGCAAAACAACAAAACCCTTCTTTAACTCAGACATACAACTTTGTAAGTGTTGACAGAATTGCAACTCTGAAATGAAGCAAACACATTATTGTTTTTCTGTTTGGACTGAATTGTCATTTCCATCACCTCGTCAAACAGTGTGCGATTCAATTCATGCTATCGATGCAACATTATGCTCCCATTTGGAAGGAAACTGAATTTGGTTACTTGGGGGCGTCATCTTTCCTCTTGCAGCCTGGATGGATGGATGGATAGATAGATATCATGACTGATGGCCCAGGAACACACGAAGGTGATACTATAAACTATTGCAATGTTACTGTCACATTACATAATGTGATTTAATACACGGATATATGTTATTCATATATACGATGATTTCAATAGCCAAGGTGAGAACGGACTATATAATTGCTCCCAGTGAACCCGATTGCAATCTTTCCACTGACTGAAGCATTTATATTATTTCATTGTCCAAAACGTAGGACTCATTATTCATTATTCAGTGTTTTATTGGATTTTATCGACAGCGTGACATTTTCAGTGTAACTGTATTTCAGAATGTTGTAATTATATTCTGCAGCTTTAGAAGTGATGGCTCGCTCTCTAAAAATGTGTGAATGAAAATGATATTGAAAGGGTTTGTTTGTTAACTTGGTGCATTTCTTTGACAGAGAACAGATGGATGACTGGGCAGAAAGTTTATTTCCAGCCTTGCTTAGGCTTTAATGCTCGTGTAAACTTTCGGAGAAGGGCTGTGGATATGCATATACATTTATTTGATGGAGGCCTTTTTATTTTCAATCCAATTGTATTCATCAAGGAACGTCAAGGTAGTGAATGTGACCGACCTCCAAGCACAGGTTCTGCAGTCGAATTCCGGCTGTATGAATTTGGCATGTTCTCACTATGTCCTTGGATGCTCTGGTTTCCGCCAATGTTCCAAAACATGCATGTTAGCTTAACTGAAGACTCTAAATTGACCCTATAGGCCAGGGGTGTCAAACATACGGCCCGCGGGCCGGATCCGGCCCGCAAAGGAGTTTAATCCGGCCCGCGAGATGATTATGTAAAGAGTTGTTGCACAACTTACGGGTTATGCTCCCATTTGGAAGGAAACTGAATTTGGTTACTTGGGGGCGTCATCTTTCCTCTTGCAGCCTGGATGGATGGATGGATAGATAGATATCATGACTGATGGCCCAGGAACACACGAAGGTGATACTATAAACTATTGCAATGTTACTGTCACATTACATAATGTGATTTAATACACGGATATATGTTATTCATATATACGATGATTTCAATAGCCAAGGTGAGAACGGACTATATAATTGCTCCCAGTGAACCCGATTGCAATCTTTCCACTGACTGAAGCATTTATATTATTTCATTGTCCAAAACGTAGGACTCATTATTCATTATTCAGTGTTTTATTGGATTTTATCGACAGCGTGACATTTTCAGTGTAACTGTATTTCAGAATGTTGTAATTATATTCTGCAGCTTTAGAAGTGATGGCTCGCTCTCTAAAAATGTGTGAATGAAAATGATATTGAAAGGGTTTGTTTGTTAACTTGGTGCATTTCTTTGACAGAGAACAGATGGATGACTGGGCAGAAAGTTTATTTCCAGCCTTGCTTAGGCTTTAATGCTCGTGTAAACTTTCGGAGAAGGGCTGTGGATATGCATATACATTTATTTGATGGAGGCCTTTTTATTTTCAATCCAATTGTATTCATCAAGGAACGTCAAGGTAGTGAATGTGACCGACCTCCAAGCACAGGTTCTGCAGTCGAATTCCGGCTGTATGAATTTGGCATGTTCTCACTATGTCCTTGGATGCTCTGGTTTCCGCCAATGTTCCAAAACATGCATGTTAGCTTAACTGAAGACTCTAAATTGACCCTATAGGCTCTATTTTCGATACGAGCGCAAATCTAGCACTTGGCATGACTTGTGAGGGATTGAGACTGTACTGTATTCTCACATTCAGGCAGTTGTTGCACAACTCAGAGGATAGTGCTTCACACTGCAGCTTGATAATGATGGTAAACGTACTGCAAAAAAATGATACAGGTATTCAGACATGTCACTTACAATGCATACCAGACACTGTATTTAATTATTGCTTGAGAGCCAGAGAATCCGTGAACAGTTCTGACCCTTTACGAGTCTGTGATGTCAAATTGCAACAATAGAATGACATTTATGGAAGAGGACAAAATATTTTTAGCGTCATGCATCGTATCTTGGTTTGTTTGATGCAGTATTAATATGACAACATTGAATATGGATAGGGCAGCCCAGTGGTCCATTGGTTAGTGCATTGACCTCACAGTGCAGAGTTCGTGGGTTCGATCCCGGTGGAGTTTGCATGTTGTCCCCCGGGCCTGTAGGGGTTTTCTCCGGGTACTCCGGTTTCCTCCCGCATTCCAAAAACATGCATGACAGGCTGACTGAACACTCAAAATTGTCCCTGGGCCTGAGTGTGAGCGCGGATGGTTGTTCGTCTCTGTGTGCTCTGCGATTGGCTGGCAACCGGTTCAGGGTGTCCCCCGCCTACTGCCCGAAGACAGCTGGGATAGGCTCCAGCACCCCCCGCGACCCTTGTGAGGATAATGCGGACCAGAAAATGGATGAATGGATTAATATGGACATTGTTGCTGTTTTGTCAAACTATAATCTCATCGGAGTACTGTCAACATTACATATTATGTACATCAAAAAACATATTTTTGCAGTTAAATGTTTGGACAAAACTTTGTGTTGGGGGTTATTTTTCAACCCAAAGCCAGATGTTGGATTTGGTGGGGCATTAGCATAGCTGCAAAATTGGCATTGCATTTCCAGGAGATGGATTGTCATGTACATGCAGTAGATTTAAGTCCACCACCCTCAATATTCAAAAATAAGTTTTGCCAATGTACACACTCCCATGCAGACTTGAGAGTGGTGTCACTCTTTTAAGAAAGTAAGCGTGCGAGGCTCTAAAATTGCTCACGCACCATTTTTGCATCATCTCGCGCCAATTTTCTTGTCCAATCCATCCTTTTGCTCACTCAATCGAGCTCGATTGAGGCAGTGGAAAACAATTCCTCCTTAGCCCCATGCATTTTTGAAGAACTGGTGGAATGTACGTTTGGATCCCATTTCCAGTGGCTCTAACCGCATTGAAATGATAGTGCTGACAGTGGTGATTTGCGTCAAATCACAGCAACTCGGAATTGCGGTTCATTACAAAGCCCAGGGAAGAACATTAGCAACATTTATATTTTTCAACTTCTCCCCAGTTGCCCTTTAAATATGTGTTCTTGCCATTGTTCCACTTCTTGGAAGGTCTATTTCTAACTCAGCAAATGGGAAAGTAAGAGCAAATACATAATACAGCATGTGAGGTTCACAACTTTACATTGACACAAGCTGGTGCATTTTTTGGGAGCACAGTAGCCCAAGGAGAAGACTGTTTGTGGGCTATGCTGAATATTTTAGCACCCCTGCATATTGTTCTTGCACCAAATTTGTTGTTCATCTTAAAATGCCCGTGGCGGCTTCATCTTTCAAATTGCTTCCCCCGTCGTGACGACCGGCTTCACTACAATCATTTACATATGGCAATCGCTGCATTATTAAAGCCATGCCAGACGCGAAGCCACGGGAACATGCACTTCCCTTTTCACACACTACTGTTCGAAGACGACGGGCTTAGGGCTACTCTGCTTACTCACTTGGCAGAGAAAGCACTCAAACCTTCATTCTACACAGCACTACATGGCACAAACAAGCTTATAGCATGACAAAAGTCTGCAGTGTAACTTAGACAGGGCCTCTGCTTATTCCATCCAAGTAGTGAACACCTTTTTACATTAAAAAATATTTATTGAACAATCAATTCTACATTTACTAAATTATTCTCAAGTGTCCATCTCCACTGCCGGTTCCGTATTTTGAACATTCCTTTTCAGTTTGTCACTATTTCAGGTCATTAGTGTAGTAAGACGAAAGCTTTCATGTCCATTTTGTGACTTAATTAGCATGTGCAGCTTCTATTTTCCAATTATCTTGAATTATTTGAACATTACAAAACAGCTAAAATGCCCATTATGGGCATAAACCAGGATTCTCAGGCACCTGATTATCCAAGAAAAATGTACCAATCTACCAACACAATGCAATGCATGGAATAGTTTAGTCAAGTAAAAAGTAGGTGTTCACTCACAAGGCAAGAAAACCAATTATTGAGGCTTTCCCAGGGTGCGTCTGTCTTCATTTGGCTGACAAGGGTGTCAGGCGAGTTCAGGAAAGTGTATCAGAACAAATCGTCTAATGAGAGCACGGAGTAGATGTTACAGCTTGAATATGAGACACGCAGCAAAGTCAGAGGTGTTGCAAAATGTCATACTACCGTAATGACTGACAGTTGAAATTGATATAAACGCTTGGACAGCAGGCATAAAGACGACATCCGGCAAAGATGTCGAGAAAGCAAATTAGCAAGATACATTGTAGCACTCAATCATTTTCCTGTCAGTGTATTACACCGAGTGCTGTCTTGGCCAGTTCACCAAGTCAATGTATTGCTGTGGGTCATGCTTAATAATGGCATGGGAAGAATGTTTGACTGCTCGACAAACATAAACAGCCCCCTTCCGCCAGTGTTCTTCCATGCATCACTCGTTACCGCCTGTATTTTTTGTGCGTCTGTTTCCTCCATCCCTCATATTTTTCTTCCTCTCTTAGCCTCCCTGGATTTTACGTCAAAAGTGTGGGTCCTTCCTTTTGTCTGCATCACTGTGCCTCGCATGCATGCATCTCAGAGTCAAATCCTGATGTGTTCTAACAGCATGAAGCCGCACAGTGGCCCGGGCTTGACTCGCGAGATGATAAAACGAAGGGGGATGACTTATTAGTGCACAGTTAACATGGATGGACACTTGATTTACTCTCATTACATCAATATGCTACCTTTTTTGCTAAATATACTGGTGTAGTGAGAGCTAAAAAGATCCATCCATCCATTTTCTGATCCGCTTTATCCTCACAAGGGTTGCTGCGGGTGCTGGAGCTGATCCCAGCTGTCTTCGGGCAGTACGCGGGGGACACCCTGAACTGGTTGCCAGCCAATCGCAGGTCACACATAGACGAACAACCAGCCGCGCTCACAATCACAACTTGGGACATTTTTGAGTGTTCAATTAACCTGCCATGCATGTTTTTGGAATGTAGGAGGAAACCGGAGTACCCGGAGAAAACCCACACAGGCACGGGGAGAACATGCAAACTCCACACAGGGAGGCCGAAGCCGGAATCCAACGCTGCACCTCTGCACGGTGAGGCTGACGCGCTCGCTGTCGACCACCAAGAATTCATTTGCAGTATTAGACAGGTACCATAATTGTGCTTATTTTTCTGGTAGCATTTGGCTGTGATTGCACTGCACTGCCTCATACTGACAGCTTTTTCGAGCTGTTTTGTAAGCTCGCTTAGCTAGTCGGGTCAACATAGCGCAAATTCAGGAATTAGCTCACGGAACTTTGCACATTGAGCAGGTCTAGGAACCACACCGGGTACATTACAACACTCTTGTTTCACATGTGTAAATGGCAAATACGAACTACTTTTTCAACATCAGCGAGTGGCAGGAAATTGCAATTTTTCTTTGATATTTCACAAGTTAATAAAACACCGTTGACACTTGTACTGTAAATATAGAATAGATCCTGATCAAATGTAATGCAAAGATTTCTTTTGATACTGCTTGGGGTTATTCCAAAGCCATCTTGAACAGTTACAGTCGAACTTCGGTTTTCATATGACTTGGTTTGTGACCATTTTCTTTTTCATCTAAATGTTGTCTCAGTTTTTGTGAATCCGCTCGCTTTTTTGTACAAAAATAATGTGTGACTTGTCCATTCATTTCCCTTAACAACCCATGGCCATAACCTTCCCAGTCTGCTCAAAACATTGAGGCAACACATGTAACGCATACTTTTTAAAGTCAGACCTTCAAACTAAAAGCATGCAGTATTACTGAAAAAAAAAAAAAAATCACCATAATTTTCTTGGACTTATTTAAAATCCATCCATTCAACAGTTGCACTCAATGATAAACAAGCACAAAATAGGTTGAGTGGATTGCTGAATTAGTCAGAATGTGGTCCAAAACAAGTGACTGACTTTTGATAGGTTGAGGCACAATGCCGCACCAATGTTTTGCCGGACAGACAAGAGAGGCTTGCTATTGACTGGAGTTGGTCATAAAAGCTGGCAGTGTGGAACGAATTGCTATCAGCTCTAAAACGAATTGCTATCCGTGAACCGTTTTTATACAATATGACAGCAAGTTCCAAGTGCCGGGCATTTAATAAAGAAACACTGTTGAATTCAATAAAGAACTCTGAATGTTTTCTTCCAGAGTAAATATTCTCATCCTTTTCAAAGGCTAAGTTATGCATGAAGTCTTTTTTAAAATGAGAACTTTCATTCCTCAGAAAATCGCTTCTTGACATCGAGTCTTCGCTAAACCTAAAAGTCATGTTAAATGTTCATTCCTCCACGTCGTTAGTCATTTATATTTATTTCACACTGGGTTTTGTATGTAAAGCTGTAGTTATTTTCCATAAAATGTCTAATTTGTTAAGATTTTGAGGTGTCTGGATTGGATTACCGGTAATTGGATTTACATGATATCCTGTAGGAAGTATCGGTGTGGATTTGGTACAATTTGGTTTTATTAAAACTTTCTGAAAAGGATTAATCAAGAACACCATGATTCCATTATGTATCATTATCATTCGCTGTAGAAGCGCTCCAAATCATTTGGCAGTAAATATAAAATAATACCTCTTTGACAAAGTATATCATCTAGGCCTGCATGATATTGGAAAAAACATGCGATATGCGATATGCATGCTGACTCGAGCGATAATATTGTGATATTTTACAAAAAGAAATGACATTTTTATCACTTCATGAAAGAAGTAGTTTTTTTCATGCGGCGAAATAAGCAATGTGTCCTTCGCTACCGGTAATTAATTTAAAGTCCCCGAGATAATGTCCAACTATTGAGTGGCAACGCGCATTTAAATTTGCGTCTGGCTGGTCCAATTCAGAGAAAAGCATAAAATTCCATCAGAAAATTATTGTAATACATATATTACAAAGGCCATTACCACGACGTCGATATATATTTTTTTAATATATTGTGCTGCCCTAATGCCAATATTTGCATCATATGACTTATTTTGTGGAACAACGGCCTACCAGGCAGCCAGTGACAGTCAAAGGAAGACATTCGTCAGAAAGACACTAGGTTAGCATGACCCAAAGCGACTTTTGTGCAGCAGTTGGAGGCCACTTGTCTCTTGCTCACAGCGGTCCACGATATTACTAATCTAAACATCGCTGTGTGATAAAGTAATTTCTTCTACCTACTGTCTTGCTCAAGGGTAGTTTACAAAAAAGAGCAGCAGCCTTCGATGATTTTTTCCCCCCCTTCTGACTGCTTCAGAAACTAATTATCAGCAGAGAGGGACAGAGTCGTGAACGAACACTTTAAAATGTCTTGCGAAGCTAGAAACAGGTCAACCTATAAAATTGCGCTATTTCCACAGAAAACCACTCCACGTAATCATCCATATTGAATAGGGCAGTGCTGCGACCCCTAACAAAAACCTCACAGTAACTCCAAGTCATAATGGAAGCATAGCTAAACGCGTGAGTGAAACAATGGTGTCTATGGAAGGATTATGTGCCATCATCCAGCCTCCATTCCTGTTCTCGGGGATAAGAAATGTGACTCACAATTGCTTTTGTTCTGTTTGCAGTTGAATTACAGCCCTGGATTGCTGGAGAATTTCCCAGAGTAAATATTCTCATTACTTTCAAAGGGTAAGTTATGCATGAAGTCCTTTTTTAAATGAGAAGTCTCATTACTCGGTATGCTCATTTCACACTATGTTCTCTTCAGTAAAGAAGTTTGTCTTGAGCGAGAGTTAGAGCATGAGTTAGATGCATATTTAGGTTTTATGTGCCTGTTGCTTTATGTGCACACTTGTGTTGCTCTTACCATGTAAAATAAATGGGAGCCCAAACCCAAACTAGCCTATAAAACCTCAGATAAAGGCGCAGCAGGATGGAATGGAGAACATATCCCTTTGCCTTTGTTAATATGCTAGCTGTCGTCTCCTTCCTGGCCAGCTGAAAGACGACAGAAACGAAGACAATTTAATGTGAAATTAAGTGATGCTGAAGCTGAGATAGCAATCAGGGTAGAGCGCAGCTGCCTGCAGAGACATCTCAGGCTCGGCGTTCGAGATCAGCCATTAGCCTCCTATTAATGGCGTGCGCCTCATTATGAAACTGGCTCTTTTCTCCAGCAGTCACGACAAGAAAGACGCAAACTACCTGGCTCATAAAGCCGCTTGTTTCAGGTGTCTGCTTGTGTGTTTGTGTGACTGCAGGTGCATGTGTGCACATGTTGGCATGGCGATGCTTCAGATCCCGGCACTCCCCAAAGCCTAGACTGCATTCAAACAAGGCTCTAACAGAGATATTTGTACACAATTAGGCAACAATGCACACACACAAACTTCTGCACAGATATGGCTCAAGTCTTTAAAATGCAAATGATGTCACGTATTTCAGATGAAAATACATGGAACAAATTATTGTATGCCATACACCAGTGATTGCCAACCTTTTCGATGCAATGCATCTTTTAATGTTTAACTTTTCACATCCCTACAAAAACATGTTTGAAGATAAAGGAGTCAAATATAATTTACTCTATGCCTTTAAAGCACATTTCTTTGTTACAGCGGTGCCTTGTTATCTCAAATTGTATTTCCTGATTGAAATGATGACTATGCCCCCCCCAAAACAAGCAAAATGTGTGTCATGTGTTTTTAAATGGGGAAAAAATAGCAATCAAACAATTAACTTGATAAAAACAATGTAAATTCATCATTAAATAGAAGGTATAATATCAGCATACAGACAGGGATGTGCTGGGACATAAATTCATCACTTGCCAACTAATAATCTGTGGGGGGGTTATGGCCGTCATGGATTTAATCGTTGTCATCAATGTTCGGATGGTCGTGATGGCCAGGAGCACCCCGGGAATCCACCGGCTGTTTGAGAAAATTAACATATTTTCCCAAAACTCCCGATGGCCACACCGCCCCTGCATACAGATCTACAGGAAGGAGAAAGTCAGAATTGATCGTGAAGCCACAATAATGTGAGTCACTCCCCGCAGAGGATAAAGAATGTATGCCTGTGTGCTCCATCATTTGTGTGCAATTATCGATGTGAAAATAACAATGCTATTCATTAGCCCATCTATGGTGTCTCCCATTATGTGTTAGGAATAAGCTAGCAGAGTTTAAGTAACTGTTGTCCCCTCCAAAAATTATAGCATTCAGCTTTCATTTCCATGGTGCACACCTTTGAATTAAAATAGACTGAAGTGAATAAGACTTTGAATTTGTTAAACATCTTTGTTTTTCTTTGGCATGCTTCTTTTTTTTTTTTCAAGCTTTTTTCGCAGATATGTGTACGATTTCAGTCAGGAGATTGATTAGGCAAGTCTAAATCCACTTCTTGGCCCTGATGAACTCCTTTGTTGTTCTTGTCATTATCTTGCTACATGATAAAGGATCCCCAAATTTGTTGCATTGCAATAGTTTCTGAAGATTTGCTGTTGCCATCGCATTACAGCCATGAAGTTTAATGAGCCCACCGAGGAAGAATACATGCAATCTCTGATATAACTGTCACCCACTAGGTCCTTTCATTCGCCTAACGTCATCATTTCCATCACTTACCCAAAGGTTAATTTTTGCCTAATCAGTGCATAAATCTCCGTCGCAGACTTTTTAAGGCTTGTCGTCTTGTGAAGCCGATGTACTTTAGTTCATTAAGTCTGCAAACAGTTGCGATACCTTCACTCTTGCCCTCTTGATGTAACCGCCGATGTTACCATAGTTGTCTGAAAATGGCTCGCTCAACTGCTGTTGATTTTGTAGATTCCCATTTAGCCATTGTGAATACATTCGTGGTTTTCTCTCTGCTTGGTCACATGAATTTCATATGTGCTCTGATCATGTCAAGATGGCCCCTTTTAAAACATGCATGACGCTCTCATATGCCTCTTAAATTACCAAAGGGAAGGAAAGTGGAAGCAAAATGTTTCTGAATTATATAACATTGTTCGCATTGCTTTCGAATTTTATGTAAAAATGTATGTGTCAGCTGAGCCTTGGAATGATGTCATAAGGTCTTTGACTGACCCCATGCCAAGTGAGGCAATATGGTACTCAAGTTTTTGGAAAAACTGGAGCCAATATTAATCTTAATATAAGATTAATAATATTAATCTGGACTTGGAAAGATCTGTCAGTCACGACATATGTAATACTTTTGCTTACATAAAAAAAGCTAGGCGCTCAAACAGAAGGAACTATCTTAGCTATGTATTAGATATGTATGTAAAGACTTGGAAATACAAACAAGCAATGTTGATCTCTTGTCTGAAAGTCAGCCTTTGATGGCAAAGCCAAATGTTTTCAGTCAGAAAAAAATTAAGAAATTGCAATTGCTGTTCCAATACTTTTAAAGGGGGTGCCAAAAGAAATGGAACAATTAGGAGACACACCCATTACTTTCTTGTATTTGAACCACTAACCTTAATGTAAAGATAAGTTTAAAAAAAAAAAAAAAAACACTTGCCGCTCGATCTGATGGGTACTGCAAATGATTAACAATCACCAATGAGGTTTGTCAAAAAGTAGGTGGTGCTGTGCTGTTATCATTCTTGAAAAAATAAATAAATAAATAAATAAATAAAAACCAATCAACAGATGAATTATGCAATATTTACGAGTTTCCTTCTCAACCTTGGATTAATCAAGAATAAGATGAGGCTCTTTGCAACACGTATTAAGATGTTGATCTTGTGGAACAATAATTATGATGTAACATTTAAAGACCCCCGCGACCCTAGTGAGGATAAAGCGGTTCAGAAAATGAATGAACATCCTATAGGCTCTTTCTTTGTGTGACGCATTATTTAAATAGTCACTGCACTTCTCAAGGAGATACCTTGAGAGGATGAAAAGAATGGTAAAAAGAATCCTCAAATTGTCATAATGCAGAAAGCAGTGAGACACTAAAGGAAAAAAAACTGATGTCATTCTATTCAATACTCAACAATTTAGAATTAACTTAGAACAACTCTGGACTGTTCACCATTCCTTGTTCACTTACGGGAGATAAAGTGTGAGAGGAATGTTTCTCATCCTCCCAAATGGTGGCCCACTTTAGAGTGCACTCTGAAACGGACTCATCGGCTATCAGCAAAAATAATTTACAGGTTTGTGACAGCAACTCCACAACAGACGCTCATGCAGTGTTCGGGTTTCAGCATGCACTCTATTTGTCGGTGTGTGACGCGTGCGCGCTCGCACACACACGTTCCCATGTGTGTGCCTTCATTGAAAAAGGGGAGACGGGTTATAGAAGAGGACATCTGAGGATGATTACCCCAACTTCTGCTCTCTGAAAAAGGCCAACTTCCTTTCACAGTTTCTGGCCTACTTGCGCCCCCTGCTGCCTGAAGGAGAATACGTATTATTGTATGGAGCTCTGTCAAGAAAAACAGCTGCCAGACTCTCTCAGCAGGTGTAATTACGCTGCCAAGATTTGGTAGAATCTTTTTTTGGGGGGGCGGGAGGGGATTATTTGTCTCTTGACATGTAATGTTTATCAAAACATCATTTAACAACTAGAATTCAAGTCAAAATGGCCGCCGTGGTTCATGTGTGCCGTTTCACTCAAGCACAAGTGAAACATGTTGGCAGGCAAGGCTACGAGACAAATATATATTGGTCTTTTACATTTAAGAAAAGACGGGGGTATGTTCATCTTTAGCTGTGTTATTCAAGAGCATGGAGATTTTTTGCATGGAAGGTGGGCATCTGAAGTATATTCAATTCTGAATCTATGTGACCTTGAAGAGATAAGAAGCCTTATGGATGTATTGATTGTCAATTCTCTACTGACTGACTGAGGCATATTAAATGAGAACCAGTCAAGAGCTTTGGGTAGGATGTGACTGCTGCGTGCCAAGTATCACAAGGCGCGTACTAAGACAATAGAAGAGGATAACTACTGTTTTTATATGCAAGAAGTCCTTCACTTTGAATTTGTGGCAAGTGGCTGCTGAGGCCTGTGTCGTGGTTATTGAGCAGCCTCCAGTGGCAATCCACATGCTATGAAATATTTAAATTCCATAATAGCCACCCACTACAGCTGCTTGTACTTCACCCACCCACGGGCCTTGTGTGTAGCATACAATGTGCGTGTCGATACAGCAGCATGCATAGTTTGAGATACCGGATGTGTGGGAGCTCATTTTGGCAGCGGTTGACAGTACTGCAACGCTTTATATTTGCCTCATCGTAGGGAAAGCTGTTCCAAAAAATGGAGAGGAAGCAAGTGCAGTGTTTTAAATATGACTAAGAAAGGTCGAATGCCATGGTGGTAAACGACTATATACAGTAGTCTAAATGAATTTGACTATGGACCTCGTATGTTTGTTATTGAATGAAAAAAGTATTGTTGAAAGGAAATACCCAGATTTTGTTTTATGTCCCTCCTCCCAAAGGTGGCATAAATTCAGTGGCGCAATGATCGTGTATTTATGAACCAGTTTTTACCAGACCTTAGATGTTCTTGAATCTTCATTTTTTTTTTTTTTTTTTTTTAAATCTAAATAAGACATAATGGACAATTTTGAGTCCCCAATTCAGTGGTATTATTTTGAGCCTAATCAAAGACAATTTGAATGAACTGGATCAAAGACTGTGTGCCCAACGACATGTTCGAGCAAACTTTTCCCAAAGGAGAGCAAGCTGTTTTTAACTGTATGGAGTCGAAGGTGCGGTGGAAGGTGTCCCAATACCTTTGTCAACATTGTGAACCTTTAAGGCCCTTGGTTCTTTCAGGGCTGAGCAGATTTGATCTGGTTTGGAGGCCATAATGAAATGTGCTGTTCATTAAGCCTGTAATTCAATTGTAGGACTGGTGGGGGGCGGGGGGGGGAACGAGATATTGCTCTGGCTTCCATGACAACAGTGCCTGCAAGTCTGAGAAGCTAGTGTTTGGTAGGATTTTGAAACAGATTTGTTGAGCTTATGGGGAAAAAAATGTCATTGTGAAGGGGCGGTTTTTCGCGTGATTGCCTTTGCTCTTTGAAAATCATCTGGGATTTAGGATTTATTTAGTCCTCTACAATTTTGCAGACGAGAAATAAGTCTAATACATTGTCACATCAGAAATACGGTATGTCACTTGTTGCTAATGGAGAATTCACAGAGCTCAATCATAAGCGCCCCGTAGCCTAATGAACATATTACAAATGGCAAAAGGAATTTTAGATGATTTTATTAATAAGCAATTGTTCTGTATTAATATTAATATTAGAAAGCAAAAAAAAGATGACCATCTGGTGCGGGACTGTTTCCCCCTTGCCCCAATATAGAGTCGCCATCATGTGCGTATATCCATTTGGAATTGTAGTTGTTAGTTACCATTTAGTATTTTGTTTATGTTCCGGTCCCCACAATAACACCGTTAAAAGCAGCAAAGATGTTTACACTGTATTTCCTGCTGTCCTTGCCAGGCGATTGAGCGCCCCGCCACAGTCACAGTTGAGTCATATTCTGCCCCGCACCGCCTCATCACGCAGACAAAATGAATGCCGTCGCCCACAAGTGTGTCAGGTAAAAGATGAATGCTCGTGCGGGCATGTGCAGCTTTATTAGACACTATCACGATCTGATCATCACAGCCACAGCCTGGAACACTCTCTGACACAAAGAGTGAGAACAATACAAAAGTGAGATAAGAGATCATCCAGAAACCTTCTTCTGTCAACATTATCTCCCTTGTACGGAGCACAGATCCTTTTCCAGTAAGGGTCAAGGATTCACCATCATAAAACTTGTATGTACAGTACTGTATCTAGTTAAGATTTTCACATTCTTAACTCGTTCGCAAGTGTAAGAATATGTACAAATATAGAAAAATACCCCCCCTTCATGTCAGAGATTTTGAAGTCTCCCGTAAACGACCAAAGTCAGGTTGCTTGGATTGGGTGGTAGCGTAATCATCGTTTGAACCATAGGTTTTGGGTTCGACCCTCACCTTGCCCGTGTTGAGGTATCTTGAGCAAGATACCTTATTGTGTTGCTAAGGTATCATGTCTCCCTGTATACTTCATATTCCGTTAAACGATTACCGTTCGTCCATGGCAGGGGTTCGATGGAGCCTCTGCCATGGAGGTTAAGACACACCCGACTCAACATGTCAATTAGTTATGACACACCCGCTTGGCCATCACTGGCTGCAGATGATCGCATTATATTCCTTGTCCAATCAGTGCTGTGGGAAATTTAGTTCGCTTAGTAGTCAATGTGTGACTGTCGTTATAGTCGTACAATTAAAAAAAAAAGAAAGTATACTTATCTCTTGAAATTTTATTTACTTTTTTCTGTTTTTAATGAATGCATTTTTTTAATATCTTGAATTTGTCAAAAAATATATACCGTATGTATTTATTTTTCACTAAGGGTTCATTGAATGTGCATATTTACTGGTTGGGTTCGGTACCTCTAAGAAGGTTCAGAACCACTGTTGTAATCATTATGTAACTACGGTTTGTTCTTTTTTTCCAATATTTACATGCAGTGCTAAGGTTAAAACGGAGTCATGTTGTTAATATTATTATTTTTTTTTTTTTAATAGAACCTCTCACTTTTTATGCACACTTAGGCCTACTAAGCTTCTGTATGTTAATGTTGCACATTATGGTGGTACTTGGAGACCAAAGTATTTTTTAAGAAGTACTTGGTGTAAAAAAAAAAAAAAAAACTAAATAATAATAATAATTGAGAACCACGGTACAAGCTAACTAAGTGTGTGAAAATACATAAAATCTTGATAACTGCCATCTGTTTGGATTGATCAATAATATATACGGGGGTGGGTGGGAGATACATTTACGAAATTGTTACTCAGGAGGTTTTGGCCTACACCAGCAATATGTCTATATCTGTATCTGGGATTAATACGGTATGTGGTTATGTGCTAACCAGCATCCTCAATTCGTTTCTTTGATATTCCACCTCAGGACAAATAAATGGCCTGATGGCAAAGCAAGCTCCTTGATGACTGTTTGAAATTTTGGTCACAGCAAAAGATGATAAAGCGAGTGCAAGTGTGTGAATGACAGAGAGCTGATGATGTACAAACACCAGCACAGACACAAAGTAAATATAAATTATGCATGCCGTATGAACAAGCAGAACACTTGAGCGTTGTTTTGCCCCTTTTGTCTGCAAGCAGCTGTTAAAGGATTCAGTATAGCGAGTTACAAGCAAAGCAGTCGTGCTGATCTGATAAACAACATACACTCCCCTTCACTTCCCCACCACATACTTGTGTGCCTACTTGACTCGTGTTCAGGGCAGGAAATCAAGTGTCATCAGCCACTCATCTTGCTGTTGCATGTTGCCGTTGAGAAGCCCCGCAGCTCAGGTGCACGTTCTATTTTTGGCAGGTGTTATTCTGCTGCAGGACAAGATAGCAGGATTAAGCCGCATTAGCATTAGCAGATGGTCTTTTCAATATGTGGCATTGACGTGGAGGGCCCAAAAGTGCTTTTTTTTTTTTTCACGCGCTTCCTTGCAGTGCCCCTTTGCATGGCAAGTGTTACTGTGCCATTTTCTATAGGCAGAAATGATGTGTCTTGTATAATGGAAATGAATGTTCAATCTATTGTGCCAAACATGAAAATACTGAAAATTGGAAAAATTAGAGGCAATTTCTTTCCTGAAGATCTCGACTCATCTGAATGGAAGCAAATGTGTGTGATCATAAAATATAATGACAGTAAAAATGTCCAGTGTTTGTATAACTTTATGATAAGGGGTAGAGGCAGGTAAACATTCCCACACACAAAAGTCGTTTGCACCCGTCAACCACAAATTAGGGTTTTGCTTTTTGTAGTCAATGCAGAAGAGTCAGTCAAAACGTTTTCGACGCGATCTCTTTCCTTTTCTTTCTCTTTCCTGGTGTATGACCCGCTGTCTCATCCATCATCTTTTTTTTCCAAGAATGTTCTTGTATTGTTGAGCAAACACTGAAGTCTTTACGGTGTGTGATAAGCAGTACTTTGGTTATTTGGAGTATGGTGACCCAGAGCCTGACCTTCCTCCTGTGTAATATCAAACTGAAACAAAAACCTCCGCAGCAGCAGCCAAGCTTTGTAAATTGCTATGAATCAATGTTCTCTGCTGCCTATTCATAAATCTGTAATTGAGAGATGCACAAAAAAAAAATTTGTGAACATTTCAAAGAGTTTATTTTTTCTCCTCAATGATGCTGCTTTGTGCTAGTATAAGTTTTTTAACTAGTGGAGAGTCTGTGTAAAGAGAAATAGCACTTGTGAAAAAACATGTTCCTTTTGTAGAGTATACTACACATTCTTAAGCAGGCTAGACACATAAAAGTGTTAAAATGTTAACCAATGTAGAAATACAATTAAGCTATGATAATGGGAGGGACCCAACATATGAAGAAGAAAAATAAAAAGAATACAGAGTAGTAATGAAAGACGCTAGGCTAGACTCACTTTTCAGACATCGAGAGGAGATGAAAAAGGGGGAAAAGGGAATGGCTAAAGAATGCGGTAAACCCTACTTAGTCCATCAGCATTGAATTTTAAACAGCTGAATTTGTATTTCAAACACAGAGAGTCTCACTGGATCACTGGTTTGTGATTTTCATCTGCTTTATTTCCAGCTGTGCAGCATTTTGTGATGGTGCCCGTTTCTCAAGGCAGAGGGATGGAAATCTGGTCTCGACTGCTTTTATGAACAGTGAAATGAATCCTTCCCAAAAGTGTCAATCACCAACGCTTTAATTCACAGTCACGTCTGATCTGATACTCTCTACCGTTCCCTTAACTCCCTCAGCCATCTGTCTCAAGAGGGCTCGAGGTGCCAAGATTTGAAGGCTTACAACCTCAACAGCCTCTTAGTGAAACTAACACTGGACTGATACTGGAGGCTCATGTGCCGGACTTTGGATCTGATTCTAGAGTAAAGGCTGGTAAGAACCTATAATCTGTGCAAACAATCCTATAAGGGAAGGGATTTAAGGATGTTATCATAATGTCAACACCAAACCTGACAGCTTTGACTGATTTTGAATCAAACGGAAATGGCAGAAACGTGTCAATGACAGAGAGTCGGGCGTGATTTGCATTTTTTTTTTCCTCAAAATATGCCATCCACTTCAATACCATCATAGGTGCATTGGATAACAATAACATCATAAAAATATTGTTCATACAGGCATCAGACAGCAAATTTGTACGATATTTTCATCAACAGAAAAGGAATGGGGGGCGGGGGATGTGTCATAGCCCAAATGGGCCGAGGCATGGTATTGGTCCACGGGCCGGTGATTGGGTACCTCTCATCTATCTAACTATATGCACCTTTAGCTCACATTTTGAACTTAACTCCATGTCTAAAAAATAATGCCTGTTTTGACCTTTTTTTCATGGTAAGTTACAAACCAAAAAAAAATCTGACATTTTACAAATTAGTGCTTTCATCAAGACATTACGTAGTGCAGGGGTGCCCATTACGTCGATCACGATCGACCGGTAGCTCGCAGACTGGTCCCAAGCCGATCGCGAGGGGTCTAGAGCAGTGTTTTTCAAACTTTTTTGAGCCAACGCACACTTCTTTCATTGAAAAAAATCTCGTGGCACACCATTAGCTGAAAATGTGAAAAAAAACAAGGCTTATTTGAACAAATAACGTGTTTTAATGTTACTAGAACCGTTTTAAACATTGAAGAATGACGTTTTAACAACTTGAATTAGAATCAAATGAAGACAAAGAAAAAAGTATTTTCTCATCTTTCATATTTATTGTTTCACCGTTGTCCTGCATTCATGTGTCACAAATTCGCTTGTCTCTCGTCTAAACACAAGGCAATTGGCTAGCTGTTGCTGCTCCCTAGAGGTATGAGAGGGTACTACACTCACCGGAAGTTGCTAGCGTACAGCTGTCCACAATTGCGGCTTGCGATCAGAGCTGCTGCGAGATAGCTTTTATTGTTATTCTCACTCAGAATTTGTTTCATGTACAATTCACCAAGGCACTGGCAAAGAATGGGACTCCGGAGTACTGGGAGAAGCATTTGAAAACGGTACAGCTCATGAACACACTGCAAAAGGGGCGTCCCATGCCTCCGCATCAGATCTCTGCTCAGGTAGGCAGTGATTTCCTTTTAAACAACTTCATAAACTCTTGTGTTTATTTTTCCGTTTCATTCATTTTTGTTGCAGTTGCTCATCATGGGAGTGCGTGCGTATGCGTGTGTCCGCGGTAACGGGTCAATCGCGGGAGGTTCGTTGATCGAAAAGTAGATCTTCAACTCAAAAAGTTTGGGCACCCCTGACGTAGAGTGTTCAGCTGGAAGCATATTAATAAACTGGTAAATTAAAAAATATATATTTAAAAAATAATAATTTGTGGAGCAAAACTACAGTAAAACATATTCTCTTGTGTCCAATATCTTTTTGAAATCCTCCATTGCGGGATCACTATGCTTTATGTAATTATTATACCAACTGCCCAATGGTGAGTAAACTTTTGTGATTGCTCTCCTGCCTGCATGAAAAGACTTTGGCTGAGGTCTTTATATATATATTTTTTTGAAACGTTTCATTTCCAGATGTACACAGTCTACTGTTTGATTAAATATTCTGTCTGAATTCCACTGTATTATCATAAATGGAGCCATATTTCTTATCAGCAAATGCCAGTCTCCTGCATAAATATTTAGCTCAGAGAGCTGCACCCACAGAGGAATACCAACACTTTGTCAGCAGACCTTCATGCCAAAGGCGAGCAGTCTGTTGCCTGCCACCGAGCAGACCATTGGATTAATAGAAAGCAAATGAAAACGGCATCTGTACACCTGTCTTAAAAGGTGTTTATATGGACTTGTTAAAGGTGCATCATGAATATTCCCCATCTGCGCTGATCTACCTTATCAATGTTTTAGGCAATTACTTTCTTGATCATCTCGACCCGAATGTGTTGAGGCGTTTGAATTTGTTATATCAGAAATAATGGAAAGGTATATTGACATGCAAGTCAAGTTAGGTTTTGTTGTTGTTCTGTGTTTGTGGAGAGGGGGAGCGAGAGAGAGACAGAGACATGGTGGAGTCTACAGGTAATTGTAGACGTTCCAGTGGATGACATACTCAGTTGAGTCACACAGTTTCTATTTGAGCACAGATCACTATGAGAGGAAATATATTTGTCTTTACTGCCAATGCTATGCCAGAATGTATTCTATTGCTTATTTATACATTTGGCAACATGTGCAATACAAAAAAAAATCTAAATCTTGAATGGTCACCAAATCAGGCAAAGCATTATTCCAACAAATGATATTTCAAACATATTAATAGCGAATACACAGTGCTGCTTTGACAGGTGCAGTATTTAGATTAGCAGAGATGAGAAGGAAGTTCCTCCCTCCCACTGAGAAATCAACAGTTGTTTTTTTGGGGGTATTTTGCTTTTTTAAAAGTTTTTATTTTTTTTTAATCCAGTTCTCTCACAGCAGTGAAACAGGAATAACTCAAATCCAACACAGTTTAGCAGAAGGATTTTATCAAGGCTGCCCCTCCTCTTTTCTGAGCACCATCCATCATCCACAGAGATGTGAGCTCCAAACTACGCCAATGGCCTCTGCACACATTCGGACACTCCGATTTAGATTTCTTCAAGATACACTTGTCACATTGCTTCAGAGTGATAGGCATACAAGGAGAAAGAAAAAAAATTATATAAATATATATATATTTGCGTAGGAAATAAAGTCAGGCAAACAAATTTTCACATCAGTAGTGTGACCAACATTCAAATTGACTCAACTCAACTGTATTTATAGAGCACTTTCAAACAGCCGACGCTGCATACAAAGTGCTGTACATGGAGCAACTAACATATATACAACAATAAAGCAATAAATCAGTAACAAAATGGTAGAAGGCACCAAACTGTAAAACTAAGATCACAATCTGAGTCATGCTGAGTCAAATGCCAAAGAATACAAGTGAGTTTTGAGGCGGGGTTTAAAGATGGGCAGCGAGGGGGCTTGCCGAATGTTCAGTGGGAGGTCATTCCAGAGAGAGGGTCC
>NW_017805823.1:738159-742436 GCF_001891065.2 Hippocampus comes
GAAAAGGCTCGATCCCCTCTGAGCCTCCGTTTCGTTCTTGGTACTTCTAATAATGTCTGGTCCGCAGACCTGAGGCGCCGGGCAGGTGTGTAGGGGCGGATGAGCTCAGAGATGTAAGGTGGCGCGAGGTCATTTAAAGATTTGAAGGCAAATAATAGGATCTTGAAAAAAACTCTAAAATGTATCGGGAGCCAGTGAAGGGATGCCAGAGTAGGAGGTATGTGCTCCCTCTTACGAGTACCGGTCAAGAGGCAAGCATTCTGGACCAGCTGGAGACGCTTAATGGAGGATTGGTTGACTCCAAAGTAAAGTGCATTGCAGTAGTCAAGCCGGGATGTGACGAAGGCGTGAATTACTGTCTCAAGGTGCTCATGAGAAAGGAGACGTTTTACTTTAGCCAGCTGTCCTAAGATGAAAGAAGCTGGAAATTGACTGTGCTAACACAATAAATAAACATGTTTTTACTCCAAGCCTGCTCCGATAATCACACAAAGGACATACTTGTGAAAGTTTCTCTCTTTGTGGTTACCCAACCCTGTTCTCGGAGAAGAGGTTAAAGGACAGGAAGAGGGAATTCATTATCCTTGAGCGGCTCCAGGTTTTGTCAAGAGAGACACATTGCGATAGGGTCTAGGTGCTCCCTCCTCACCTCCACCTTCCTTCAGTATCTCCACTCCTAACTCATGATAAATGGACCCGAGTGGCGGGCGGGCTGATTGGTGAAGCAAGTAGCACAGGGGCAAAGATGAAAAAGGAGGTACTCTTTTTGTACATTTAGACAGTAAGGAAATGTGCTACAGTACAGTATAGCAAGGATTTTGGTCTGTAAAGCTGTAAACACACAGACACCATCTTGTCTTACAATTAAACTGAACACCACAAACATGGACCTGAAGCATTAACCCCCCTCATCTTTACAAAATCCACCTTAACCAACCATAACCCTCAACACCAAACATAACAGCATATAAACAATTAGCTTTTAAAATGACCAAATGATCATGCTCTCCCGCATGATGTTGTTGTCTTGTAAATTAAAGAGAGTGGTCAAAATAATGCTATTCAATTTCTTTTGTAAGTTCAGGCTTATGTTAATTGCTGATGGAGAAGCAAGGGGGTTATATAACATTTCGGCATGGAGGCCACTTCAAGTGGGGCTAACTCTGGATAGGAGATCTGACCAACCAATATTTTTCGCGGAAAAGACATTGTACAACGCAAATAGGTTGCAGAACACCAGGGGAATAACAGCTTTGCCCGTCGGAGTGAGAGAGGATGTCTGAGTGGAGCTATTGCAGAAGCAGACAGAAGAAAATTGATGGAGTCTAGTGGAAGCAATTGATAGAGGGCAGGAAACAGGCTGTAAGGCAATTATCACTATCTCTGCCATTAGACTTAGGACTGTCTGAGTGTGAAATATTGTAAACTAATCACATTCAATGGGGATACATTAAGGACCCATCTCCTGAGCCTTAAATTACAGTGGGTCCTAATCATGAGAAAATGCAGTTTAGAGATGTTCAAATTAACATAGCATATGATTTGGCACTTAGGAACAGTCAAGGGGGCCGTATATGGATTTGGTCCTCAGCAGACATTTCCAACAGCTTTGCAACTAGCTTACATTAAATCATATTTATCGGCTTCAAATATATGCATATGCTGTATATCATTCAGAAGCTCTTCCATATAAAAACTTATAGAGGAATGGTGTATTGTAAGCCCACACATACACATCAGTACACAAAGAACAATGCAGCACAAAAAAAAAAGTGTCTCACCAGCAAGAAAACAGCTGAATACTGCACTTGTTCCTTTTGCAGACAGATGCAAGACTCATTCAGTTTGATGTTAACATGTAACTGTGTCAACATAAACAAGATGCTTAACCCAGGAGTAAAGTATGGTGATAAATCAGTGCTATGTGTACAGTAACTACTAAGGTACTGTACTGTATCAATCAGGTAGATTGATCGTGTTTTTTAAGGAAGGATCAACATTTGTTTTCATTGCCCCCGAGATGTTACTAATCGTTTCTGCATGTTATTTTTTTATTTGCTCTAGTTTGTCAAGGAAGATGATTATACCATCTTTCCTATTTTGTTGAACCTCATAATGCTGCATGTCATATTTCATTTCAAGAACGGATTATTTTTCCCTGGGTGAATTATTGGCTGAATTATAATTTTTTTTCAAAATCAATAATTACGACTAGAAACAATTACCTCCAAGCGAAATTTTGGAGGGGGGGAAGAAAAGAAAGACATTTAAGATTGTTTTTCTAATCATGTTTCCTCGTCTTCACGGTTATAACAAATTTCAAGGCTGCCCTCTGGTGGTAAGGAAGCGAGTGGCCACAATATATTCACAACCAAACGAAGGCCTTTGGAAAGTCTTGTCTAAAGCTCTTCTTTCAAATGTGCTTGCTTCTTCATGTCATAAAGAACCTGATAGAAGTGAGAAAATAACCTACCGTTGTCCAAACTCACACCCATCCAATTGACACAGTAAACAACTAAAATAGCAATTCAGAATGTAGTGACTGTGGCGCTTACCTGATAAAATATGCCAAAGCTATTTTCCCTTGGTGATTACTGAGTATGTGCAGAACTATGCTACTTTCTTTCCATATTTATGTCGTGACGTTTTGTGCCTCGTCTTTCGGCCAATCAGCGCTCCGCTTTAAATAAATGTTTCTTTTTTCATTTTCTAAATTATCGCCCTTCACAGTAGTAGTCTTGAGTTTCCCATGTGTTGTTAATACGTTCACCTTTATTGGTGAACTTCTTAATTTTTAAAGCTAAAATAAGAAGAGACAACAATCTGGGCAGGTTTAAGTTAATGCAACACTTTACTTCTTTTCAACATTAGTACAGTCAGTCCAGTGAAGAGACAGAAGACCTTCTGGCCCATCTCACCCTGCTTTCTATAATGAAGGCAAACCTGGATGGCATCATAAGAGGCTTTGTTAACACATTCGCTTTGACACAGTGTACTGCCCATGTTCCGGTTCTTATTTTTCAAAACATGCAATTTAGATAATAGGTGCAGGTGACGTGTCAATTGCGGCAAAACCGCTGCTCACAAATCTGTTCATTACTCAAAACACTGGTCCAAAAACAAGTTTGACTTTCTATGTAATTCCATCATTTGTGGAAAGAATATTTTTTAAAAAATGATTGGTGCAAACATTATATATATACCATTTTCCGATCCGATTATGCTCACAAGGGTCGCGGTTATATATATTTCTCCATGTATGACTGAGATGAATCAAAAACAAAATATCTGGTAGAGGTTTTATAACCGCCAACCCTTCCAGGATACTCACTGTGTTAAACTGTCTACACGAAGAATAGAATATCCACAGTAACCGTATAAAAACATCATGCATGTAAACATAGCCAATGTGGTCAACCACAATATGTACAGTGTTGATTCGGGCAGAGCATGATGAGTCAACTGACTGTCAGTTAAACCCACCATTCGCGCTACTGTGAAGACATCATTTAAATTGACTCTGAAATTATCTTTCAGTAGTGTCATCAGTGTTGTAAAAACACATTCATAAAACACCATCAAGAGGAGAGATTCTGCAATGGATCAAACTAATTTTCTGAGATGACATTTTACATTTTGCAAGCTAAAATACTATCAGTGAACCATATCTGCAGCAAAAGCCAAAACAACCGGGTGCTTCAGAGCAACACTGCACCAAGAGTAAAAAATATTGTATTCATAATGATCTTTCCAAAATCTGTTAAGCATGAAGACATGAAACATTTGAAAGCAAGCAGCAAGAGAAAAATGCGCTGTATTCCTTCTGAAAAAAATGTGCATTCATCGTTGAGGGCTATTTGGCGCAGAGCAAAATGATAAATGACAGATTTTCAGTCGTAACACAAAATGCTTTGAGTGCAGGGAAAGTTGTCACACCATAACATCAGCATTGTATAGAGAGACATGCAAGAGGCACATACTGTACAATTTCATAATACAAAGCGAATATGTGAATGTTGTTACATTTACTTAATTTCATTTCATCAGTGATTGCCCGACATCAAATCATATGGATCAGACAGATTTTTGAAAGAGACTATCCATTTATTTTAAAAATGTATCTGCATCCAGATCGTTTTAATTTGTGCAATCAATCGACGAAATAGAGCAAAGTACACTTTGTGTGCGAGTGTGTGTGTGTGTGTGTGTGTGTGTGTGTGTGTGTGTGTGTGTGTGTGTGTGTGTGTGTGTGTGCTGGGAAACGATTCGTGTATAGC
>NW_017805823.1:742812-763004 GCF_001891065.2 Hippocampus comes
TTGTGTGTGTGTGTGTGTGTGTGTGTGTGTGTGTGTGTGTGTGTGTGTGTGTGTGTGTGTGTGTGTGTGTGTGTGTACGGTAAAGCTTAGTGCATATACAAGCCTCAAAGCCATGGAATGTGAAAAGGCAAAAGCTGAACTTTCAGACCTTGAGGAGTATAAATATCAGGATTGTTGGAACAAAAACAGAACAGAACTCTCGCATCCCAAACATTCCTTCAAATGTAGCTTTTAAGAGGAACAATATTTTGTTTCTAAAATCAGTGTTCCAACTTTCCTCAACTATATTCTTCCTTTTGTTTGGCCGGATGTACAGTACTCGGAACTATGAAAAGAAAGACACAATGAAATAGGATAACATAAAACAAGCATTAACTAGATGTGTTGTACACTATCACGGTAAGTAAGACTGTTTTGCTGTACAACTCCAGAAAAAAATGCATTTTTGTGTGGAGGAAAAAGAAAACTGCATTAACTTAAAATGCACGGCCCTTGACAACAAACATTTATCTTACCTCCAATTGTTTATATTACAGGGGCCATAGGAATTCCGTAAGCAACAACCAGGTTCCTTTAATCAGTCTCTTGAATTAGATTGAATCTTAGAGAAAAAAAGCATGTTGAGACATCATATCAAGAATGTTGCAAGCGCACAAAAATTGTGCATGATCAAAAAGAAAATTTTAAATGTGTAACAAGTGCACCTGTGGGATTCAACTAACCCCTTGCGCACTAATAAACGAGCTGTAAAATGTTCACTGTAGTTTGGCAGATTAAACAAGAAAAAAGTCGCTGTTAAAACATAATAAATGAGAATAAAATTGTTGGTCACTGTACAGCTCAGGTATCAAACTCAGGCCAGATACGGCTCACCAAATCATTTAATGTTTTTTGTTAAAATATTACAGTTGCTTCTTTTCACTTTTAATAACACTGAGCATTTTTTGTTCCAATCCACTTTTCAAAATAAATTGAAAAAATATTTCAATTTTTTTTTACTGGATTCGGTAGTGTACATATGAAAACATGAAGGCTCAGACATGTTGATGGATTCCAAGTGCTAAACCACGTGGCCCGTGACAAAAATGAGTTTGACACCCCTGCTTGTAGAGCAACTTGAAATGTAAAATTGCATCTATACATATTTTTCATGGAGAGAAGCATGTACACGTTTGCGAACGTAAAAAGCGGTGAGCGCGCTGCAGCAGGTGGTGAAGATAAAGAGCGCGACGGCGTCGTGAGCGAGATCGCCGTGGAGTCGCTCGTAGAGCGGCCGCCGCTCGCCGAAGTCTATCCGCAGAGCTTCGATCTGCACCAGGGTGCTGAACATGACAAACACGTGAAAGATCTGGTGGCCCTGCCCGATGAAGTCACACTTCCCAGGGAACCAGCTCTCCGGGTGAGGGCAGGAAAAAAAGTAGGCGCCGATGAGGAAAAAGAGCACTTGGTAGAGGTGGTAGACCACAACCAGGTCAGAGCAGCCTTCCTGGTAGCACGTGTAGATGCGATGAACCACGGGACTGATGTCCAAACAGTAAGCCAAGGCCGAGGGCACCACTTGGAAAAGCTTGTGCGTAATCTTGGGCAGCGTGGGACTGACGTATTTGCCATAGCAGCAGCCAAAGCATGTGAGCCAGGCCAAGAAAGCAGCGGCGGGTAAAAAGAACCCTTGCACTCTGGCATGCCACGCCTCCTCGATGGCGTAGTAGTAATGCGTCAACGCGCTGCCGTACTGGTAGACGGCCACCCCCACGTAGTCGAGGAAGTAGAAGGTGTAGTGAGACAGCTCAGATTTGGCAGACAAGAGATGAGCGAGTGCGCTAAAGGAGAGGTAGGTGAAGGCGGTGAGGAGGATGATGAAGAGGGGCTGAGCGTGAGGGTCTCGCAAAAAATCAACCGTCTGTGAGATCTCCTGCCACTTCACCAAGATGACCAGGGCGGCCAGCAGGTGTGTCCATACGTTAATGGTCTCGTTGTGCCTTTGGAAGAGGGTGAGGAAGTAGTAGCGCCAGCTATGGTCCGGCTGCCTGTAGCCAGTGAGGATGTGACGCTCTTGGAACACCCAGGGAACGTCAGACACCTTGACGGTGCAAGGCAGTGTGGGAAAGGCCGACTCCAGCAGCTGAGGGATCTGACGCAGCTGCTGGGCGTTGATAAACAGGCGGCCGATCTGCTCCATCACCACCGTCGCCATGGCAAACTACAAGCGGGGACAGAAGGGGGAAAGGAAGGGCGCAGCGGTAAATTTAGTGTGTGGGATTCAAACTCTAAATTATGAATTATATGGTTTCCCTCAGAAGGTCTTCATGACTGTGAAGACCAGAAATGTATAATCATATATATCATATTACGTAGACACAACTGCACCTGCATTTCATTTTTACTAGAACTATATTTTATATATTTGTTTTGGGCACACTGAACAGAAGCATTATTAGCCAAAGATTTCAGAATTCAGTTTTCATTTATACCCCAAGTGTCCAATTAAAACATTTTAAAATGTTTTTTTTTTCTTTTAGAGATCCACCCAACTAAAGGTACCTTCAGTGAAGTTAAGCTACATTTAATGTGGAAAAGCATCTCGGCTAGATCGCTACATTTTCCAAGTATATTTTCAGAATGTTCGTTTGCAAAGCAAATATCAAATAACAGATGCAATACCTCAACCATTTGTTCCAATATCACGATTCAGAGACAGTGAAAGGAGGAGATTGTGTTGACAGGCTTGACAGAGAACAGAAGCGTGAAGGAAGCTTTCAGTGGAGGTCAGACAGGCAAGCAGGCATTCACATCTTTTTTTTTTTTTTTTTTTTTTAATATTATGGAAATGACGAGAAGCACAAATCGTTTTGAAAGAAAATTATTGGTATCCTTGAATGTTGTGAACGAGCTATACAATGCCTTTTGAAATGAAATGTACCACATTTGCATAAACGGAATATTGTGAATATACAGCGAATGAATGCGTGGATGGATGGATTTCTTTAGGAATAAAACCTTTTCTAAATGATTTTTACTGTAGTTGTATCAAAGAAGAAATGGAAAGTGTGGCCTTGGAGAGCAACACTGAACTGTTGCTCAACATTTTGCTGCACATCCTTTGGCAAAGGCAACTACCTCCGAGCATTTCTTAAAGCAACCTTGAAGTCTCTTGCACAAGTCAGTTGATGTTATGAAAACCGTTTTTAATACATTCAAGTCTTTCACTGCGAAGGGAGATAATGTATTTATTCTCAACTATGCTTAACTGTTTTTTTTAAGTTGCTATAGAAATGGTGACCCTAGTTTGCTTTCATCTGTCCACAAAACATCGTCCTAGACAGATATTCTGTCAAACATCATCGAGGCTAATAATGTGAGTCAGACCTGTGCAAGGTGTGTCCGAAAAGTTCCATGACTGATGAATTTCATACTAAATGTGAGTTTCCTGTAGCCATCTAACGTTTTTGCACTTGGTTTTCGATCAATATCCTCTGTGTCTGGTTGTCAAGCAATGAGCAGAGGGAGCTATGCAGATACCAATGAGGCCAGACTTGTTAGGGAGTGTCATGACTGGTGATGAGTCAAAATAAACTTCAAGTACACAGCCTTCAGTGGAATAGGCTAACATTGAAAAGGCCAAAGAGAGCAAGGAAGTCAAAGTCCAAAGTCCTATTGATGGCATTCTTTCAGGTGGGGGGCCTCAGCCGCTGCCAGTTCTTCCCACAGTGCCAGATGTTCAATGAAGCACGTCTTCAGAGAGATCCTGTGGCATTTGTTTTCCTTCAATGTACAAGGTGAATTTCAGCAAACTCAAGGATGCTTCACCATGTCAATGCACACCTGATCGTGATGTCCAGAGCATCTGACCGTTCCCAGCGAATAAGAAGATGCAAGGGCAACCACCCTCATCCTACTTGGCTCGGTGTGATCCCCCCCCAAGAGTGTTATCGACTCTCAATTCAGACATGGAGGACACTATAATGGCAGGGCCAAAGACGACAGAAGGTCTGGGATGATTCCTTCCAAGAGGACATAATGTTAGGCAGAGAAGCCTGGAGGATGGAAAAGTGTGTTCAGACTCCACGGAGATTACATTAAGGGGGGAAACTTGTTGGCTGGATTTGAAAGATAATCATTTGTGACATCAGTCAAGGAAGTTTTCTGACAGTGTGAATTGTTGAATCCGAGACACTTTGCTGGGATTATTCTTTAGACAATGCATCTTTATTTATATAGTGCTTTCACAACAGCGGCACTATAAGATTAAAACAGCAGCAACACTTCGATTTGACCTGGATCAGTGAGTGTATACGATTTCTGACAAGATGTTTCAACAGTTAAGCATTTACCATGTGTTCAAATTTCATTTTCACAACACTGTAAGACAGTGATGAAATCCTACTATTTGTGTAGCAAACTGCTTTTGGGGGGTTACTTGGAGAACATTTTGTATCTTTTACAGAAAAGCCAATCAAGAAAAGACGACATGACCTCATAGAAAATATAAAATATCCACATTGTAAAAATATTTGAGCCATCCCTTTTTCCAGAACCATTTCACACGAACTTGACACATTAAAGGTCGAAAAAAATGAGGAATAAGAATCAAATTAATTGCTGATTTTTTTCAAAATTATTTTAATAGAATGTGGTCTCTAAAAGTTCTAAACTCTTTTTCGGTGCCAGAATAAAGCACTTTTCAAAGTGTGAAAGGCTTGCACCACAGCATGGAACAACAATGGCCCCCAGGTTGTGAGCGTTCCCGTTTTTGAGAGTGCTGAAATAGTAGCACCAGGAAGTTTAAAAAAAAAAAAACCTACATACATTTTTGCCATTGATTTAGATGAGAAATCAATGCTGCTGATTTAGATGAGACCGCAGCTTAACGTGTATCTTTCCTTGTTGCAAATGACAGCCCTGACTGAGCGCATCCGTTACTAATGGCTCCATGGGAACTCAGTGAGTTGAAGCTTGTTCGCGAGCTACAGCTTCACCAAGACCACTCGAGGTATATTTCAGGCTGAGCAGGGAGCAGTGTCTTTTTAAGAATGTCACTGTATGGCATCTCTTGTGTCCCAGAGCTCGGGACACTGAGACATTAAATTAACAAAACTTCCTCTACAGATGGGTATTGTTAAGATTGGAACTATACTACTACACTTAACTATTGACGTTATATGACGTGTGTGTGTGTGTGTGTGTGTGTGTGTGTGTGTACACACACACACACACACACACACGTCATTATCATATTTTTAAAATAAACAGACTGAAAAACCACCTTAAATCTAATAGTGACTTTAAATTTGGTGCCGTTAAAGAATGTGGTACTGATGAAAACTAGTTTTTGTGATACAGTTAGCAAATTGGGATATCATTAAATCAAGAACTGTTTACGAATAGCAGACCGGTTAGACAAGTCTAGTGAATTTCCCGTGTATGTATGTACGTGTGTGTGTGTGTGTGGGGGGGGGGGGGGCGTGTAGTAGTGAATGGGAGAAGATTACGTAACAATATGCATCCGACGTCCACACCCTTTTCTCCTAACAAAGGTTGTGTACGTGCACGCCTTTGATTTCTAAAGGAAACGTGGTGGATCATAGTCAGGAATTATGAAAACATCAGTGTTGCGCTGTACAACGAGGCGGCCCTGTTGCACTCATTCGATCCGACAAATCGTGCACCTGATAGACGCCTGTGAATTCCAAATCCTTTTTTTTTTTTTTTTTTTTGGAGGGGGGCGATTTACACTTTATCACAACTGGGAGGTTTTATTCCAGTCCCCGCGCGCATCACACAACGACAATAGGGCGTTTAGCGTGGAATTACTGAGATAACCCTTCACTTGCGGGGTTTTCTGCTCGAGGCGGAAATCTTCCTTTTATCATCTGAACTAGTGAAAGCGACCCACATACCTGTAGATGGTGAAATCAATCCAAAGTCTTAGAATTTGCCAGCGACGAAGGACGGGCAGCTTGATAAATTATTAAAAACATTGTGCGACGAATTACACGGATGGAGGATGGCCGTGGCTGTAACAGTGCTTGACGGTAGGGCGCAGACTCCAAGAGGATGTCAAGGTCTTCTGACAGGCGGCTCTTACAACCAATCAGAAGACCCGGCTTGGCCTCTCTTCGCGGTATGCTTCATTTCAGCCAATGAAGAGCTGTTGTCCGGGTAATCAACACACCGCACCATAGGGACATTTCACCACAGTCATGATTTGTTGCACTTGGATGACACATTTTTATCATACGAGAAGTCATCAATTGTCTCACCTAATGTAATGTTAAAAGACCATAATTAATTTTTACTTCAATGGTTTTATGATGACCGAGTGGTTGCCTCATAGTTCTGAGGTTCCAGCCTTCCAAGATGCATACATACTCCACTGTATGCATCTTCTCCGCATGTTTATGTGGGTTTTCTGTTGATACTCTGGCTTCATCTTGCATTTAAAAACGTGCTTCTTAGATTAATTGAACATGTTAATTTGCAATTGGCTGGTGACTAGAGACAGCTAAGAATAAAGTCGAAAAATATTTTAGAATATCAAATAAAATGCTGGAGGGGACTTAACTGGGAATACACAGATTTCTGTGCTATAGATAGAGTTCTTCGGATTGGCATTGTGGGTAATAGTCGGGGGGGGGGGCAGAAAAGGTTTCTTTAATCTTCCCAAAATCATTAAAAACCAAGGATTTTGACTCCACCGTTACAAATTGTCAAAGTCCCCTTAAAACTTCCAAGTCCAAGGGTGTCAAACTCAAGGCCCGGGGGCCAAATCTGGCCTGCCATATCATTTTGTGTAGCCCGCGAGAGCAAATCAAGCATGTCAACTTTTCCATGATGCTTGCTAAAGTCTGAACTAAAATTTAAGACAAGAAAACTTTAATAGTCTCACAATGGAGAAATTCCCACTTGACAGCAGCAAAGTTAGGAGAAGGAAGAAGTAGAAGAACAAAATAAGAGCTGCTGGAAAGGCAGCCACTCTCGCGGCGCCATCTTGAAGTCAAAATAACACAACAAAACACATAAGACACAGACAGTCGTGCAATCTTAATCACTTTTCCTGCATACACTTTGTTGTTTGAAGCAGTTATAGATGAAAGAGGAGAGGATCAAAGTGTCCTTTCATCAGTGGATCAGAGACGTCATGCTGAAAATGTGCACATGTCTGTCACAAGCTTAAGTTTTGAAAGCAAACACGAAGCTGTAGCGTCCATTGACGAAAACAGATTGTCTCACATTCCTGTCCCCCAAAATATAATCAATCATTACATCGAGATATTGCAAGCATTATCTCACTCCATACTTATTACATTAACATAACCATTATTCTTGACTTCTGATTTCAAAACTAGTTATCCACCAATTTGTTGTGCACTGTGTATGTAATATGTGGAGGTGATCAAATATTTTTACCGTTTCACAAAATTCATAATGGCCCGCTCAGGGAAACCGTAAGTAACTACAATGTGGCCCACTAAAGTTTTCAAATGAGGTTTTAATAAGACTTGAAATTTGAAAAGTAGCTAAACTAAAGAGATCTTGACATTGGATGCCACAAAGATCTTGTTTTGTCATCAAATCAATCTGCCATTCTTGTGTTAGGCATTCATGAACAACAAGGTCTCTATTGTTTGTCCCAGTCAGAGATGTGCATTGTGTCTTCGCTCAAGTCAGGGAAAGTGTTTTTTTTCTGTGAACATTGTGGAGACATTGTTTCTAAGAATTTAGGGTGACTTGTGACACTGTGACTTAACCATGTAAATAGTGCATGCAGTGTGACTGTATTCAACGGGGCAAGTGGAATGGAGCCTGGTAATGTTTCAGTGATCAATGATGGCAGTCAAGTTATTTCATGCAAAGACACTAGAATGACTGTCAAACAGTAAAGTTGAACCAGCATTGCAAATCGAAAGCTTGATTACAAATGTCACGTTAATGTTCAAAAACTGACCGATTATCACCAAACGTTATGTGAACATGGATATTGATATCATAATCATCAAAACATTCGAACAAAACGATTGTGGGTTATATTTACATTGTATGCCCGTATGCGTTGCCTCATACAACATTAATATAATCCAAAATACTTTACGTTTGGATAGTTACAGAATAAACATTTACACTTTTGTGTTTGACTGTGTGTGTGTGTGTGTGTGTACACACACATATATATATATATATAAAAAATATATATAGTTACGGTTCCAGAACAGACTCAGACTCTACAAATGTAATGTAAAGGCAGATAAAGGTATACAAAAATATTTTACAGCAAAAAAATGACAAAGTACAAATAATGACGCTGGTACGCACACCAGGAGAAAACGAGAAACCCAAAAGCACATGCATAAGGCAAGGGAAAAATACAAATGAAAATAGCTTGTCACCAAAGGACAAAATTACCCAGTCACGAAAATAGCAAAACCGAGAGTAATGATAAACACAGGCAAACTACTGACGGAAAATGGAGAACGAGAATACGGAGCAATATCGAGAACGTTTCGAAAACTGCACTTGAACAAATTGCATGAGCAAGGTGAATTATCCGACAGTCAGGTGTCATCCGTGATGTCCTTAAATAGTCCATGATCAAATGAGGAACAGGTACGCAGCAGGAAGGACCGGAACACCACTGTCACCCACTGGGGACTGTATAATATAACCTGGACGTGCAAACCAGTCAACCACTGTGCCACTATAAAAAAACATTCAGAAAATTGAAATATTTGTTGAACCTGTGCCACTATAAAAAAAACATTCAGAAAATTGAAATATTTGTTGAACAGTACATTTAGGTTCCTAACTAAGTCATTTTGCTCATTTAAATGCTTACATTAGCTAAAAATGTCCACCCTATCATTGTCCACCATGTCAACAAGCTCATATATTGTATTTTGTTGTTTGCATATACATTGTCTCCTTGCAGTCAATTTATATATTTAAAATAAATGTGTGGGAGCATGACCAATATTATTTTCTGACAGAATAACATCAATTTTAATTGGGGCGTAATGCGAAAGTCACACCTTGTGGAAACATTGACTGATATGATGTGAGCGGTAAATTCACCATTAACCATTGACGAAACATGCATTTGAGACAGATAATAGACGAAACAAGCAGTTACAGTTGCCCTGGGAATACCAAATGACAAGTCGACACACCTTAAACCTGTGAGCACATGTCATGATTTAAGTACTCAACAGTGTTTTGTTTGACAGGTTGGAGGTCAACAGTTAGGTCGTTGAGAGATTTTTTCACTGAGCCCTGCCAAACAAGATGGATTGGTCATGCTGGACAAGGTGAGTCGATCTTCTGCAAGTTGCCCACAAGTTCACCACATTTAAAAGTTTGTGACCTCTTTCCTGGGGTATGTGAAGAGCAAAGTTGATGTGCTTTCTGCAATCCTGAATGAACTGTTTAAAAAAACAAAAACAAAAACAAGCACCACTAGAGCTGGGCGCATGATCATGTCTAGACAAAACTAGGCCATTCCATCACTGCCAAGCAACCTGAGGAATGCACGCCGAGTCTCGGTAAAGCTACTCTATAGTTACATGAAATCATGTAACTGTCACTATACTCACTGTGAAAGAACATTACAATAAGGGTACCATGTTACTGTTTGTATGAAACCAGAGAGTATTTTCCAGCTTTGTTACTTAGAATCACAAAACTGTCATCATTCAGTGTGATTTTTTTTGGCCCAATGACTCTGCCTCCACTTTCATTTATCTTCTTTCATCCCAGAAACAACCTAATCAATATTTTAAATGTTTTTTTTTTTTTGGTAAAAATATGATCATGGTCAATACAATACAAATGAAAACGAGTGAATAGTGAAAATACTGGTCAAAACTAATGTGTTCCAATGCATTATTTTTCTTTAACAGTAGTGACATGTTGAGCAGTGACATGATGCAAGAGGAAAGACCTGTGGGGTGGAAATGAGCACTTATGTCATGGGTACACCACGACTAATGGCAGAATGAAATATATCAGGTTAAATGAATTGAATTCCATGATAATAGCTTTTCATTTTTTGCTCTCTGAGACTCAGAGCGGTAGAGATCATTTGTTATCCACTGGACTTGAGCATTAGCGACAGGGAGGGAAAAATGCTGGTTTCATCGAAGGGAGACATTCATGGTAGCTATTTTATCCTTATGCAGGACTTGTCGTAAATGTGAATTCATTTTGAGGAAGTAGACGGACAGCGCACTTATCTATTCCACTCCAAAGGATAATTTTGTTCTTGAGAACTTTTTGCACTTTTGGATTTTTTTTTTTTTTTTTTTTACATTTTGAGGATTTACAACTCCTTTACATCTGATTTTTAACTGCATGTAGATAGAATTATAAATGTAAAATAAAATTATATATATATATATATATATATAATTTTTATTTTTATTTTTTTTTTAAGTTGATACTATACATACATACACACACAAAATATTTTGTCATTTATTTTCCTTTTTTATCTACTTATTTTCAACTTTGCCGTCTTCTTAATTTATTAAATATCTTTAATCTCACTGAACACTATTTTCTTATTAAAGACCTCCCTCATGGTTTTTTCAAGAAATGACAGTTATTCCCACTCCATTCCATCTGCCGTACAGAATCCTGAGTCCCTGCAATCATAGTGATAGCTAAATATACCCTGGTCTTCACAAATACAACGAATCATTTAGATGGAAGAGTTGCTGTGAAAAGGGTATGATCAGATTGTTTTGTTTTTTTTTTCTGCCAAAGGTTGTTTAATAGAAAATTTAACTGATTTAAGATGGGGACTGGCGCTCAAGAAACAAGGGAAGTCTGAACCTGGGCATCTCTTTCGTTGCTGGTTCACAGAACCTTTGTCTTCTACCAATTTTCACATACTGTGGCATCGGCAAACGGGAAGTTTTAACTCTTTATAAATGGCGAGCCAGCCAGGGGCTATTTTAATCCCTGGGGTAAACAAGATTTGATCGTAGGTAAATCCTCACCCATGCCTATTGGATTCTGTCACTAGGTGTCAGCGGTGTGAAACCATAAGGTCAACAGGAAACGCTCAAAAATATGTGCAACATGATTAAGTCATCTGCAGTTTATTAGTAATAGTACAGGATTGCAAACAAGGTCTCTCAAGAAAGAAATGAACAGTACCTTCAATTTTAAATATACAATTTATGAGAAGTGCTGAATATGGACCAGTATACCAATTGGAATGGCCACCAGTGGAAAAACACAGTTAACACCAGAAACAGTGTAATCAGCTGCCAACAGGAACTAGTTGCGTAAAAAGAGGCACTAAATCTTAAACTGCAACTATTGCAATAAATGTAACACGAAGCTTTTCCTTGAATGGAATACATTCTCTTTCCATCTTCATTCATTCCTTTGTTTTCCTCAGTTCTTCGATCTTCTTTTCCTTTAAAAAAATAAAAAAATAGTTATTTCTTTTTGTGTCTCATTTAATTTAAAACTTAAAAGATCACCAGCACATACCTTATCCTTGAGTTTCTTATCGAGAGCAGCCAATCGCGCTTCACGATTGTCTTTGTTTGCCTCCATCTTCTGGTTAAGCTTCTCTTGAGTTGTCTTGCTAAAGTTGCAACAATCATCCATGGCCCTCTGGAGGACTTCTCTCTCATGCTCTCGTTTCTCGGCCAATTGCTTCAGCACTTCAGCCTCGTGGGTCTAACAAAGACAAAAATCTGCGTTTCACCGTGGTTGTTGGAGATTTGTTATTTCAGTCGATTCATGTTATTTCTGAATGTACCTTGTATCGCTCTTCTGCAGCAAGCATCTTCTGAGTGAGCTTCTCCTGAGTGGTCTTGCTGAAGTTGCAGCCTTCATCCATGGCTCTCTGGAGCACCTCCTTCTCACGCTCCCTTTTCTCTGCAAGGGTTTTCAGCACTTCAGCCTCGTGGATCTGGACAAAAAAAAGAAAAAAATGCAATTTTGACTAACTTGTCCAGTATTTGATTGATTGACCAATTTGTGATGTGAAGATACCCGGTGTCTCTCTTGTGCAGCCACCATTTTTTGAGTGAGCTTTTCCAGTGTATTCTTGCTGAAGTTGCAGCATTCATCTATGGCCCTCTGGATCACTTGCTTCTCATGCTCTCTTTTCTCCGCCAGGTTCTTCAGTAATTCAGCCTCGTGGTTCTGAGAAAAGGGGGCAAGATTGAAGATACAACTGAGTCTGTCAAGGGCAAGGCAGGTGGTTATGTTCTGACCTGTGTTCGCATTTGAACAGCATAACCCAGACAACCCTCACATAGCACTTTTTTTTTTTGCAAATACCTAACCAAAAGACCTAAGGCAGCGATATACACTAAAAAGTTGTTGGACCTCAGAGAAATTTAGAGCAACAAGTCAGCTGTTTAATTATTCCAATTAGTTGGTCATTTTCCCCACAGTTGATCAAATAAATTGAGTCAAATGTCCATTCAGGTTTTCTAACCAATCATATGGTAGATACCTTGCGTCTCTCATCAGCGGCCTCCAACTTCTTCAGAATCTCATCCAGCGAGGTTTCCTTCTTTTTCACAGGGGACAGTGGAAATTGCACTTTTGCATCAGGAGAGGTGGGTCTCAGGATGAGCTCAAACGCGTGACCTGACGCACGCTTGTTCAGCTCCTTAACTTGGATGTCTGCAAAACCAGATGTGTTAAAGCTGACTGCTTGAGCTACGGTGGCAATACACAGGTGACTCATTGGGAAATTTCATTCATCTTGTTGCAAATACACAAATTCATTTTGTACAACTTAGATGGGGCAAATTAATAATTCAAGGTTGCTCTAGATTTTCAAAAGTAAACATTTGTGAAGTGTAATCCCCCCCCCCCCAAAAAAAAAAAACACACGAAAGCGCAATATAATCTATTATATTGCACTCACCTGCAATGTGTGCCATTTCAGTTGAGAGGTAGCCTGTATGGAACCACTAGTGGTAAGAATAAACAGAAATTAAAACAGGACATATACAATTTTCTGCTCAAACAACAGTCATGAGTTTTTCCTCCTCAAACAACAAAGACCTCGTGTTGAAGGAAGTTAAATTGTGGCCTGCTGAACCCAAGCTCTGCGTACCTACAGCCCAGTTTAAGTTGTTAATTAATATGACGACAAACAGACACGTGGAAATGCAATGTTCGAAAAACCACTCAAATTACAACTGTAATATATGTTGGAACAAGTCGATACGTAGCTCTCTCGTTCACCACTGCACCAACTTGCTGTTTGGTTTGAGATAAACAACGGGTGCTTGTTGCAAATACAAAACACACGAGGCCAGCAGCAGATTTAAGTAAAACTCGTTTCGAACAAACGTGAACATTTGAGTCTTAAAACTACTAAAAGTAAGAGCGATATCGAGTAAGACGATCAAATGAAAAGTGGCGTTTTGCTCCAGGTGTAACGTTCCATCGTCGCCATGTCGCGTGCCCAGCAGCCATGCCAACAGTCCGTTCAATTACCTGAAGTTGACTTCGTTTTAAAAGTCGCAATCGTTGCTAGTACACTCTTGGCGCTTCTCTACACAATCCGCGAGTGATCTGAAATTCTTATTTAAGCGGTCACGTAGAGCATCGTTCTCACCTATTCCCGTGTTTGAGGTGCTCGAAGGAGATATGCTTTCAAGGTTTTGTCTTTATTCCAACCGCCAAGTGAGCAGCCTCCCGCACAAAGTTGGATATATGACGTCTTCGCAGCTCTTGACGTTGATTGGTCCAAATCCACCAATCAGATGGAGCTCTGACGTTACACTAAACAAGAATGTCGGTTAAAGCGACGTCACAAGAAAAAACTCACTTCTAAACTTTTATACACAAAATTAAACCCTTCAGCTCTTTTACATCACCTTTTGGAACAAAACTATGTAAAAGGGTGATGATAAAGATCTTAATTGGGTGCACAGTACTTAATTGATTCAGCCTCCCTATCAATAGAAATTAATTATTTGATTCATTAGTGTACATAGTCCACAAACACATTTGACTCCTGACAACAGGTGATGAAAGCTGAAAGTGCAAAATCCTTTACATTAAACTTTGATTTACAACCTAAATTCTTATATTTCTTTAATGAAATTATTTTAATGTCCTATATTAAACCGATTGTCTTAGTTTGAAGAGCGTCTCTTGGTTACACTGCTTCTGCTAAATACATGTATATATGAGATATATATTTTTTGTTCAATTAGATATCAGTCTCTCTGTGCTGCCATGTCAAATAAAATATCCGCATGACCATCAGAATCAGTAGTGCTAAACTATAACTTTATATTTATGAACCATGGGACTGTCAGATTTCAAATTCATCCTGAGACAGCCACAGTGCTATTCCTCAGACAATTTTCCATCAGAGCAAGCCAAACCAAGTTCGGTTAGATATTAACAGGTCTATAGTGATCCGCATACACAAATACATTTACAATCAGCATCGCTGGTGAGTATGATATTATATTTTATTATGTTCTGGATCTTTCTGTTATTTGTTAAACATTGCGTTTGAACTCATCCAGATGTTTTTTTTTGTTTGTTTTTGTTTTTTTTTTGTGGTTTGTTTATTCTATACAATACATCTTTATTTATATAGCACTTTCACAACTGTGGCCCTGCTAGAACCGGCACTGGCCCTGTATATTAATTACATAAGTTTGGATGATTATTTTTGTGTACTGTCTTTAGAGAAAATATTACCTCTATGTAGGTACTTGTAAGCATATTAATTATGTGTGTCATATTGATTCGATGCCAGTCATTCAATCTTCATGCCCCGTAGAGGGCAACATTTAGCTGATCACTTGTCTGCCATTCTCCAGGAACAAAAACGACATTCACCCAGTTTGGTCTTCAGACAGCCAGCTGTACGCGTAAAGCGGCGAGAGGATACAACTAATCTCAACATTTTGATGTCATCATGGGAGCCTGTTTGGCATTGTGTTCTTTAGCCAGCTGCGTAAGTATTTCGGCTCAATTATGTCGTCTTCCTTGAATGTTTTAGTCTGAACTCAGTCGAGGCTTCACAACAACACAAGCAGTCGACGACCCCACCGAATAACGACTAACATTCAAGTAGCTGCTGTGAGCACCAAGTTATAAGCATCATGTGTACGCGTCTCTCAGGCTCATTAACGTGGGTTACTTGATTACTTTTATATTTTTAAAAAAAAAAAAAAATCTGACTTCATGTTTTCCAAGACGTTAGCTTCACAAGCTAGCTATGTCGTCGACTGTAGATAATATGCAAGATTCGGTTGGGTTCATTTGTAACCGTTTATGATATCTGTTTCGCCCAGCATGTTATTTAAGATTTGAGCCCCACACGTTTGTCACGTTTACGGTTTAAAAATGCCACCGTTTTCTCGAACGGCGATAATGATTAAGAAACGTTTGTAAAACGCCCTTCGGACCAATGGCCAACAGGTGGCGATCTCAGTGGTTGTAAAATGACATCTTTGTTAAAGTCAAATTCCTCCTCATTACATTGATCTTGTCAGTCAAATGAGCTTGGTTTTACATAAATTATCAGCACATTCTTGTGTCTCAGTTCTAATACAATTGTTTCTATTTAAGCATTACTGCTTGACGATTGAAACTGAAGTGTCAAGGTAAATCTAAAACTGCTTCCACTTGGTGTCTTCTCCAATCTTGCAGGCTTCTTGTTTGTGTGGCTCAGCACCATGTCTGCTGTGTGGCTGCTGTCCCTCCTCCAATAACTCCACTGTCACACGACTGGTTTTCAGCTTCTTTTTGCTGCTAGGGACCTTGGTGTCAGCTATAATGATCCTTCCCGGAATGGAAACTCAGCTGCGCAAAGTGAGAGATGTGGCATCGCCATCATTCTTGACTTTCAATTTATACTCCTGACCATATTAGAATATTTTGTACATTGAAATTGAGTGTGTTGATTTGATTTTTGGGTTTTTCAGATCCCAGGATTTTGCCAGGGTGGAAGCACTGTATTTGGCCTTGAAAACAAGTTTGACTGTGATGTCATCGTGGGCTACAAATCCGTGTATCGCATTTGCTTTGCCATGACCTGCTTCTTCTTTCTCTTCTTCATCATCATGATTCGCGTCAGGTCCAGCAAAGACCCCCGTGCGCCTATTCAAAACGGGTAAAGGTTGCAGCTGTATTCCACTCACGTCACATGGCTTTAACAGATAGTTCCGGGCATCACAACCTCAAGAGTGCCAGCCATTTAACAGCATTTCGAGTTATTCATTAATTTTTTTAAGACCAACAGAATATTGTGTTCTATGATTATTTCTACATTAAATCAACCGAATTAAGGAATCAAAAATAAGATGCTCTTTCACCACGAAAAAATTTTGATTCTACCATTTGTTAGTTATCAGCAGTATTTTGCGAAATTAGGTCGCTTCTCACATAATACAGAGAAAAATCAAAGCTTTTTATGTAAACAAATATCACACAGAACTTTGGGCTGGGCCATATGGCTGAAAAGTGTATTATGATATACGGTAAGTATTTCATATTGGTCTGACAATTTAATTTAGGTCACTTTAACATTACGGTAATATTTAACCTTTAACAAGAGTTCAATGCAACTATGAAAAGTGAAATTTAACTAATCAATATAAGTATAAACTGAACACCTTTTTAAACATAATTTGCTTGACTGGGCAATATGGATGAAAAATGTTTCACAATTCAAGTTTTTCATATCAGTCGACTCATAATTTTTTTATGTATTTAATATTTAAGATCAAGTTTAATAAAGCACAACTTTTAAGCGAAAAGAAATATTAAAATATCTGTTAGTAAATTTAATTTTCCAACAAATGAATCTGAAAAGGGTTTGTTTTTGTGTGTGTGTAAATTGGAATGTACTCTAAATGCTTATTTGCGGAAGATGCTACCCCAAAGCAGAATCGTGGATAGTTCCATTAACCTTCATTCAATATTGTCCATACAATAGAAGTGGAGCGAACTAATTCTCTTGGAGTGCATGCATGACAGTTGACCCCTCGTCTCAGAGAAGCTGACAGACAAGCACTTGGTTGTGCTCAAAAAAACACATTTGTGCTCAAAATTTTGTAATGGTGGCACAAATCTAATGCCACGCTGTGGTCTCTGCCCACAACATGCATGTACAATGTCGGATCATGGTTTGATTCCTGATTTACATTTTTTTCTACTGAACAATTTATCAAAAGCATTCAGTGTTATTTTTAGGCGTCTGACTATTGCGATACATAATGATTATTGCCCTAAGCAGAAAAGTGACTTTAATGCTAATATTTTTGCTTTTGTGACACCACTAACATCTGAACAGTGGTTTCATTCTGTGAAACAGTAAAACCAACATATAGAAATGGCTCTTGATTGCGATATAATAATCTATTTAGTAATACACAAGCATTGTATTCTACTTACCAGGAAGGCACGTCAGCCATTAGTGGCCGTTCACGTCAACCACCTCGTCATCCTTGTCATATTCCCAAGATTGTCGTTATACTTTGATCCTATTATGACATGTGCATACATGCTAATGCTAGCTATCATAACGTACTCTGTGAATGATATACATAAATGTTCTGGTTTCAAGTGTTTGCTTCAGATTGTCCGACTGAAAGTCTGTTAAGTGCTGCCATGACAGAAAAGTCACCTTTCCTCCGCTATATAAACAGTTGGTTAAAAAGGAGTGATTTCAAATCTAAAATGTTGCACAACTACCATCTGTTGGCGGTGTGGTTCATTACCACTCTTCAAGCGCTTTCGATTTCAGGCAAAGAGCATCACACTCCCCTCTGCCACTCCCAATGAAAACAATGTAGCAAATGACAAAACTGGCATTGAATGTTTTGAATCTGACGAACACCTTATGTTGTTCTTGGTATGTAATGAATCGAGTGTGCATGTCATGTTTTTTCAAAGAAGAAAAATGGTTTTTATCCAATGTTTAAAATAGATGAGCAGGATGTGCATTTGCATCATTGACTTTAATCCATCTGCTGTACTGAATGTATGTTTTTAACTGTTTTCTTTTCAGTTTCTGGTTCTTTAAATTTCTGATCCTAGTTGGGATTACAGTGGGAGCCTTTTTCATCTCTGATCCGCTCTTCAATACTGGTGCGAACAACATTAATTCATTTTGTAGCAACATACTTTTGAGAGGCTGATATTTTTATTTTGTAGTTATTTCGGTTGTATTTGTCACAGCTGTGTCTCTTTCCTTTTTTGCTTCACAGTGTGGTACTATTTTGGACTAGTGGGTTCACTCTTATTCATTATCATTCAACTCATTCTCCTCATCGACTTTGCCCACTCCTGGAACAAAGCGTGGGTAGAAAATGCCGAAAATAATGACAACAAGTGCTGGTATGCAGGTATAGCATTTTAATATCTGATGTCTTCCATAACATGACTCAAGCGCTGTAAATGTTTCGTAAACATTCATCGGCCCGCATCTTCATGTGATTCCCAGGCCTGGTGTCTTTCACCTTCCTGAATTACGCCCTGGCTTTCACCGCTGTTGTGTTGTTTTATGTTTACTACACGCAACCGGATGACTGCAAAGAGCACAAGATTGTCATCAGCCTCAACCTTATCTTCTGTATCATCATCTCTATTGTTTCCATCCTGCCCAAAGTTCAGGTAACAACTCGCTTTCCTTGGTGTACACAGCTTTAAGGAAAACGGGTGTTCCGTACAATTAAATGAATGTGGCTTTTAAAATGTCCCGGTGTTGCACATCGTGAAGTACGATGTTAATGTATGAATGCTGTGATGCTTGCAGGAAGCCCAACCTTACTCTGGCCTGCTACAGGCTTCGCTCATCTCTCTCTACACCATGTACGTCACTTGGTCCGCACTGACCAACAATCCAAGTGAGTCTCATGGTGTCTTATTCAGTGTTTGTCGAGTCATTCGTGATCAGTATTATTGCAACAGTTCCCATAGTGATAAATCCAGTTCAGTGGATTCCTGGTGATTTCTGATATTCAACCGTAGTCATTCCTCCCTGACCCCCACCCCAAAAACTAAATTAAAAAAAAATCCGAAGTGATTCACTGGCTTTGATGGAAAATTCTAAATTGGGGATAATCAGTGAGTCCATGCCCATTTTTCAAAAAGAAAAGAACAACAACGAAATACTTCCAATTCACATTCAAAGTGCATTTCAAAGCTCAATATTAAGGAACGGTGGACTAAAAATGAAATATCATCCATCCATTATCTGAAGTTCTTCTCATGAGGATCGCAGGTGCGCTGGAGCCTATCCCAGTTGTCTTCGGGCAGTAGTAAGGGTATACCCTGAACTGGTCGCCAGCCAATCGCAGGGCACACAAAGACAAACCATTCGTGCCCACAATCACAACTAGGGACAATTTAAGAGTGTTCAACCAATCTACCATGCATGTTTTTGAAATGTGGTGAGAATCATTGCTTTAAAGTGGCATTGTTTTTCAAACCAAGTATGGAATTTGTAACTGTAAACACCTTTCCTTTTGTGCCATTTAAATATGTTCAAACCGACATGTCTAATTTAATGTCATGCCACAGCAAATAGTTAAAGCAAAAATCCATTCATTTTTTTTTTTTTACATTGCATTTGTAAGTTCTTTGCCCCCACTAGTCTAAACATGGTTGTGATGCATATTGCTTTTGTGGAGTAAGAATTAAGAAGACTAATCCGCCCGTTTACAGCCAACCAAGGATAAGGACATTTGATGTTACACAAGAACCTGCTTGCCGTCTGAAATTGACATCAAAGGGCCCATGAGCTTTTTGCGAATGTCACAGTTTATCTGTTTTTCCGGTTTTGGTCACGGATGTTCGTGGGCACAGTCGATAATTTCAGTTGGTAGGCAGTAGGTGGCGGCATTGCATAAAAAGTCAGGCTCCTTGGTTGGCTGAAAAAACGGAAGTGTATTCGGCTATATTTGATTCCATGAAAACAATATTAATCTGAACGCGGTGTTTAGACTAGTGGGTGCACATTGTACCGGTACATATTATTGCAAAGAACATTTTTTTGGCTTGACTTCTGCTTTAATATCCCCACATGAACTAGAGCTGACTGTAAAGCCCATGTTAAATGTTCTGTAAAGCGCTTAGCTACAGCTGCAGTGCTATATAAATAAAGAAGTATTGTGTGTGTGTGTGTGTGTGTGTGTGTGTGTGTGTGTGTGTGTGTGTGTGTGTGTGATTAGATAGAGAGATAGAGA
>NW_017805823.1:763469-802574 GCF_001891065.2 Hippocampus comes
TTTTTTTTTTTGCTGCATATTTTAATCAGAGATGCAAGCAGAGTTTCCTAGATTTTATTTATTTCTTGTGCTGGTTCCAATCCTGGCCTTGTTGTTTCTCAGAACATCAAATTTTCAAAATAGTATGATAACACTAATATAACATGTCAAATAGTCTCCATCCATGCATTTTCTAATCCGCTTATCCTCATAAGGGTCGCGGGTGTGGTGGAGCCTATCCCAGCTGTTTTTGGTCAGTAGGCAGTGTACACCCTGAAGTGGTTGCCAGCCAAATGCAGATGTAATATGGTCATTTATTTAATAATATTTATTCATTAAGGGTTGGGTTCAGCAACAAGTGGATTTTTTTTTCTGAAATGTCATACCTATGAATTACCACGCATGGTGAAATCCGTGTTTGTGCAAGCTTTTGTAGTTCCATCCTAAAAACAAAATAATGATGAGCTAGAAAAAAGGCCATTTTTGAAATCAACGTCAAAATTATGTTGAGGGACATCCAAAGCCAACTCTGATTTCAAATTTGCTGTTGACCAATGTAATTGTTGCCCCTCCCCAAGAATGTTTAGAATTGCCTATACTGAGTTTGTTTACACTTTAAATATACAACAAACTATGATCATGAAACACTAACGTTTTTTGAAAAGCAGAAAAAAACCACTCATAAACTGCATGTAAATTGCGAGCAGATGACATTACATGTTAGAACCAAGAGAAGCACATTGTTACAGTATTACTGTCTTGTATTCTGTGTTGATATTGATATTGAGAATTGTCTATTATTGTTCAGAAACCCGCAAAATAGATTTGATTTTGCAAATAGGCGAGGTTAACTGTACCGAAAATACTGTCCACAAGAGGGTGCACAAGAAGCTTCCATTGCAAAGGCATTTCAATTTCAAATAAAGACCACCTATGACATTATGCTGCTAGTATATTTCTGGGGGAATATTGATGAACTTGTTTCCCACTGAACGATGCATTTGTCTCTCACAGACCGGACACCACCACCCAAGCCATGCGAACCAGCATGCCGGCCTTGTGGGTGAAGGTGTCTTCCAGCTGGCTGGGTCTCAGCCTGTATCTGTGGACCCTCGTCGCCCCTCTCATCTTCCCTGACAGAGATTTCAGCTGAGCAGACGGTCTTTTCTTTTCTGTTGGTTTCATTTTCAAGGCTGGCTTTAGTGATTTGAAAGGGGCAGAACACCACAATGAAGTGGAAATAATACAGGAAATGCAATCAAATTTTGTTTTGCCTTTGCCATCTTACTTGTTTGATGACTTCATGTGATAATCAACTGCAGATATTAATGGGCCAGGTTAATGGGAGCTTGAGCCCCAAGAAGTTATTCTCGTTTCCCATGACTCACCTTGATAGGCTTCTTCTTGCCACCTGATAATGGCGTGTGGGCTGTTCTCTTTATGCTGAACTTTAGTTACCAGACTATCACGCAGGCTCAGAGATGAGGCACTTTCGCAATACCGCAGTTTCATTTTTAGATGTCATGCTGAAGACCAGATACACCAGACTTCCTGTTCACCACGTCAGGATCCCCCCCCTTTTGATTATTTCAAGGACTAATTTCAGTGCTAGGGGCAATGTGGGGAAACCTCCTTTTCGAGCCCCAGTGAGAGGAGTGCAAAAGTGAGATAAGAATAAAATGGCACACCCTACGTATCTGATGAGGGTTCCCTTTTGCAACTCAACTGTAGACACAGGCACATGATTGCGTGCCACCAGAGAACTAACAAACCCATTTTAATCTCAGGTCTTTCTGATCAAGGTCAAATATCCCTGATGCAACACCTTCTCCATGTCTGACTGTGTCTGGCCTTGTACGGCCATGCTCAACCATCTGTACCTGCATAGCAGCAAGCAGAGAAACGTATTGATCTTTGGCAGCATGCCGTCCTCACGTAATGTGCACGGGGCTCTCTCTGTTCACGCGTATGTCATCATTTCCCAAGAATTCAGAATACATGCTGCAGTGTGCAAAACAGTCAAACCAGTTGGAAAACCTGTCTTTGCTGTGATGTGTGTTCCTGCTGGTTTTAAAATAATTACCGCTAGTGTTATGTTGTTGTTTCCTCAATTTCACTAAGAATGGACCCCACCCACACCCCCCAACATGGTCTGGTGTATGTGAAAGTTTATTTTATCGGTTGTTTGGCCTACTCAAAGCAATTTTGTGTTTGGGGGAAAAAATAGTTTTATATCAAGTATTGTACAGTTTTACAATCATCACCTGACTTAAGCACATTATCAAAGCCTAATTGCCAGTGTTTTTATTTTTTTTTATTTTTTGGGTAAAACTGAAAATTTCAAAATGTTCAGTGCCTTCTCATTTCATGAATTATGAATGCTGATGCATGCTTATTTTGCTGCACACATGGTGGGAGGTCAGCTATTACATATAACACAAAAGCTTATATATTGTATGGAAGTTGGTTTTTATTACAAATTAAACACTTTGATTCGTTGGCGTTGCGCTCATTTCATTCGCGGTGTAGCTTTTGTTTAGATCTGGTTCTTCTCTACCAGTGATTCACCCGTGGGTGCAATTGATTGTACCAAAAAACTTATCTATGCTGTCGAGGTGATGCAAATGTATTTGCTTTTAGATTTACATTGAGGTGATGTGGTACAAAGTTTGGGCCACATTGGGCCTTCTTACATTTGACTTGCATGTTCTGGGTGATGCTCAGTATGGTTCTCATGTTTAGATCTGTAAATGTGTATTCGGTGGGCAGAATTATTTAATGTACTTTCTGACCACATTTCCCCATCACCTCAACTATGAATGAGTTCAACGCTTGGCTTCCTTTGCTAACTACAGTCAAGTACTGTCAGGCAGTGCTTACAGCCTCCATGGTGTTATTTCCTTCTTGTCTGGCTGTGAGGAAGGTTCCTGTTGGTTCTGGCTGCCGTACTCGTGGCCCAGTGCACTTGGCAATGTCAGGAGTTGCACATGACACACTGTTCTGCAGGCTGACTTACCAGCAACTCTCAGCAGCACCACCCGCCGCTCAACCTAATCCACATATGTCCTGAAAAGTGGCGCTGTCACACTGTAACAAATGTAACTGGCATCATACAGTTGTGTAAAAATAATGTAGCAGCACCAAATAATAGTTGAATCACAAGATCTTCACTTTATTAATGTGGGTGTTTATTGCAGTGGTGTGGAATTTAGAGACCACATAGTGAACCATTTGCAAATATTCAGCTCCATGAGTCAAAATATTAGATTCGATAGATCATTATTAAAAAGGTTGACATTTTCACACAGCTGGATCTCATTGGATGATCCACCACATGAAATGCATATTAAGTACAATGTCATTTAAAATTGAATACATACCTTACTGACCTCATAATAATGAGCAGAAACATTCAATGGTAAATATAGACGTCACAAAGCACTCCTGAGTAAGAACCGGAATTGTAAAAACGATCATTTCAATCATGAATGTATAAAAACGTACATCGTACTGCAACTTTCAGGTTATATAGTTGCTCGTCTGCACATTGCGCTGGAACTCTTCAGCCACTCCATGACCTTGCAGTGGCTGGCTGCGAAGCAGGAACAGTCCGCGTTTTTCAGACTTAGAAATCCTGCCTTATCCCCTTTCAACAGTGCGCTTCATTCACATTGGCATTGTACGCTGCTCCGGGAACCCTGGGTCAGACCCTCTGTTGAGTCTTCTGCAGTCGTCACGGAAACAAACTGACATTGGTGTAAACAAACCAGTGGACTCACCCCAGCAGATAAAACCAAAACATTCAAGTCACATTCTAGCTGCCGTTTGAGCTTCACAAAACTTTACTCGCTTATTTCTTCATTTCTCATTTTGTAATCAAATCAGTATGAGTTTTTAGAGCTTCAATAATTCTTTGCGTTCTTCGAAATGTAAGAGCCCGTGAGGAGAGCCAGCATTATCCAGGACGAATTAGCTCAACGTCATAAATTACTTTTATTTCCACTGTTATCGCCACATCTACAAATGTGAGCGCAGTCATTCTCCCAGGGAAGATTGAAGTCATTTGCTTTGGCTGTTGACTCTGCTGTCATAAATCCCACCTTTGTTTCCCCAGTTATCATCTGATGCAATTTGTCGCTGTAACATGATATCAGAAGCCGCAATGTTCAGATAATGAACCACTTAGTGTAGCACTGCAACCGTGCTTGGTTACGTATCCTGGGATTATTACTCGTACATCCACTTTATACTGGGGTTTACTCTGACCTCAATCTTGGCTCATTACAACGAAAATGTCAGGCAGCTCTGCTTCTGGCTGTGATTTTAAAATAGCGCTACTTCATAGAAAGCGTTGGGCATCCCCGATCTGATGTACAGTCGTGGCTATACAAGTGCATAGGAGGTTGTTTCTGGAAAATAAAAGCGGGCTGCACATTGTTTAAACTTTATAGCAACATGCACAGGCGTGTTACACTATTTTTGGTGGTGCTGAAGCACCTCGAAAGTGAATACAAGCACCCCCTCCCAAATTTGAGAGTTCTTTGACTTTCATTTTTAGCAAGCAAGAAAACCATACACAACTTGGTAGAAATGTAATACAATCGTTGACTGTTTCATTTTTAGCAAGCTAGAAAACCATACACAACTTGGTAGAAATGTAATACAGTATTTTCCGACAAAAATACAGTAACCTCCCCCCACCTTTTGCCTAAAAATTGTTTGATTCCACCCGATCATTTCAAATGTACACTGTAGTCATGCAGTAGAAAATTGGAAGCTCATTGTAGAGCGAATGGCGGACAGACAGAGAGAAAAATGGTTGCCTCCCAGCACGTTTCCTGGAAGATTTTTATCAAACATTAAGCTAGAACGGAATCTAAGAATGGTAAACTGACTGGTCAATATGAGAGACAAAATCATGGAGGGGTGCATAGATGACGTCCTACATGTGCTCTGGAAGCTTTTGTCAAACATTAATGCAGAATCGAACAAAGGTTGATGGAAGGTGAACCCTCACTGACAGCTTTCCCTCCATTGAGTGACAAGTGAATAACCTAAAGAACTTCCTTTCAACTTCTGAGTTTGTTTGTCATTTGACTTTAATTTGGCAATCCCAGACTGCACACTTTAAGTGCTTGTGGGACTCGCAAGTATGCATGCATGCTACCATCCCCTACCAATTCACCCCCCCCCCACTCAGCTCAGAGGTGCAGCTGATGCAGTTATGTAAGTCAGTGCAGTCGGCGTCTGCTGTGAGCCAAATGCCAGGCCAGTCTGGTTACATAAGCCTGTCAGAGTCATATTGTAGCATGCAGTTGGGAACGCTCATGCCGCTGCGTCTTCCTGCACGCCTCCCATCGCCTCCTCTTGTCTCTCACTTCCTCCCACACATCTTTCCTTTTTGCTCTCCTATTTAAAAAAAACAAAAACTACCCTACCCTCACACTTTTCCATCCTTGCTTACCATGCTGCTCTTCTCAACACCGGGAATAAAGAGAGAGCAGATGAACAGGCGGTGCTGACCATAAAAGAAGTGGCTGTTTTATTATATTAACATTCAATACACTGTAAATTTAGGTCGTTGTGGTTAACCCATTATTGAACGAGGTGCTAAATTCGGTCATTGAAGTGGTTATGAAAACAAAACACACCTTCGGTTTGAGGCAGTTGAACTGTGGGACTTGCAATAAATCAATCAAAAGAAATCAATGAAATTTATTCGTATGGACTATTGGGAGTACAATTCTTTTTTAATTTAATTTAACTTTTTTTATGGAATATCATTCTATTTTGACAACAAACACTGAGATTCGGTGGCATACTGGTCATAAAATAGGTTTGAATTTTCAAGCTCGGGTCGTCTGAGGTAAACGACTACTAGATGCAGTTCTCTAAAATCCGACAGGGGGGCTCCACTCAAATACAAAAGATGTTTGAAAAGCTGCACAGAACGCACTTAAAACTCTTCCTCGCCCTCTTTATATCATCTGGAAACAATGTACATACAGTGTGGGTGATTTTTGTTGGTCTTAGTTTTTTTGTAGCGTGTACTCTAACGTGTCAGCATCCTCGTGTTTGCTGCAGGAGCTATGTAAAACGCATCCAATGCATACAATTTGAATGAGATTCAGGGATTGCCAACCCCTTTGAAAGTGAAAACTACTTATTGGGTACTGATTAATGCGAAGGGCTACCAGTTTAATACAAACCTCCGAAATTTAAAAAAAAATGTTCAAATTACAGTAAACTATGTTCTGACGAATATGTATTAATCAATGGGGAGAAGACACTGCTCATCCCCGCCATTTTTTTAATTAATTGAGTGTAAAAGGTACCGAACCCTCGCCAATTTGTGGTTGGCATTTCACAAATTCACCTCCAGTGATACATCTCGGGAGTACAAAAGTCTTTGCATATTGGGGAGGAGCTAAATTTAGTTTGGGCTGTCAACCGAAATTACAGAGCGTTTTAGCCACGTGTAGGATTTTGTTCTCCTGAAAAACAACCCCAGCAAACAAACTGGTGAGATACTATACATGTGCACTTAAATTACGGGGCATTTTTTTCAACATCAAATCATCTAAGGGGAATATTGAAATACCAGTTTGAATTGCTATATTGTGAATACAGGTCTACAGGTGTTTTGGGGTCATTGTTTGCAGTACAGTACAGTATATTTACATTTAAGACGATGATAAACATTTTTACTTATTATATATTATTAGATAGATGGGACCTTCCATTCACATGAACCTTCCAGCAGCTCCAGCGGTAGAGAATTAAAACTAACAGTATAGGTTTTATCGGGGAGTGCTTCTCATTTGCCAGTGGCTGCGCTGTTCTCTCATGAATATTCATGAGGTGGGCGGTAGGAAGTCGGCCCACTGGAAGAGACTGAGAGGGGGCGGTGCCCACCGGACCTGCTGTGCGGGGTGGTGCGGAGCCGTGGAGTGTGTTCTGCGTGATGTTGTTTTGTTGTGGCGGTCAGATGAATGTGGACCGGCTGTCCGCTCTGACACCGCGGCGGGAAGCCCCCTGACCCCCCTCTACCCTCCCTCCCTCCCCAGGACCCACGGGCTCGGAGAGCGGCTCCATCCGGCGCATCACAATCCAGGAAATGCGGACTGCTGGCCCGTTCGCCACTAGATAAATGGCTGCAGCGCTCGTACAGTAGCAAACTGGTAAATATAAACCCAGCTAACGCGGTCTGTGTGTGGCCTTTGTTGTGATTATGGCAGCGGTTTGTCACGGTGGGTGAAGTTAGTGACAGAATGACGTTGACGCTTCCACATGCGGGCAGTGACGTGAAGTTGACTCGCTGATTGCCTTAACGCGAAACGCGTTGTAAAACATGAAATGATGATAGTGCTTTTTACGAGAACAGGCAAGGTGGGTTACTCCACAGCAGTCGATTTAGAATTTTGGTGAGGCGATCCAAACTGCTTCCACCCTTATGTTTGCACCATATTGGGGAGGGGGGGGACCCCCCCCTCCCCCCAGTCTCGCAATTGAATAATCCCAAATTGACCAGCATGCATGCAGGATATATCTAAAATGTAAATCAATGAATTTATTTGTTGGGGACTACACCTACACATGGCACATTTATACTGGATGACATCATACTTTAGCTTCCCAAATGATTGTGAGCTAGGCTTTACTCAGCGCTACAGGTTTATTCTCGCTGGATTATGTTAATAGATTTGGCTGAGATGTGAGCCACGTGAGGGGCTCGCCTTAAAAACATGAGCTCTTATTTGAGAGGAACATCTGTACAGATAACAGGTGGATTACTGATGGGGTCTCCTCAGGGCAGGTCAACTTTATTGTTTGCTGCAGTACAACTGATAAAGCAACAATGTTTATACATTCTACCTGGCACAGTACACCACCGGTTAGTTACATGAAAACATACATTTGTTGTAGTGAATAAACATTTTTGGACCACCTGATAATAATTTTCCTGTAACATACCTCAGGGTCTCTCATCAGAGAGTGGTTGTGAATCACTGCCCAAATAATTCTCCCAATTAAAGGGGGGAGTTTGCAGAAAGTGCCGCACCCCGACAAAGAACATCTTATCACAGACCGGAAGCGTGACAAATGAGGTGTCAATCATTTGCTGTAAACTCACGAGCACGCTTAGAGCAGGTCACCGGCACACCCTCATCACCTCATGCTGGTCGGATAGCTTGGGCTCTAGGAGCATTGCTTAAACTATTTAGGAATAACCGGGCATAAACGTAGAAAGCAGAGCGAAGGAATATCAGGCAGCTGAGAGATTTCAGAAACAATGCACAATTAGCAACATTTATGCATGACAGGTATGTTCATCACATCTTTTTGATTGTCAATTTATTGTACATTCCCCCCCAAAAACTTCATACGAATGCCATTACGAATAAATCAAGCTACCCACGTAGCAGCCCTGGCTAACATCGGCTAGTCTACAGTGCTATTGCTAGCTTTGTATTGCTAAAGATGGTATTTTGTTGAAGCTGGAGAGCGTTATCCAATATCTATAGTTTATTGTCCTACGAGGAGGGGGAATAAAATCCAAAATTCAGAGCATAAATTGGATTGTCTAAAATCCAGTATATTTTAATCCCCCAATACATACATTATCCAATTCGTTTTTTTAAATTTGTTGAATAGTTCACAATTCATTGTGTCATTTTTGCAGTTTCACTGACCCTCGCATAAGAGTTCACACTTCTGTGAATCAAGGTTACTGACTATTTGGATATAAATGTGGTCTTTTTGTTTTATGCATCACTGTTGCAAGCAGATCGTCTGGTTTAAAATCATAGTAATGTCACATAAGTTTTATATCCGAAGAATGAATCGATGAATTTACAAGAAACATTTACATGTGTAAGACAAGGTTGCCCTTCAGAAACGTATCTTAAATAACGACAAACTAATGAGACTAGAATTTGCTTAAATCCATATAGCCAATCCACAATGCTAGAGGGAGAATGTCATTTCGACAGATAAGTCCAGACTGGAACATTTTGGCAAGTCATCAGCTCTATGCTCTCAGATGCAAAAATGAAGCATGCAAAGATAAGAACATTGGACCGACTCTGAAACATGGAGACCTAGTCATGATCTGGTGTTACTTTGTGCAGAGTGGCTTGACTCTTTATCGGAAGTGGGTAGTAACGCGCTAAATTTATTCTGTTACAGTCACTCAAGTAACTTTTTGGATAAATGGAGATGTTTTTTTGGTATTGTTTTGATTGTGCTTAGGCCAACATTAGCCCTGTTTTCCAAAATAAAACCTGTAGGTGGCTAGGTGGTCGACTGGTTAGCACGTTCGCCTCACCGTGCAGAGGTGCAGGGTTCAGTTCCAGCGCCGGCCTTGCTGTGTAGAGTTTGCATGTTCTCCCCGTGCTTGTGTGGCTTTTCTCTGGGTACTCCGGTTTCCTCCCACATTCCAAAAACATGCATGGCAAGCTAATGGAACACTCAAAACTGTCCATAGGTGTGATTGTGAGCGTGAATAGGTGTTCATGTATATGTGCGCTGCGATTGGCCGGCAATCAGTTCAGGGTGTACCCCGCCTACTGCCTGATGACAGCTGGGATATGCTTCAGCACACCCCGTGACACGCGTGAGGATAAGCGGATCAGAAAATGGATGGATGGATGGAATAACTTGTACTTGATCAATCAATCTGGCCAAACAAACCTCACTTCTACTCACAGTCACAGGTCAGTTCTCAGAGTGTGTGCACACTTGTCCAATCCAGTTGTTTTATCTTTATATTTTATCTGAATATTTTATTTAGTTATTTTTTGGGATGGGTCAGTACTGCCAAGTATCGGTATTTCAAGGTATCGATTACTCAAAAGGCTGTCGATACCAGTAACTAATACCAGTCAATAGGCACACTTGTTTCATTTGGTTGCAGGTTTTTCTTGCTTTAATGGAAGCACAACCAACAATTTTTTCCACATGTCTATAAGCAGCTACACATGCAGTCCCAAGCATTTTTGTGTAAAATCCAGCCCTTGGGGCTCTGCTGCGGCGTACCTCCTCAGCTCTGTTCTGTAAATGACTGCACAGAAATACAGTACAGTATCAGGCCACAGCGGTGAAGGGGGATGAGTGGAGAAAGGCCAATATGCAATTATTTCTTATTGAATCAGCACAAAGCAGCAGGCTCACGGTGCGTCGCTCTTGTCTGGATGGAGACCACTTGTGGTGCCGGCTGAAGAAAGGCGCTAACTCAGCAGGCGCCCAAGGAGTGTGCTGCTCTGTGTCCTTTTTTTTTTTTTTTATCGGGGGGAGAAAATTGACATCATAATGCAGTAGATCCTCAAAACATCCAGGAGGTGCTGGAACCATCATCGCCATTTATGGTTTCAACATTGTCCACAGGAACATGGATATTTTTAAAAACAGATTTTTCGACAAGCTTTGGCTTTTGCCCACACACAAATTGGTGGCTGCAGTAGTTAAGTAAGGACCTAAGGTCTGAAAATCACAGCCCAGTCCCTTCCTGTATGTTGGTTGACTTCACTTGATTGTAAAGTAGTTGGGAAAACAAATGATTTTATGATTTTAGGAAATAATGGAAATATAAATACTGTTACATTTGTATTCCTTTTTAAAAAACTATCTTCTATTCGATATACCGGTACTGTAGCAAGTAGTGAGTCTAGCGAGCATGTAATAATTTTACAAACATATTTGTGCCGCCCTGAACCATGTTTGGTCCTGGTCATGTTTGCTTCACGGTCTTTTTTTGCAGACGCATGTTCTTAGTCGGTGCCATGGCTGCCAGTGAGCAATACAGAGATAGAAAAAAGATGGCCAAGGTTTGTGGTCGCTTTAAATTAAAATAGGACGAAAATAAAGTTATGTGTAATTACTGCAAAGCGGAGCTGTGGTAGCTTGGGAGTAGCTTGAGAGAAAATGGCCACACGAGAATCATTAGCTAATGTAATATGTCCTACCATTGCTAGTTAGAATGTACTCCTTGGGGTTTGTACACTACACTCAGCTTTATATTAATTTGACAAATTACGCTTGTGTGAGTGCCCCTCTTTCATTCCTTTAATAGAGCACAACTCACGGTGTGATACTTTTTCAGTAAACTAGCACTGAACAAGCGAAAGCCTTTTCAATGTGCGTCCCATCACTACTTTACTGGAACAAAGCATCTTCCACTAAACTTGTGTCTGCGCAAGCTGAAGCTTCTCCAGCTAACTTAGCTTAGCATAGCTTGCTCCCTCCGTCTCTTATCAGCGCATCACTCAGCAGTGATCATTTATGAGTGTGAAGTCATGTAATTAACTGTGGGAAATTTTTCGAAAAAAATAAATAAATAAGGAGCAGGCGAATGTGATAGTCGTGGCAATGAAATGCTCCTCATGTCCACTGCCAGTGTGCCATCGGAGCAGCCAGGCAAAAAGTACTAACACTCTATCGTTACAGGTAGGAACTTTAGAATAGACAGCTACTTGTAAGAGTAGAAGAACTGATTGTGCCGAGTAAAAAAAACAAAAAAAGAAAAGAATGCTACAATAGTGAATGATAGCAACTGAAAAATACACCTCAGTTATATCTGCTTTTTCAGAGCAGATGGAATGTTTTGAAATTCCAAGAAACAGGTACTGTAGCTTTTAGGCTGGCACAAGGCACAATACACCAAGGATCATTCTTGTAGCTGACCACAATCAAACAATTCTGCAAAATGAGCATGTGTGGGGAATATCTTGTTTCTCTGAATTTGTTGTTTTATCTGCGTTGATGCTCCACATATCTTGTTTTTAAATGTAGGGAGTACAAGTAAAAAGTTGTCCCAAAAAACAATATTCAAATAAAGTACAGATGTCAGAAGAATCTACTTATGTACAAAAACAAAGTACGGCACGTGGACTTTGTCACTTCCCTCCACTGAAGAAACATCATAGCATTTAGTTTGCTGAAAATGTACTTTATGAAAAAGCGTTACAGTGTGTCCTGTTAACCATCCCTTTTTTGTTGTTCTCTTTAATTCAGCAAAAAAAACATACATTGGGTAATTTGTGGCACTGGTGAGAACATTTTTCACCAGTTTGAGAGTTTGAGCATGTGTACGCATATATATATATATATATATATATATATGTGTGTGTGTGTGTGTGTGTGTGTGTGTGTGTGTGTGTGTGTGTGTGTGTGTGTGGACTTATAAATAGGACTTATAAATAAAACTTTGGGTCAAGCATGCTTTTCAGATTTTCCAGCAGTAATGTCTAAAACTGATTTACAAGTGCTCCACTTTGCCCATTTATGACATGAAGTACTAATATTAAGTATCTAGCATACTTGGCCAATGAATTTGTTCAGACACAATGAAAGTGAAAACGCACCGCACTTAGATTACGAGAGACTTGAGTGAGTGTGTGCGCGGCCAGCCTGCGTGTGTTCTTCCATGCCTCCCACTGGCGCAACACTTAAGATGGAAAAGGGCACTTTTCTGCCAATTAACACAGCAACACTCTGTGCAGTCAATTCCTTCTTTCACCTGGCATCCGCTCACTCATCCACCACGCTGACTCAGCCTTGCAGGTGGCAACGTGTTGATATAAGTTCACCCGATGCCAACGCTAGAGAGGCCGTGTGGAGTTGCTGCCCCTTAAGACCTATCCTTCTCCGACAGAAAACATGCTGTGATAACCGCTGATGGAAAGATCAGGAGCTAATGCGCATTTTTTTTTCTTGACATGGAGACGGGTTAATGTCATTCCCCGCCCCCCCCCGGGTGTGAAACAGATGGTGTCATGTCTGTGATACTGAAGAAAAAGTGAGTGTTCAGTAACGGTCTGGCCTGCTTGACAGATTACTCAAAGCACTGAATGTGCTTGCGTGTGTGAGCATGCTAGACATTTTTGTTTTCTTTAGGACAACAAGCAACAACTGTGATAGCGGTTTGCTTCAAGAAAAATAAGTTAGGTCATGAAATCCTGGTGAGCGATCAACATTTTCTTTTCATGTACAGTATGTCCAAGGGACGGGTGTTTCACTTCTCATTCAACTATGGATTAAATTAATTCATATTAAGTGTATCGGGCGAGGCAATTCATTGATATACAATTGGGCTTTTGATCTTTGGATTTTCGCAGTCATAAAAACAAATAATCGAAGGAAAATGATTAATGTACCGAACGGTGCAGTGAGTTTATGCAAGTTCCTATGCTGTGAATGTACACAGAACGCACCGTGTTGCTTGCAACAAGCATATGGCCGAGCAACTAGCGTGCTCGAAACTGTTCATTGGCACCCTCGTTGAAAGTTGAGGTTATGTAGTGGAATAAGTGATACATTTTGACATCAATGAATAATTAAATGCCTTAACCAATCATGATTTATGTATTAATCGAAAGAGTCATGATTCTTTTTTTTTTCCCAAAATCGCCCAGCCCTGAAATAAAATAATGTTTGATGTTGATGCTGAAATGTTGACTTGAATCAGTCAACCAAGTTACACATTCAATTTAGATCAACACAGTTTTATGTTACGTAAAGGGATGTGTACTTGTGGGTTTCTTTGAGTGATTAGACCCCCCCCCCAACCCCCTTGTATCCAGTCATTATTTAGTTAGAGCTATTATCTTATTTGAATCACATTTCGAACAAATTCTGTCACTTTGGCCCACATACAGTATACATTAAGTCCGACATTTGCATGATTGGGGTCAGTGTGTGCTTGTCCTGACCTCATGTCAACCTCTCACAATTGAAATGGGGACATGACTATACAGTATGTGTGCTAGTGTGGCTTCCTCATATGTGCCAGCCTGACTTATGTAATCTTGTGTGGACAAGCAGATAGGCAGCGCGGGCTGCGCTTAGAGGTCTGGCAGCAGTGACTCATTGAGAACGTCCCTTCATGAGGTTTAATCATTACCTGCATCTGTGCTGTTGCAAACTTGAGGGTTTACTTTTGTCCATTGCTCCAAATAAGTTGATCAGACAGTGGAATGTTATGGCTCCGAGTGTCTTGGTATTTTCACCAACACACAATGTGTCTGGCTTCTTCTCCATACAGTTGATGTTATAATCTCCCCCGTGTATCAACAGTGGGTTTATTTTGTGCGTGTTGACTTTCCACAGTGGCGAGTGTTGTGTAATAGCGTGATTGTATGCTTTTGTGCCTGTACACCGCAGGTATGTAAGAGAAGGGCTTGGTCAGAATTTCATTGTTGTAAGTGGGGAGGACGTGATCATGGAAGACACAGTACACTGTGTGGACAAGCGTATTTGGACACGTGGCCAGTACATACATATACACAAAGTGGAAATGGGAGTTTTCTTTTTAATCATATTACAATCTGAACATGCTATGTAAATTCATCCTAGCAACTATTTTTGGGGCTTTCGTGTCGTTTCTCATTATAATAATAAATAATGATTATTATAGGCAGCGCATTGATCGAATGGTGAGCACGTTTGCCTCACAGTGCAGAGGTGCAGGGTTCGATTCCGGCTCCAGCCTTCCTGTGTGGAGTTTGCATGTTCTCCCCGTGCCTGTGTGGGTTTTCTCCGGGTTCTCCGGTTTCCTCACGCATTCCAAAAACATGAATGGCAGGTTAATGGAGCACCCTAAATTGTCCCTTGGTGTGATTATGAGCGCGAAAGGTTGTTCGTCTGCGTTTGCCCTGTGATTGGCTGGCAACGAGTTCAGGCTGTACCCAGCCTACTGCCCGATGACAGCTGGGATAGGCTCCAGCACACCTGCGACCCTTGTGAGGATAAGCGGATTAGAAAATGGATGATGGATGGATCATTAATAAATCTATTATATCTGTCATTGAACAAAGCGGGTCACATTTTGAAAACCACAGCTCTCGCTCAACCCTTAATTAATTGTGCTTCAACGTTTAAGTCCATGTTTTGTATCTTAACAGTGATGAAATTCTGAAGTAAACAGAGTAGTAAAACATTCTCCCATGGAGAGTCTGTGATGAGAAATGAAGATGCACGCTGGTATGTCTGTGTGTATTGATAAGTGATGCAGCCGAGGGATTGCATTTCACCACTCGCTTGATGGATCTCTTCCAAATACTCACTGTTTTTTCTGCTTTGTTACATCAGGTTTGCAACCACACTTATACTAATTGCAGCTGATAATGCATATGGATGAGTGAATGTGGGAGTGTGGGAGAGGCGGCACCCGCACTCACCTCTTTCTTTGTCTCAGCATGTACTTTAAGACATCCTCGCAGGAATAAGACCTGAGGATTGCAGGGGGATTTATTGTATGCGGGAATCTAAGAGGGGGCTTTTGGGAAAGTCCTTCCAAGCCTGCTGTACTTTTGATGAGCACATCTCGCTCATATCACCCAAAATTCCCCTCTCGGCTTGTGACTAAGGCGCAGTGATTCTTAGCTTGGGGATGTCAGAGCAGGATTCTTGTAATAGTTATTTTGTCTTTCCTGATTTCATTAGGGATGGGAATTCCCTTGTTCAACTATGGTAAAAAATGATTTTTAAAATTTGTATTACTTATGGCATGTGACACTTAACTTCTGTTTCCACTCCAGTATCAGATGGAACAGAATACTGCCTCCTGAAAAAGTCCTGTTGGGGTGTAACGAATTGTAAAATCTTTTTTGGCTCGGGTACCCGCTGAATTGGTTAGCAGTGTCGGAAAGACAAGTCAAGTCACTCGTTACTGGTGTACAAGCCAACATGGTAAGAAGACCAATTTCAAAATAAATTGTCCCATATACCTTAATACACAGACATCAGTGACTTTGTATGCCTTTATTTTGAAGTTGTTCATCTTTCCGGCTGAAGACTTGATTGGTGAAGCAAAGTTTACATTGCTCATACAAACTTATGCCGCCAACATCAACATGTCATCCTGAAATCATTTTCAATCGCTAATTAAGGAAGCTAAAAAAAAAAAATGTAATTAATTACATTGACATTGTCTTATATGGCTGTATGGATAGTAGCGAGCTGCTAGCCACTTAACAATTGCCCGATATAGATTGGTATGACTTCTTTTCAAATGGCAGTTTGGGCCCAAAATCGTATTTACTGTTTTGAGAGAAGAAAATAAAGTTTGCTGCCCTGCATGGTTTAAATTTAAGAAAAAAAAGTTCTAAAAATAAAAAACAATTGGTCATTCATGAAGTGAAATCAGTTTTTTTATGTTGTGGATTCTTAATTTCTTGAACCAAAAACAAACTGATATATTTTTATTCGATCCAAACACTTGATTATTGAATATATATTTTTAGTAGGACATCCAAATACGAAAATATTCGATAGCTGCAGCTTTCAGGACTGCTTTGATGTTACTCAACTTTCCATAGCTGACATCATGCTGTCCTTCTTTAGACAGCAAAATGGCTGACCCTGAATCAACAGCTCCTGTGCTGGTTGCCACCTCATTTCCTTCAAGACAATTAACGATAAATTCCACAAAAAGAATTCTTAAATAATCCCTTCCTTTGTGTCCAGTCTCTCTCTGTCCCCGGGGTTGCTGTGAAATGAAAGGTCATAGCTCAGTGTTTGGGTCATACATGTAATTTCACGTAACATGAAATAATCCAGATATAAAATGTGCAAAAGACATTCGGAAACCCATTCGGAGTCTGGCATGTGAGGTGTGATTGTGGATGGCCTGCATGTATTTGTTCCATACTGCAGTGTCTTTTGTTGGCAAGCTTCGCCTTGCTTTGTCAGTTCAGGTCATTTAAAGAACGCCTCATTTTAGAAGCTGTTAATTATGCACAAGCGTGGTTGACCGTCACTCGGTAAGGTTGCTTACTTTTCACCCTACCAAAGGTCAAACCCCATTAGATTTCTTTCAGATGTTTCCTTTTTCTTGTGGTCTAGTGATTCTTGTGAAACTGGGCTGATTTTCCCGGATATACAGTAAGTCCTTTCATGAGACGTGGCGTTCTTTTCCATTTGATGTCACTTCACACCATGAGACGTATTTACTGTACTACGTCTGTTTATGTACACTTCACAGGTATGGCCCAACATGTTTATATACATTAAATGCATATGATGTTTTTGCTGATGCGTCCATATTGCTACCCCAAAGTGAGGGCGGCTTTTTCAGGTAATTGAAGGTCAATATTTGCCCGTGTGTGCCCTCAGACAACTTTCCTGGCTTGGTCTAGACAGAACACAGGCTCCCTCTGTGCTTCAGTAAAATCAGGCGGCCTGTCATATTCTTGGTCTTGCTTTGCCAGACTGATCTGACTTTCCTGAGTTTACACCATGAAAAAGCAGTGGTTATCCCCACATATGGAAGCTCCCTTTTTTTCTTTTTTTTAAAACAGATCCACAAAAGGGATTAAAGTTTTAAAAAACCACATCGGATCACTCACAGAAGCTATGCATGTGGCTAATTAAATTCAACCGGCATAACGGTTTCACTGTAGCATTAGGATTTTATTTATTAGTTAGAAGAAATATGTCAACTGGTATTTCACAAAAAAGGGTCTTATTTCAGTGATAGTTATCCGTCGAGCTTTTCAAAAGTGAGCATGTGCAAGTGTCCATCTAAATGTACTGCACAGTCTGTTGCAATTGATGAAACAGACAAATGACCGGAGTCAGCCTAATGTTTGCAATTTCACTCATTTCGTCTGTATTTGTTTCAATTATATTGCTGTGTTTTGATGACTTTATACCCTCATGTCATTCTTTCGATTTGGAAAATGATGGCTGTCCTATTGGCTTGATCACAATTGTAAGTGTACAGGAGTAACGGGACTTAGGAATGACATATGTTGAGATATGACCCGTTGCTGAGATGAGTTTTGTGTCTTGAATTGGAATAAAAAATGTCAGTTACGACTGCTCAGTGGTGCCATCGAACTTCACAACAACCAAAGGTTTGTCAGATGGTGAACCGTTCTTCAAAAAGGGGGCCAAGTGTTTACCTTAAGTTGTTTATTCCCACACCCACTTAAGGTTTCCTGAAAAACTAAACATACTACAAAGAGAATTAGAAATTGTGTATTACCATGACACCCAAAATTTGTCTGGAGAGGAGCCGCTAGCGTAACGCTAGCACCCAATCCAAAATGCCGATTGGCTAAGAAAACTAGCATTGATGTTGCGGTGTTATAACCCTTGAAGCAATGTATATTTAAACACAAATGGTGCAGCAATGTTGACTACTAACTAATATCACTGAGCAGTTGTGACCGTCTTTGTCTTTATTTGGGTAGACATGTATTATACTTTCCTCTGCTGGCGAAGGCATGCCCAAAAGAAACCACTCAAGAAATTAATAAAATCAGGAAATATCAACTGGTGATACTTTTCATTCTATTTAGATAGTTGTGTTTTGACTCTATGTTTCAGTTTTCAGTTTTACTTTCAAGTTTGATATCACTCATGCCTTTAACTACTGGGAAGGATCCTGGGGGTAATTTTTTTGTGCTTGATGCAATTTCAAAATGGATTTTTGTGGATTCCACATCTGTTGTCTTGCAAAGGCTACTAATTGCTAGGTCAACAGCCAAACAAAGGGCTTTACCTCTGTGTCACTAGATGGTAAAATTCAACAACAGCACGCAGCAGTGAATCATTGTAACATCAGTGAGTAATCCTCTGTCACATTGGTCACATTCTTCTGACGGAATAACCTCTGAAGATGAATCAGGTGCAGGTCCTGAGCATGAGTTTCTTTATGAGTAGTCAGCAAGTTGGCCATCCGTTGTCCCATCTACCACGTTGATTACAGAAGCGTTTATCAGTGGCGTGAAGACACAATATTGCCCCCATTCCCTCCCTCAGCAATCCTCCTCCTCCTCCTCCTCTCTCTTGCCGGAGCGAAACCCCAGAGTTGCTGACACAGACTCGCCCATTGTGTAATTGAGAAAATAAACAGATGATGGGGGGGGGGCAAAAAAAGCATGTGGTGCCCGTCATAGGACTATGTGTTTATCCTTGGCTGTGGGACATCCAAGTCAGTTTTCATCACCATTAGGAGAGCGAGGATGGATGAGGTGGGAGAGATTGTAGGTGAGTGGGTGGCTGGAGAGAGTGGGCAAATATTTGAGGCTGACTCCAACATATCTTTCTGTCTGTGTATATTTTCTACACTAACTCTCTTTAAACATGGGTGATATGTTTTAAATTATCTTTGGTTATGATTTTTTTTTTTTTTTTTAACCTGGAGCTTTATCGATCAAATATTTGTATCGGTGAAGTTATGTTGTTTAATTGCTTTGTCTTGAAGCAATGGGGTTGTCATGGATTTTACTGTTTGGAGGCATCCAAGGGAAGAGTGCAAATTATTCTTGTTTGCTAAACAGTCTGTTCTTAGAATTTAAGAAACATCACTGCGTCTGGACTAACACTGATTACTGGGCTTTGGTAGTATTAATTGTTGTCTTTGTTTGATTCAATTTGTTCATTTATCAAGACAGAACTTGTAGTCACTGACGCTTAAGCAATTTTAACTTTAAAATCTGTATTCAAGCGTGGTAAGCACGTGGCTACCACGTCTGCCTTCAAAGGCAGAAGAGACTTCAAATTGCCCTTATTTCTGAATGTATGAAATGGTTGTTTGTCAACATATGCCCTATGAATGGCTTGCGCCCAGTCCAGTATGCACCCTGCTTTTCGCCCAAAGTCAGATGGTATCGGATCCAGCTCAGCTTTGATTCTGGACTAGAGAAGCATTTGAAAATTGATGGATGTATGTTCTATGTTGGAATGTCCTTTCATAGGCACATAAGCAGGATTCTTGTGTAACAAAGATTACTATATTAAAAACTCATTCACTGCCTGCCCAGGTAAAATAATGGACCTTTGACTTCTATAGGATGTCATGTAAAAACATTGAACTACATTTTGCAAGTGGGTTTTTACATTTCCGGGAAGAAGTCAAATAAGGAAAGGAAGATGTGCTTCAATTTAAGGTGTTTTCACTTCTATAAGCTTGCCGTCCTCAACAACCAGCAGTCAGCAGTCCTGTTGTTTGCACCCAGGTAGTCCCAGAGTTTTGCACTGTCAGCAACAAGAAGGAGCAACCCCAGCTAGGTCACCGCAGAATTTGAATATTCATCAGTTGTGCTTGTGCCATGGTTGTCCTCCGAGGAAACATTTGCCCTGGTCGTTTGCCATAGATGAGAAATAAAGGCATCCTGGTTTTATCTTTGGATGAATTTGACTCGGACAAAAGCATCCACAGGGAAATTAGGATCTTCCTGACTGTTAGCGTGTGGCCGGCATTGGAGGGTTCAGCTCCCTTGTGTCTCTTGGATTTTGTCTCAGCCTTACAGTCTCCTAACTAGGTGCTATCTGTGTAGCTAATGGGCATTCTTTGAGAATTCACCATCTGAAGCAGCAGAGCTGGTTTTCCACTGACTGTCACTGACTGAGTGTCCATTACTGCAGGAGTGCCTAAATTACACAGAAGAGGGAGATGAAGAGAAACAGGCCTACAAGTAAAAGCTACTGAGTTGGAGGAGGTGGGTTGGGGGTTTAATAGGTTTCCACATCAATCTTCTCTGTAAGCATGTGAGAAAGTTGCCCCGTTTGCCGTTAAAATTCTAAAGTGGTTTGAGGAGTCAGTACAGAGTGAGGAGAAATTCAAGGAGAGCTGTTGGTCCAGTGTTTAGATCTCTTGCTGACTGTCAGAACTGAAAACGTTGCCCAAAGCAAAATCACAGACCTACCATGTCATCTGTGGTGTCCCTCAGGGTTCGGTGCTGGGCTCCACCTCCTTCATCCTTTATCTGCTCCTCCTCGGCAAACTTACTAGCAGATATGGGGTTATCAATCACTATTATGTGGTGGACAACAACCACCTTTTCTACCCACCTGCCAACATTTAAAGTTTCGACAAAAATGACGCTGGTAGGCACACCACGAGAAAACGAGACAAATTAAAAGTGCTTACAGAAGAAATGAAATAGCTTGTCAACAAAGGACAAGATGACCCAATCGCGAAAATACCAAAACTGTGAGTAATAATTAACACAAGCAAACTACTTACAGAAAAGCGGAGAATCGAGAACGGAGAACGAGAGTACAGAGCAATATGAGAGCATCTAGAAAACTGCACTTGAACAAACGGCATGAGCAAGGCGAATTATCCGACAGCCAGTTGTCGACCCGGATGTCCTTAAATAGTCCGTGTTCAAATGAGTAACAGGTGCGCAGCAGGAAAGACCGGATCAGCTCTGCCACCTAGTGGAGACTAAACAGAACGGAATTATGACAGCTGTTGGTGCCATTCTGTGTGGGGAATTTATGAGACAAGAGGGCAGGTTCTTCCTGAACATTTTGTTTTGTTTGTTTCACAAGTGCAGCCACATTTTTTTATAGGAGCTGCATTTTTCTATGCTGAAAATATCTTGTGCTAATGTTCCCTCCCGCCAACCTTTGTAATCCACACTTTATTGCTTTCCTGTGCAACAGCAGTGTGATCAGATTATCCTCAGAGTGTGTGTGGGGTTTTTTTCACAGCGTGCGTCGTGTTGCATTGCTTTCTGCACTGTCATCTCCACAGACGAGATGGTGCTGTCAAACATGCCTTTATGACTATTCACATATGTGCCTCTCCTCAGAAGCAACACTGGAATTCATGTAGGAGGGTGGCTATTTATGTATCCAACACGAGTCATCTTTTAAGTATTCCCACTTTGACTGTCAGTCAGTTTTGGCTGCGCATGCCTACAAATGACTTCAGTGTGTTTGGTTAGGTTTTCGGTACTGTCCTGTCGGAAATATTTAGCAATTATTCAATTAGGTTTTTCTTATGCTACAGTCAGACCAAATGCTTTGCGCAGCGTTTCTGGCGATCAAGTGTACGGGTGGCGTGCATGAAGCAAAAATTTTGCTTGGTGAATTGGGAGCAAGGAAGTTTGAATATCTTATAAATGGACTGAGTTGTGAAAGTACCCTGAATGCACAATGTTATTTGGGCAGCAAGGGTATGACGCATATGTGATTCCGCCCTCCCTGAGCATGCCTCAGTTTATTACAACCCAGTTGGAGTTTACGGTAAAAATTAAAACAACAAAAAGAAGTACGCACACACATTGTATATTTAAGTTCAAGACATGATTCATTTGAAAAACATCGCCACTTCTAATGCGAAAGCCACTGTAAAACCCCACTTGACATGCTAACAAAAAATTTGGTATTGAATCCCCATGAGCGATATTCCTTCAAATAATCCATATTCACACATCATAACATAACAATGTTCTAAGGCACATATTGTTTCGAATATATGTAAAACGTATATTAGTAGGGGTCAATCGCTTCCTATTCCTCTCATCTCACCGTGTTTACTCAATGCATTCACGGCACCTCACTGCCCCTACAAGGCCAACGTGCACAAAGCAGGAAAAGCCAGTATTGCTTTTTATTCATTATTTTTTAGATGGATTTCATTTTAGTATATTCCCATTTTACTTTGTTACTACTTTGTTTTCGGATTATTCTTTCAAGTTATATTTAAAGTTGTTTTTTTTAGGATTCTGGGAATTTTATTGTCAGACCAATATACAATTCCACAAGTCCCAGATTAGCCTAGTAAATCCCAAGATTTGTGAAAATAAAAATAGAACAGCAAAATAAAATCAAAAATATTTGATGAAGAGATACGGATTTATAACGCCCAAGGTTCTCCTTTTTCGAAAACGTTTTCGTCTTCACGCATAACAACTATACTTTTAAATGTCCACTGATGTAATTTATTTTTTTTTTCACTGAAAAAGAGACTGAGGTTGGAAAAAGTCAAAGTGGATGTTTTAAAAATGGCAGTTATTTCCATGCAAGTACTGAAAATGCATGTGCTGTTTGCTAAGTGTTTTGTGTTGGCGCGTATGAGTGAGGAACCCAAAACAACAATGGTGGACCACAAGGCTTTTCGAGTTTGAAAAAAACAAAACAAATCAAAACAAACCCCGAAAAAAACTCCAGCAAAGTATATGTTTATGGTACCAATACTGTATATAGCATAGACACATTTTGAAGCTCATAGATTCTCTTGTTGTACTGTTAAAACTTCATATCCAACTTAATATTTTGAGCACGTGATTTACAGTAAATGTTTTGCTTGAGCTAGGATGAAATAAGTCGGTTAAAAATGAGCATCTAAATTGTGATTTTTTTTAATTTATAAAAATTCATTGTCAAAATAGCAATGCAAAAGTTTAATTCCATCATGTGCTTTGCGGAAGCACGTTGCATGATCTTGCTGCACTTCATTGCAAGCTGAGACGAACATAAACACCTCATTCTATGTTCATTTGCTTGGACAAAGACATTCCAGAAAAGATTACTTTAACATTTGAAAACATTAAAACATAACCTTACAACATGCAATTATGGTTTTGTCGAGTTTATTTTTATGAAATATTTTGCTGTATAACCGTTTTTATTGTTTCTGGGGGGGAAAAAAACCGAAATATGGAATTGGAGAGAAAGACATACCAACGAAATGTGTTCAATATCCCAGCAGGACAAGCGGTCGGTGGCAGCCAACTACTGGACTGGCATCCATATTGTAGGTCCATAAGAAGGGGGATCTTTTTGTCTCTGTACATGAAATTATTTTGGTTTTTAGTTGGACATTAAACATACTCTCACTGCTCCTCCATTTTGCGTGGCCACATTTCAATTTACATTAAGGTAATGGACTTACAGGAAATATTTTTGCTTGCACTGTTTGTTTTACATTTACACTTTATTGACACGTACGAGGACATCTCTTTCCATAAACAGCAAAAGGCTTTAATGGCAAACCACTGATATTTGCCAGACCACAATGAGCAAAGTTAAAACTGCTGGCAGGAAGAATTTGGTTTATTTGCTTGTATTGTATATTGAACTGTTTGTCTTTCAGCTGGGTATCAGTGCAAGACCCCACATATTAATATATGCGTAAGACTCTTAGTACGTGAATGTAACATCCAGATAGTGTTCTTTGTGAGTCTTGGCAGGATTCTGATGTGTATGTATTTGCAAGCCTGCGCTTAACTGTATCGTGGTCACTTTTTGGGGGTTATTTCCCACGTGTGTGTGTGTGTGTGTGTGTGTGTGTGTGTATATGTATGTATGTATGTATGTATGTATGTAGAGAGAGAGAGAGCGGTGCGGTAGTCCACTGGTTAGCACATCTCACAGTGCAGAGATGCAGCCTTCCTGTGTGGAGTTTGCATGTCCTGTCCATGCCTGCGTGGGTTTTCTCCGGGTACCCCGGTTTCTGTCCATGGCTGCGTGGGTTTTCTCCGGATACCCCGGTTTCCTCCCAAATTCCCAAAACATGCATGACAGGTTAATGGAACACTCTAAATTGTCCCTAGGTGTGTTTTATCCGCTTTATCCGCACGAGGCTCGCGGGCGTGCTGCGGCCTATCCCAGCTGTCTTCGGCCAGCAGGCGGGGTACACCCTGAACTGGTTGCCAGCTAACCCCAGTGCACACATAGACGAACAACCACATACTTAAATTTCACCCTAACAATACAAGACAGAATTGCCGCCGTTATTGTTGTTTGTGGCCCTGGACAATCAAAAAATGTCAATGTCAAAAAAATTGGGCGAATTAAAAACAGCTTGACTTCCAGTGACACCACTTTATTGTATCTAAGTGCGCTCTGTGACTTGGTGTAAGCTAGTAGGAACCAAATTAATGTTGTGAATGGTCAACAGACAGTACTTACTTTGCTCCATATTTTTGATGATCCGATAGCTACTGCACTCTATTCGCGCAGCGCTGCTGCTGCCAGTCAATAGTCTTGAGTGATCCCCTGTGCGACACCAGCTAGTAATTATTACTATAGACAACATTTACAGTACATAGAAATGGATCCCACCTTGAGTCGAACATACAAGTACAGTTGATCAATGTCGCAGCCATACACTTTATGGCAAAGAGAAGCGATCTCTCTCGAAAGTTGCATCGTTCACATGCCGCTTGGAGATGCGTTTTACACGACAAGCCAGAACTCATGGGATTAAAACTGAACCACTACCTGCACACCGAACATTATTTTCAGGAATGCTGTAGTAGGCTTTTGTAGATTAGAGTGCTCATCAATCAAACAAAATCACACTGTTGTATTTTCCTGTTTTTTATGTCCTACTAACTCGTAAAGAACTCAACACGATCATTTCTGAACACAAAATAGCTACTATGATATAATAAAGCAAGTTTGGAATTAGTGTTACTATTTATTTATTTATTTTTTTTAAGATTAATGCCTAAAATTGGGGGTAGCACATCTTGGTAGGCGGGCACGGTGAAACGGCAACGTGTGTAGTGATTATAGTGGCCTCAATGACAATTTGTCTCTTGACCTGACAGACATGTAGTTAGATTAAGTCATTGGAAATGACCAGGTAGTGTTAAATAAGGGCTTGCTTTTGTCTGCTGTTGATTATTTGGGTTCTCTGCTGCAAGGAGGTCAATTTACCTCGTCTTTGGATGTGTGTGGAAGCAAATTGCTTTCTAGAGTGAACAATACGACTGCTGGAATATCAAATAACCAATTGCTCAGATGCAAAGATTGTGTGTCTAAGTGTGCGTGCGCATTTGTGTGTTTGTCCTTAACAGTAAAACTAGAGATGGAGCATTTCACAGATACAAGGCATACATAGTCACGCAAGATGTAACAGGAAATCAATGGCCCTCGCCACCTACACTACATCAGTGCACTTTCTCACATTCTCTAGTGTCCCCACACTCACTTGTCTTCTCGCTGCATTTCTGCACTTTGCTACTGGGAAGGCCATCCCTATTTTAAGGAGATCTTTGCTTAGAAATGATCAGACGACACTGGGATGATGATGCTGCTGTTCAGAGAAAGTGTGCCCGCAGAGTGGAGCGGTAGCCGGTCAGGAGAAGATTCGGATTTCTCCTCTCTGTGGTTTTATGTTTTAATGACAGCTGCAGAAATGCAGCTAATTTCCCTAACTGGGGTCATGTGGCCCTTGGGGCCTTATGGCTTGATAACCGCCCCGGGAGGTTCCAAAAATTTCAGATGATTGTGTCATTTGTGTTTATGCACAATAGAATTGTGGCAATAAGTGTTTCCAAGACGGTGCCGTCCGTCTTCATTAAGCGGCGAATCATCTTCAGCGCACACCAATGGGCAGAGCCCGTGACGTTTTTCCATCTATATGTCCAGTAACCCAAAAGGGGCCAGTTGATTTGTAGTAGAGTTGGTCAAGTTTGAAATTAAATATATATGTGACTATTTTACAATGTTAATTATAAAAAATAAAAATAAAAAAAATCATTGTCCCGACGATGGAACTTGTTTGTTTTGTTTACCCTTGTTACCAAGCAGCAGATAGCAATCATGATCTCAATCCAGCTCCACCTTGTTTTGACAGTGTAATTTGTTTGGTATTCTGTTGTTAATGTCAGGATGCTTTTGCATGTTGGTTCTCATCCAGCCGTCAGTGGATTTATCGTGAATCTGAGTGGGTGAGGTATTGAGGAATGCAGTTTTAGGAGTCAATTTTTTTTTTTTGTCACTGGCCATGTTGTAGTTTTGGTTTCCCTCAGAGGGCTGTTGTGACACAGTCGTCTCATACTATTATGAGTACACAATAAATTGACAAATAACTATTTTGAAATCAGAAGTCAAGAAAAATAGTTTGGATTTGAATTAGTTTCCATTAATTTTGTTGGTCAAAGTTTGAATGATTAACCAACAGGTCATTAATTAGTGAAACATTTATTAAATAATGCTCACATTTCACCCACCTATTGTACATAAAAACTTTGACTGTTGTTTACTTTTACACAACACAGTGGTTAGCTTGTGCTTCCCTTTCCTGTAAAACGATTTTTGACAATGAGAACTGTGTGGCCCATCTGTAATGCCATCGCTAATGCAAATCACCTTTACATTACGCTTTTAAAAATAGTTATTCTATTTTATTGAACATTGAAATATTATAACACAGATTAAAAAAAAAAAGCTTTTTTGACGCCGTCAGTTTGACCATGGAACCGATTCTTTCAATTTCTCAAAAGAAATATTTTTCCAAACAAATCTAAGATAGAACTGCAACAAGGAACGCATTATGTTTGACTTTAGAATTTCAACTGTTTTAGCAGCCTTGCAATGACATGCAATGGGAAAGCTGGAAGATCATTTTATAGTCAAGAAAAACAGATACTCTTGCCCATTGAATAGACACAATATATTTTTTTGCTCAATCGTGTGCATGAGAAGTTACAATATAGTCATTTTGAGTCATCGTTTGTCGTAAACGCTGACTCAGTTGGCATGTAAGATCTTTTTATACAGTAAAGAACTTGTATTCTAATGTTGGTTTCTCTTGAATGAACATTTAGCAACACGAACACAAACGCGTGTTTACCAAGAGCTGGTTTGAGACGCACCTCATTCTGATGTGTTTACTACATTTCTGAACTCTAATAACTGGTAGGCCATCTTCAGTACTCCCTAATGCATCTTTCCCAGTTTTGCTCATCCCATGCAGTATTTTCACCCATCCTGTTATTTTCAAGAATGCTTTCCAACTCTCAAATATTCACACCCACCTCCGCATTTTATGAGCACGCACGCTCCGAGGAGATTTGCCCACGGTGTCGGTATATGTGCTGTATGGAAGTTGAAGAGGTGTTGACCGTGCACTGTCCTGTGAGTGTCTGGTGCAGCGTGGCATTGAGCAGAAAGGCCAGCGGGGGCACACGTAGGCGACGTGAGAGTAAACTGTAAACTGACATGTCGGCTGAATGGAGTGGTTTGTCACAGAGGGTAAGTCATTACTCGGGCAAGCTTGGCCTTGAGGAAATCAGAAGGGAGCCCCTCCTTGTCCGGCCAGGGTGAGGGAGGTGTAGAGTGGGTAATGTTGATACATTCTGTGGCCTGGTCCACTGTTTGAACCTAGCTCGGTCAAGCTTCCACCTGTGGATGCTTTCCTGCGTCTGTGTTTGTGTGGGCGAAGCTAAAAGCACCAGCAACCCTGACTTGACAGGTCCAGTTAACATGGTTGCGCCTTCCTAAGATGTCTAGATAAGGCAAGGTGGCGGGTCAAGCAAAGTGCCATGGCAGTGCATGTGTTTCCTCCTGTACCCTGGCACAGCTGTGCAAAAGAGGAAGTAGCACAAAGGAAAAAGTCATTTATTTCAAATCGGTTGTTTTTGTTGTTGAACTAGAGTGGTACGTAGTTGAACGCATACCTCTGCCAAGACCAAACGACAATGCCTGATGGTGATACATTCCTCCTAGCAGCTAGTGTAATGTTTAGGGATTAGCATCTAACAAAATGTGATTCTTTTAAGGTGACGGATTGGGGTAATAGTTCATTTGATTGACTGTCATCCAGGCGGCGTGGGTCCAGCCCCCACTTCGTGTTGTTGTGAATGATTCTCTCTCTTGGAACTTTCCCTGGCTTAGTCTTCGGCCCAAACTTAGCTGGTATATATTTGCGTTGAAAATACATGGATGGATGGTAAATTCATGATTCTGATGTGATTAATGTTTCTGGCTTAAATGAACCTGACCGTCTGCGATATTTACATTTAAAATGTGGGCGGGGCAAACGCATGGTTAAGGCTTCTGTTGAGCTCAGACACAGTTTTTGGACCCAAATGGCAGGAAGCTTCTTTTATTGATGCAATCGGCAAGGTGAAGTAGCACCAGCAGATCAGGCAGGCTGGCAGAGGGAAGCTACAGATGAGCAGGAAAGTCTTTGGTGTGCGGCAGGTGAGGTAGTGATCTCCACCTGTCTGGGTTTCCAGGTCTGGAAGAAACACAGCAGACTTGAGTGAATTTCACAGTTTGAGCCTGAAGGGGTTTCTGTGACCCTTCATCGATGACGGACTGGCAAACTGCGGTGAGCGGCTCAGGCATTTGCAGTCAAGGTTTGCACAGGTGCAGCTGATCAGCCTGATTGGCTCCCACCTGCAGTAGGGAGGGAGCTATCAATTCAGACTTGACTGCCAGATCACCGCAGCTTCATTAAGGTGCCTAAATAACAGGCAATCGCAGCTTAAAATCTTTCAGTGGACTGATGACACCGAGTCATGTTGGGAGAAGAAAGTACAGCAAAAATCCGATTGATTCGGAGCATTGTTATGACTTCAGGGCAAGTGACGTTAAACAAAATAATATATTTATTTAGTTAGCTAGCCCTTCATAAATTTAAAATTTGTTGTTGTTTTTTTTTTTTATTTATTTATTGTTTATTCCAAAATGCCCATTTACTAAAGTCTCCCTTTGCGCTGAAAACTGTTTAGATTTTGTTTGTTAAAAAGTTGCAAGGGCGGTTGTCGGGGCTGGCTCCTCACTTTGTGATGTCGAAATTTGAGGACCCATTCCGTTTTCTTGGATTGGGAGGGGCTGGAGTGGTGGAATTAGCAAGAATGCTCCGACGTGGTGGAATGGATTAAAACATCACTTTGGTGGTGTTCTTGGTGAAGAATTCACATTTTAACATGGCTAAAAGCTCCAAAACGTTGATTTATTTAGGATATTCTACTTCATGGGATGGAAGAATCTCTTGGTGAATGGTGTGAACGCTTCCTTTAATTGCAGCGATCTTTGAGCAAAACAATCGTGCCCACAGGAGTTGCCATTGGGTAAGCCTGCATTGCTGTAACTCAGCCTTGAATAGCTGAGTCATTGTCGTCCTTTCTACTGGACAACAAAGTAGTTGCGACTGAATCAGCACAGCTAGCAGAAAAATAACACTCTCCATTTTGCCTACATTTTGCTCAGAATCGACCATAAGATTAACAATGTCCTAATGTCCATGTCTACTAACATTGTATCCAAGTGAAATAGTGCAGGAGACATCACCAATTGATGATGGCCAAGTCTTAAGTAAAACTACTCTGCAGTTCGTAAAATATAGAAGCATGGAAAATGGTGGCAGGAATGCACATTACAAACTGTTTGCCAGTTGACGGACAAACAAGAGTAGAAAAGTTCTTGAGTGTCTTCTGTGGAAATGCATTTTCCACGGTAAAAAGAGAAACAATGAAACAGTTCCCGTAAGCCAAATTTAATTGATTGTTTTCACGCACGCATAAACACCGAAACATAAACGAACCAATCAACAACTCCCATCACAGGTAATCTGCATGACCCCAAACGTTGTGGTGTGGCGTCTGAGACGGTATCTAGTTTGAACTAATAGGTGTCAGGGGAGTTGATTTTATTTCCTTTCCGATGTTGTGTAAAGGCAGACCATCACCACCATCGAGGCCCACCATGACCCAGCGAATGAATTGAAAACAGCCCACCGTCGGCCACAGCGAACCATGTGGGTGACGTTGCTCTTTAAAGCTTGACATTGAGATCCATTTATGAGACTTGTGGGCGCAGGCAGGACAGCTTTTGGCAATCTCTCAATTCAAACGGTCAAATTTCGGCTTTCATCTTCATTTGCAAGATGCCCGTTGCATGAATTGTCTTGATAGACCAACTAAGGACTGTCAGAAAGGACCACGTGGTTTCCTTGTATTAGGTTTGCAAGTTCAGAAATGCTGCGTTTTTTTTTTCATCGCAAAGATGTCAAGTGAACCAGAGGGTGGTTTACTCTCTGTGTTTTGCTACATCAGATTTCACAGCTGCTGAGGACTCAAATTGATCTGCATTAACAAAAGAGGACCCGGCTCCGCTCCATTAGCTGGCAGCTTGGTTGCATGTGTAAGGCCTCTTCTCTCAACCCCACCGAGCATTACAGCTCACTTCATTCTGGTGCGGTATGTCGTTTTTAGGGATGCCATTCTCGGAACACAAATTGTTTTGGGATGCCTGTGGACTTGTTTTTTTTCGGATTTGGATGAAAGAAAGCAAGGAACCAAATATGAATTAACTGCTGAGAGAACGAAGCACACTTCAAAAAGGAAAAGCTCTATTACGTGACGGATGCTCGATAAATTGCATTTAACTTTGCATCTTTCATCCATCCATCCATTTTCTAATCGGCTTCTCCTCACAAGGGTCACGGTGTGGTGGAGCCTATCCTAGCTGTCTTTGGGCCGTTGGCGGGGTACACCCTCAACTGGTTGCTAGCCAATCGCAGGGCACATAGACAAACAACCATCCGCGCTCACACTCATACCTAGGGAGTGCCCATGCATGTTTTTGAAATGTGGGAGGAAACCAGAGTACCCGAAGAAAATCCACGCAGGCACAGGGAGAACATGCAAATTCCACACAGGAAGGCCAGTGCCGGAATTGAACCCGACGTGCTGACCAGTAGACCACCGTGCCGCCCACTTTGCATCTTCTTAATGTTATTATTTTATAGTTCCTTACAGTTGCAGTAAAACCAAAATGAAAAATAATTAAGTGCTTGAATGAAGTCGCAATGGTGCATGCAAGAAAGAAGTCAATGTATTGAAAGAAGAAAGTTGACGTCAGAAGCCCACTCAGGATGCGTGAGATAGAAATGGCTTCTTCTTCCTGTTTTTTTCTAAATTCATGGAGTTTGAGTAAAAGCTGGCCACGGTGGCTTTTGTACACACGGTGGGCTCCCTCTTGAAATAGATCGTGTTTTTGTCACAACACCACATGCATATGGACACAGGACATCAATTTACTGGAATACCGCACATCTGAAATAATCTGACCTCAGAACCGAACAGAGGCACCCCTCTTTGAGTCCTCCCATATTTGCACATTTTGTTGTCAGTGTCTGCAATTTATGGCACAAACGTCTCAAAATATGCCGTTCTGTGTGACTGCCTACAAATGCGTGAAACGGCACCATGCGATTGCACCAAGCAGCATTAAATGATTCCTCGTAGGCGCGATGTTGTCCTAGTTGCTTAGTGTAAGAATCGTGAATTTGTTACGTTTGTTCTTTTATCGCACTCTTTCGCCTTGCAGAATGTTGCATGCTGAGAAACTTTGCAATGTCAAACTCAGATCTGGCCCTCCACGTCATTTCATTCTCCGTATGTGGCCAGGAGAAGTTGTTAAATGTTTTTTTTTTAATTTTTTTTTCGAGTTAGTCATTAAAAAAATAATAATCAAACAGAGGGGAAATGATGTAATACTATTGGGTGATTGCACCTGTCCTCGTCCTTTATTTCCTAAAAAGGGGACAAATCTTTCAAGTTGTACTTACCTAAAAAGAAAATTGTTGACATTTCCTTTTTATCATCATTTAAGGGCACACATCCACCACACAAATACGACAGTAGCCACAGCAATTAGGCCTAAATAACTCCAGTTAATTTACATTCTCTTTTGTTTTATTATGCTTTTCAACAATACACTGCTGTTTTTCTTTATTAGCTCAAAACTTTTTTTTTTCGCGCTGGTCTGGAACCGATCAAAAGAATTTCAGTGTACTACTGCATTTTGCATTTTGTTCCTTTGATCTACTGAATGTGAACCGAATCCAAAACCTTAACACCAAGGTACGTTCCATACCGGGATTTTAAAGTTTATTTATTTTTAATGTACCACTACACCTACACATATTATAGATTCATGTAGCTCCCCTATTAGTATAGGTAATCATGACTTTGATATGGTCCGCAATGAAAACAAGTTTGATACCCGTGATCTAGTACAAAAGGGCAATGTGACGACAGATGGGTGAAGGTCCCTCACTGGGAGGTACTGTATTGAAGGTGCGGTGCTGCAAAGGATGACAATGAGCACATTGACTCCAATACAATACGAAGCCTCGTTCAGCAACGTATCGCATCAGGGCGGCATGAGGGCCGAAACAACGCTCCTATTGAATCGACTCGGAACAAATGAGAGGAACCAAAGGGTCAAATCAAAAAGGGAGACGCTCAAAAACAGAAAATAGCATCGCCTGAATCGTAACTTCATGATAAGCATACTGTAGTATCAGGATATAATTCTATTACAATATATATATGAGACATCAGTGTTTTGGTATTATTGCTTTGGGGCGGCATGGCTCAGTGGGAAAGAGAGAGTCTCCCAACTCAGAAGTTGGGGGTTCGATTCTCGGCCATTGTTGACGTGTCCTTGATCAAGGCAGTGAACCTCAAGTTGCTCGTGATGCTGGGTCATTAGTAGCTAAATGGGGGAGTCAGTGTGAAGTGCTTTGAGTGCCTTAATAGGTGGAAAAGTGCTATTCAAGTGAAAGACCATTTACCATTATTATAGGTTAGGCTTATGCTGAAATAAAGGCAAGCGGACCATGAATTCATATGAAAGACTTTAATTAAGGCGTCACGATGGGCAACTGGTTAGCACGAAGGCCTCACAATGCAGAGATGCAGTGTTCGATTCCAGCTCCGGCCTTCCTGTGTGGAGTTTGCATGTTCTCCCCGTGCCTTGGTGGCTTTTCTCCGGGTGTTCCAGTTTCCTCCCACGTTCCAAAAACATGCATGGCAAGCTAATGGAACACTCTAAATTGTCCTTAGGTGAGATTGTGAGCGTGAAGGGTTGTTTGTCTATGTGTGCCCTGCGATTGGCTGGCAACCGGTTCAGGGTGTCCCCTGCCGACTGCCCAATGAAGGCTAGGATAGGCTCCAGCACTCCCGCAATCCTTGTGAGGATAACCGGATTAGAAAATTGATGGATGGATGGACTTCAACTAAAGTTGTGAACTGACTAAACACTTTTACTTTCAGTAAGCATTCACTTCGGTCGACTTCACAAAATTCTACCAAATGAGTGTGGCGTAAACATACGGTAAATCATAAATCAGATTATGACAACTATGCAAACAAATCCGTGGTTTTATTTATTGAACTTTTCATCTTTCATGAAAAAAAAAAGATCTTTAAATTGGACATGGACTGCACTTCTTTAGCATTGAGTTTATGTAGAAACTGAAACACTAAAAATAAAATAAAACATACATATATATGAGGACTGCCCAATATATCGCAAAAATATTGTCAACCATATTGGCACGTGCAAAATGCGTACCCCAAAGACGAGCAGTAAGTTTCACATAGAAAAACGTCATTTCATGGTGGCATGCCATTACTATAGATATTGCAATATTGAACCATATTCCATGTTTTCCCCATTTCGTGCAGCCCTAATATATAAAGTGTCTAAAATAAAGCCTTTTTTTCACCCAAACTGCAGCCTTTGCGATTTGAAAATTTCATTCCACTACATTACCATGTCAATTTGAATTTGATTAATTGCTCGGCCCTACATGTGGGGATACATATTTTGATGAAGTAAGCTGGCAAAAGAACTGTCATGAAGCAGCTCCTCCTTGTGACGCATCCCGTCATCCCACCAGGCGGCCATGTGTTGCTGGCCTGTGTAGTGCGCCTCTGTGTTCCCTCCCGCCTCCTTTCTGATAAGCCCCGTTCTATGTTGCGGCTCGTCGCTCTGTGAGCGTGTTTATTTTAGAGCCTGTGAGTCACACTTCCTGTACTTTGCCAGTGAGGCAACGCTCTGGAACAGCAGGAGCCTCGTTCATTCTCAATTCTCGCCTTCTCTGTCCGCGTCTCTCCCTCTCGCTTTCTCTCGTGTTGTTGCACAGTTGATAGGCCCAGCCTCGCTGCTGCGTAATGCGGGGGCTCGCTTGAATGGATGACACTCTGGAATTCATTTACAGATGCACTGCTCCGGCAGGAACTGGCAGATATCCGTAAATTACACATGTAGGCACAAAGTTTATCGCTCGTGCAGACTTTCTCCCCACCGACCTCTCCGATAAGAAGACATACAGCAAGGAGATGCCCCACAATGTTGCCACGTTTCCAACACACAGCTCAGAAGAGGAAACCCTGATCTGACTTTTGTGTCGGTGGAACAATGATGGCTGTGTCTGCTATGTCGGGTGTGTGACATCAGCACGTACACAACTGTGTCTCACTCGCCGGTTACTAAATAAAACTTTTCCCACTAGAATCCAATTACAGCGACATGGCGGATTTTTTGTGGAACGTATCTACTATCGCAGAAATTCCTGCCCTATCGCCAAAATCTGCAATGCCCCTGCATGTGGAAATGGAGAACCACAATCACAGTCAGTAAAACACGTAAAAACCACAAGCAGACTCTGCATAGATATAAACATCTGGCCAACCTCCATTCAACCGACGTCACATACCACACCACAAGGCCCCGCCTCTTAAAGGCAACGCTCAAAAACACACAGATACTATCAAACTTACATAAACGCCTTAAAATATTTTATCTTGGTTAGAATTTTTTGCGGGGCACTCATCTCCCGCTTCTCTTCTGTTCAACCATAGAGACAGTCAGCTCCTTTATTCATTCGTTGGAGGTGTATCCATGGAATTGGAATTCTGTTTCCAAAGGTAGTCAGAGTTTGTTAATCCATCTTTTAAGAAGTCAAACAATGGCCGATAAAGGTGTTCACTTGCATTTTTATCAGCTTGGATTCAATGGAATGAAGTTCGGTTTTCTTAAGTGCGTTCAAACGTACTGATTGAGTCAAGCCCTATTGTCCACCTGCGTACCCGATTGCACGTCAACAAATCAGGTGGCATATTTCGGAACCATTTACAGTGGAAATATTAACAGATGCGTCCCATACGGAAGTCAACAGAACCACGTTGCTTGGTAGAAATACCGCGTTTTGAAATCTCTGCTTTGGCCAATGAATGTTTGTGCCAGTTCAAGAAAGAACAACAGACATTCATCTTATCAGGTCGCGGCGTGTGGCTTTTTGTTTCGCTCTTCCGGTATGCCACCCCAAAAATGTGTTTTGAAGCGATAGTGACGATTAAGAGCAGGTTTACTCGTTGACTGAACTCGACTGGAAGAATATCAATTGCTTTCGATTTCCTACCACGCCTTTCCACCTCCTCTCCGAACGTTTATACAGTACAGTGGAAACATTCATTTGGTGTGTGCCCCCCCCCCCTCCCTCCCCTCCATCACTCTGTTTTTACCTCACCCCCACCCTCTCTGCCTCTCTCGGCAACACACCCACTGAAGCAGTCATATCCGCTCTCACTTTCTGGCTCTCCATGCTTGTCTCACAGAGCCTGTGAAGCGTCTCTGAGGGGGAAGACCAGACTGCTCTGTCAGGTAATCTCAACTCTGTCTCTCTCTCTCTCTCTCTCTCTCTCTCTCTCTCTCTCTCTCTCTCTCTCTCTCTCTCTCTCTCTCTCTCTGTCTGTCTTAGAGACACCCTCCCTTTTTGCTCTGTCTCATTTAAATCCATCTTTGTCTACCTCAGAATGCTGAGACTCGCTTGACTGTTTTTTGTTTGTTTAATTTTTTTTTTTTGCTTCGTCACTACCTGTCAGATAAGTTCGTTGACTAATTTCGTAAGTGCATTGCAACTGGGAATTTTTTTTTACCTCTCCTAAAGGCAATGTTTGTGTGTGCATGTGCGTGTGTGTGTGTGTGTGTGTGTGTGTGTGTGTGTGTGTGTGTGTGTGTGTGTGTGTGTGTGTGTGTGTGTGTGTTAGATTACACAAAAACTACTTAACCAAATTTGATCAAATTTAGCAGAGGGGTGTGACATTGACCAAGGGAGAACCCATAAAATTTTAACACGCGTGTTAAATTTTTCCTTATTTTTGTTCATTTATCATAGCGGTCGTTCCCATCCTCCCCCCCCCCCATCCCCCTTTATTTATATGGCAGTGAGCAAACTCATACGGAATGTGCATTTCTTCCACCGACAGGACCGAAGGGGAACAACCTCCACCAAAATTGAACACATTGCTATTTTGTGACCAGTTGCAGAAAAGTCTCCTGCTCACTTTCTCAAACTTTGGAAACAATCAGTGTCCTGCAGCAGCTTAGTGATCGATCATCAGGTGTGTGGCAGGAAATTATCAAATATTACTTAATTGGCCTGACTGTTATATATTTCCAGATAATGTATCTCTGTTCATCTATCGATGCCAGTGATATAAATTGACGGGCAGAACAATTAATTGCTCTTCCATTAGATAAGCGTAAATAATTGAGCTGTGTATCCAATCCCCCCCCCACCACCATTCCTTTGATTCAGGTCTTTTTGGCATTTTTAAAATCAACTTCACTCTCCGGTCCTTAAGTAATTTCAGAAAGCTACTTTTTATTTCTTTCCTTTGCTTTTAATTATCTCTTGGCTGCAAATGTGTTTGAATGTCATTTTAAGGAGCAACTTTTGTTTTCTTTGTTTTGCGAATGTACCTTGATTTGCAACTAGGTGACTTGGCCTATAAAGGTTGGGGAACACTGCGCTAAGCAATTGAAAAGAACTACCGCAATGTGGTATTATTGGCCTGGGTGAAAGCGTGTTTTACTTTTTTCGTCTTCTTGTTATGAAATTTCTATGATGCACAGATGAATGAGTCAGATTCATTGTGTAGGTTGAGGTTAATATTATGTTGGCTGCAGGTAAACATTGAGTCATTTTCACTCAAAATACAAAAATTCTTGGTGAGCGCCTCTTTTGTGTCCCTCTGTCTCTCGTCTTCGCTGATTATCTAGCATTGACGGGCATTACTGTTCTTATGTTCAAATTGTGAAAAGAAAATCTATTCCTAAAATGAAGAAAACTTTTTAAAAAATCGAATTGATACATATATTGATCATTTGCTCATAATATTTAAGATGTTGTCATTTCATAACTTCACCAAAGTAGCATTTTGTCTGTTTTTAGGAACATTACAAAAATGTGAACATTTTGAACATTGTGAACAAAATGTGAACATCAATGTGAACTTACGCTCGTATTGTCAAAGCCTTGGGAAATCCTCCTAGCAAGGTTCTGTGATCCCAAACCTTCTTGCGCCGAGTGGGTAGAGAGTGACTGAGGGCTCCGGTATGTTTTGTTTCCTCAGCTGGTGTCCGCCGAGACCCGCTGACTTAAGTGGCATCCCCCAGCGAGTAAAAGTTTCTCTGCTTACGTCTGACATTTGCTTTAGTCTTTTCGATGTTCTCTTCAACCCGACCGTGCTTTTCGTGAGTTACTGAGAAGCATGTGGGACTTTGATTGAAAGCTTCATGGGATGGCATTCTCGCATCCCATTTTGCATTTGTCCGAAGAGTACTACGTGAATACGTCCTCTTCATCATTGAAATTAACCAGCTCTCCACTTCCCAAGAAGTGGTGGATGTCAAAGGTCATGCCAGCTTGTCAGTCCATGCCGAGGGCAAGCATCTCTCACTTCCTGCTGCCACTGTGTGTTTGTAGTCGGAGAGGATGCTGGGAGATAAATTTAGACCTCCAGCTCCCTCTCCATCTGCCATTGCTCAGAGTAGGTTTGTTTCCATGGGAACCAGCACCAGACTACCACCAGTAAGAGAGAACAAGGAGAAAGAGGTGTGTGTGTGTGTGTGTGTGTGTGTGTGTGTGTGTGTGTGTGTGTGTGTGTGTGTGTGTGTGTGTGTGTGTGAGAGAGAGAATATGCGTGTGCATTTCGAGAGGTGAAGAGGGGTAACAACAGCTTTTTAAAAAGCACTTAAGAGAGTTTATCTGTCCTCAGGGTGCAACGCAATTTATTGTTTAGCCCATATTGGTATCCATCATTACCAGCTGTGTGAATACATGTGGGTATTGATGAGGAAATGAACATGTACTGAGCTAAGTGTTTTCTTTTATTGAATACGCAGCTCTGGAAGTAGATTAGCGGGACTAGATGTAGGCACGTGGAAGTGTGTTCATGTGTGTGTACATGCGTGTCTTGCGAGTGCATACATCACAAACGAGCACTTCAGCGTGCCAGGGCTCCCCTGAATACGGGAATCTTACAGACTGTAAATTGCTCACTTATTCACTCTCCTTCCCTCAGAGGGACCAACTGTCAATCATAAGAGGCAAGCATTTGACTATGATGAGAGAGAAACACTGGGTTTCATGAATTCTTGTTTGGATGCCACAGTTGTCTTGAGAAAGAATAAACTTTCCAAAAGAGTTTTTACCGTAGCAGTGACTTCACATCGCTGGGGCCCAACTTCCATTGCTTCCATTGTTCTTGAGATCGCGAATGTGAAATGACGAACCGATCCATATCGCCTCTTCTGGTTGCAGCCAAGTAGTCCACCTTGCTTCAAGGCGTGATTCATCAACAATCAATGAGTTGATTGACAAACTCCTGCAGAAATCGAAACCTACTCTGTGAATTTTAAACCATTATTTTAAACAGAGCTTAAATAGAAAATGACGGCTTAAACATTTTTCCTCGGCAAATGGTTGAGGGCGGAAGGCAACAATCGCTCCGTAGACTGAATTGCTACGGGGGGGGGGGGGGGGGAATTTTTTAATTCACA
>NW_017805823.1:802614-833359 GCF_001891065.2 Hippocampus comes
TGCCCGCGGGGGGGGGGGGTGGTTAATATTTCATCCACTGAACAATCTGTAATAGGATTTCACATCCGCACACTAAATAACCAACTGATCCGAGGTTTTACAGACAATGTCAATAAAGTTGTTTGAAAGTATTGAATGAATGAATGAAATGCCTTTTGGTGTGGGCAATCTGGGGATTTGCTATTTCAGTTTTTGAACTGGAACGCATTAACACATACAGCATGTTTGATTTGGCACAAAGTGTGAATTGTGTATTTATTGAAAAAACCTTTGGGGTTGTGGGGGCTACATTTTTTCTAAAGTCTTAAATGTCAGTGGGAGGATTCTCTCCAAAATTGAATCGGAACATCATTTGATACAATTTTGCAGCATCAACTTTCTACGTTCTGCAGGAGTATATGTAAATAGACGAATTTAACACAATTTAACACAGGGAATGAACAAACCGCGATGGCAGGTGCAAAGAACACACACCACGGTGCCGGTGTACCGCGGGCAAATGTGAGGTAGCGGTGAGAACTATCGAACGATTTTTGAAATGCCATAAACAAGAATGATCGTGACTTATTATCTGTTCAGCAATGCAGTTTTGGAGCATTGAAATAATCCAAAGGCTCACTTGGAGAGCCAAGGGCTGTCACAAACAAATCTTTTTAGAATCGATTTACGATAACGATTTACCTTGTGTCACTAATCACTCAAAGATTTACTCTTTAAACACCATATTAATTAAAGATGACTGAACTTTTCACCGGGAATAAGAGTGTTTTTTTTTTGTTTGTTTTGTTTTTTTGTGGCCTGCGTCACATATCGTCATCATCAACGTATCATGATTACCATGTGTTTTGTGTGCCCTCTTGTTTAGCTATCTAGCTACGTTGCTATTTATAACACAGTCAGCAAGTAGTTAGTACATCTGCATAATAGTTCTGAGATTTTTGGATCTGAATTCTGGGTGCTCCGGCATCCTCCTTCAATCCAAAACCATGCATGTTGTGAAACATTTACGAGACCAAAAAGACGAGACTAATACACAAGAACTAGATATTGTAGTGACATTTAATTTATTATGTCCTCATGACCCTATTTGCTATTGCAATACGTCAAATGTAATTCATATTAATGTAGTTACATTAATTTACTTTGTAATATTGTGGTATTTGGATTACATTACTGCAGTATTTAACGGGTAAGTAGTAGCTGTATTGGAATACATTTTTAAAGTGACACTCCCAACCCTGCCCAGAGTTAAATTTGCCGGTCTCCGCCTCTTTTACACCTGTTGCCAACAGTGGGCATCATCTTTTAAAGGACGAAAACATTCAGTTTAGCACCTGATGTTTGGGACTTGAGTAAACGATCGCAACCTCAGTGGATGATGCACAATCTATTTGAGTGAACACGCAATTGAGCACTATTAGGCATCTTAGTGAATCGGGCCCATTGTGTGTGCCGTATGCAGTAGGCACCATTGATAATAGGTGATTCCTGTTATACTAATATGATAAAGTACATTTCCCCACATTAAACGGCTATCAGGGGTCACCACAGGACACTGCAGCTGGTTGGCTGTCACAGTCAATATAGAGACTGCAGTCTGGACGTAGGACATGGTCTTGTGGGGGCTTTACTTACTGTAGGCAGGCTACGTGTGTGTGTGTGTGTGTGTGTGTGTGTGTGTGTGTGTGTGTGTGTGTGTGTGTGTGTGTGTGTGTGCGCGCGCATAAGTGTATGTTTTGGCATCATGCGGAGGCTCCACTCAGGCATTCCTTCCCCTCATCTCTCTGGCAAAGCCCTCAGTGTTTCCCCCCCACTCAGAGCAGGCAGACCAGATTCCATGAATAATAGAAGCTCTCCCAAACCTTAAAAAAGCGTAACTCATCATCCTGTTTAAATTTCTGCATCAACAGATATATGAATGATCATCACATTTAGACTCTGATCGCCTAGTCCCTGAATAACTACTGTTATTCTCGGAAAAGATGCGCTACTCTTTTTGTGCTGTCCCTCCTTCGACCTTCTGTTGCGTACGCTCATCTATGACGTACACATCTTGACATTCGTCCTAATGACCTTTCACCCTTCTGTTGTCCTGTTGGGTCAGTCAGTAAACGAGTGTCGTGTTTGAGAGTATGAGTGTGGTAAAAACATTCTACTCCCATGTGTCCTAATCTACACATGTGCTTATAAAGACTAGGGAGCACGTGCACTGCCACCCATGGACATCTGTTGCTAAAGCAAGGAAAAATATTCCTATCAACTACCTAGAATGTGTCGTGCCAAAGAGTTGAGTGAAGATTCATTTGCTTTGGCTGAAATAACAAATAATGTCACCAAACCTTGAATGGTAGATGGTAAATGGTTGACATGATAACACAGTATTTGTTTTTTAAAAAAATCCTTGTACGCCGATCTGTACATCAAATCCACAGCCTTATTTTATTCCACAGAAGTTCTGGCTGTTCAGCCGTGTCTTGCATATGTGTTATGCAGAAAAGGTCTTCAAAGTACACTTTGGCTCAACCGTACTTGCTCAGTTTACTGATGCAAATGAAAACACCCCCCTCCACTTATATATTTCAATCCCTCTGGCTGTGCTACTCATTGGTTAGTTAATCAAGTTCCCAGATGGAATTATTTTCTTTTCAAATAAATAGAAAACAATACATACATACAAATGTGGACATGCATAAACCGACACTGTTCCAACTCATTTTCAATAGTTTACTGTAACTTTGAAGAGTCAGTAATTGCGATCTCCCTTTTCCAAGCTTATTTGCAGCATTTAGAGAGACTTATAGTGTATTTTACAAACTCATACTTGTTTTGTTTTTCTGTAGGACTGTTCAGAGGTTCATCCACCTACACTATCAGGGACCAGCAAAGGAGATGCAGTTAAGATATTGAATGGGCTGTTAGGATGGCAGAAACTGGACAGAAGAGGACTTGCTGTATACCAAGAGATGATCTATGTTTACTTACATCAGTGCTGCTCCAGGGCACATTTTAACAATGCCTCTCTTGGCCCTCTTGAATACCTTCAGGCCCACGCTGATCGAGGCGCTTTGGTGTGATTTGCCATCACCGTCCACAACACCTTGTCTCTGACCTCACTGCTGCCATGTGGTTAGCCCCATGAGGCTCCAAGAGCCCTTGCGTGTGTGTCTGTGAGGCTTTCTCCTCACTCTATGGAGGCTGAGCCCAGCCATCCGGGTGATGGGGATCGCTCTGGAAGACAAGAGCAGCACCATGTGACAGCAGAATCCTCTTTTAAGTCTTGTCCACAGCCCCAACAGCCATCTAATCCTCGTCCAGTACACAGAGCTTTGGGTCGACTGCAAAACCGCCAACCCAAACGTGCTGATCTTCTTCGGTTACAACAGCAAGCAGTAGCATGGCAGCACACGGAAAACCCAGGTCCTTCAGGAGGCAGCTTTTTCTCTCCAGGTTCCGCATCGACTTCATCTCATCACACGCCATCCTCCACCCAGGTTGAACATGGCCAAAAGCTCTCTTTACAGTCAAGCCAAGAGACAAAAGAAGGGGTTAGCTCTCCCAGGAAAGGAGAGAAGAAACCCCAAAAACCAGGGAAATATGTGTGCACTTACTGCGGTCGTCCATGTGCCAAGCCAAGTGTTCTGCAGAAACACATTCGCTCCCACACAGGAGAAAGACCTTATCCTTGTGCCCCCTGTGGCTTTTCTTTCAAGACCAAGAGTAACCTATACAAGCACCGAAAGTCCCATGCCCACCGGATTAAGGCAGGCCTTGCCTCCAGTCGTGATGAGCCCAGTTTGAGTGGGCCAGACTGCAGTGGTATTGGAGAAGATGTTGAGGAGCATACAGAGGCAGAAAGCACCGAGTCTGAAGATGAGACAGGTCACCACAAAAAATCTTCTAAGGAGATTTTGGCCCGGCAGAAGAAAGGTGGTAAGGAGCTACCAGGAGGATCAGAGGCGAGCCAGAGGCCTGAAGATACTCAAGCGGTCAAACAAAGGCTTGCACTGAGGCTTAGTGAAAGAAAACGTGGGCCAATGGCTTCACCTGATGATCCTCCTTCATCCATCTCAACCTCGTCATCTTCTCTTGGCCCTGGCAGTAAAGGCAGCACAGAGTCAGGTTACTTTTCTGGATCAGGTAGCACTGACCTGTCCCATGTTAGCCCTCCCAGCGCCAGTGCCAAAACATACGCAGAAATCATTCTCGGGAAATATGGAAGGTTGGGAGGGCAGCAGCGTAGTCCACATCCACAGCATTCTCAGTCCCCCCTTTCCTCACTGTCTGGAACAGAGGAAAAGAGTGTTCCCTTTGCTGTACCTAAAACCCAAGTCATAGAACACATTACAAAGCTTATAACCATCAATGAAGCAGTGGTGGACACTAGTGAGATTGATAGCGTAAAGCCCAGGCGCTCTTCTCTGTCAAGGAAAAGTAGCCTGGAGTCACCCAAATTGAATGCCCCCAAAGACCCCTACGTGTTTGATCCCAAGGGAGAAGCCCCTGGTCCCAGCGGCTTAAGGCACCCTCAAAATCCAGAGACAGAACCACCAGTCACCCTGGCCTTGTCAACAGTTCCCCTTCTCAGAAGCCGCTCAATGCCATCTTCAAGCAGCCAATTAGAGTCTTCTGCATCTGGAATAAGATCCAAAAGAGGCTACCGCCTCTGCCATTCATTTGATGAGCAGCAGGCCATGACAACAGAGATTAATATTGGTCATGCTCACCGCATGTTAAGGCGACAACCTGCCATTGAGGTTCCTTTGGGAGCTGAACTTATGCTGGAGGAGATTCCCCCCAACTCCTCTTCTTCAGCCACTGGCACTGACACAGGTAGCCATCCAGAGCAACAAGCACCACAAAGTACATTGAACCCATTAGAATGCAAAGTATGTGGAGCAAGCTTCCAGCATGGTGACAGCTACAAGGCCCACAAAGGTGTGTGCTCAGGGCAGCAAACACTGGAACAGGAGAGTGGGGATACAAGTAAAACCTGCAGAGAGGATCGCCCTCAGATGATGATGCACTATAAGTTCAGAGCACTGGCGATGGCTGTGAGGAAAAGGCGGAAAGAGGAGAGTATAGAAGAGGATCTTCCAAGTCCTGGGTCTGGGACCGTGTCAGGGAGTTCTACAAGCATCATTCCAGCGGCAGGTCCACCAGGACCCAGCCAAGCACTCTCAGGTTCGCTCTCATATTGCTATTGTAGTGCATAAAAAATAAAACGTTATTCTGTGGAAGCAATAACACTTTGCATCCTCATAATAATTCTCTCTTGATACCACAGAAACCAAGAAATGGTGTTCTCTCAAGAAGTAGTCATATATATATGAAAAGCTAAACACTATTTTGGACTGCACAAGTTCAGTGTGCAATATAAAATACCCCAAGTGGCAAAATAGTTGTCTTTTTTCTACTAATTGCAGCTAAATTCTCATTATATATAGTAGAATATACCGACAGTAACATTTCAGTTGCTTTTTTTAATACACTTGTCCAATCATTCATGTTCATGTATGCTACAGTACTTGTCATGGAATGAAATGCAAAAGCCTCATCCTTCAAAAGCAGTTTATCGTTAATTCACACATAATTTAAAGATGCATTTGTCATGTCTCTGTTCATGGTAGATATAGGTGGTACTATACAGACAGAGTCGGGACAACAGCAACATCGAGATCGGAAGGGTGTGTCTGTAATCCAGCACACAAGCTCCTTTGAAAAGCAGGAGACATCCTCAATGAAAAGTGAGGGCTCAGACGTTCAAGAGGGTCACCAAACACAACCCCAACCAAAACCATCACCTTCTGCATCTCGCCTCATCCGCCAGCCCAACATCCAAGTGCCAGAGATTCTTGTTACAGTGGAGCCTGATGCTGACATGCCATCCATGTCACCACCAGTGACTGCGTCGTCATCTAAGGTATTATGATTTATCACAACTAAAACGTTATATATCTTGTGCAATTTGAACCCTTTGCCTCAACTGTTCATCCTTCCTAGGTGGCAGACAGAGTGGAGGAGTTTCAGTGGCCACAGCGTAGCCAGACTCTAGCCCAGCTCCCTGCAGAGAAATTGCCCCCAAAGAAGAAAAGACTCCGCTTAGCTGAGGCAGCGCAATCCTCCGGGGAGTCTAGCTTTGAGTCTGTGTCACTGCCTCGCAGCCCCAGTCAGGAGAGCAGCATGTCCCACACTTCAAGTCTTTCTGCTTCTTTCGAAGATGCAACACGATCCGAGCCTACAGTCTGGGGCACCAGTAGCCAAAGCACCCAAATGTTGACTGTGCCATGTACTTCTCAACAACACAACCAAAGCCACAAGGAGATGAGGCGTTCAGCGTCAGAGCAGGCCCCTCAGAAATCAGAGCAGGTCACAGATACCAGAAGCAAATCTTTTGACTTGGGATCCTTGTCCTCTCAGCAGTCAGCATCCTCCTGGAAAGAACGACGGAAGTGTCTTCTTGTGAAGCACGCAACCTTAGGGGAACCTGAGCAAGAGGAGGGGGCCAGAGCAGAGAGTCCAAAGCCCGGGCCTTCTCACTCAAGCCATCCTCTTTTCTATTCAAGCTCCCATTTCAGTCAAGAGGACACAGGGAATGTCTTGCAGTTGTTACAGCCACAGATCCTCCCTCGAGATATTCTTCCTCCGCATGAATGCATCCAACAGACATTACATGTAGGACCTCTATCCCAGATACTCCCAGTCACCACGGCGTCCCAGTTCATGAACAGAACCTTTTTACATTCACAAACTGTTCAACCTCTACAGGTACACCCAATGCAGATCCACATGGCCGAACAAATGGGTATACCACTCCACCGACTTCCTGCTTTAGTTCCTGTCCAGTTTCCTTTCAGTGTGAGTCAGTCTGTGTACTTGCCTCCCACACCGTTACATTCCACACAGGTTATATCTCCTCCTTCCACAGAGGGAAGCACCTCTTACCCCTACCCACACCCCCACATTGCGACGTGTGTGGCACAGCTTACCCCAACGGTGTCTCTTGTGGTACCAGTCCGCCTCCAAACCCACATACCTACCTATACACGTGCCATGTACACCACCCTGTCCCAGATTCTGACCTCTGCTTGTCCACAGGACCCCATTTTTTGCACGACCATGACAATCCTGGGCAAAGTGGAAAGGCGCAAATTACAGAGGTCTTATTTGAAGGTCCCAACACCAGACATTAAGATTAACCTTCCTGGGGAACTGCAGTCACCTTCTGTCGAGGAATATGGTCCACTTGGAGCCGGAGGGAGTAAACGGATGCTCTCACCTGCAGCCAGTCTTGATCTCAGTACTGAGGCTCAACGTCACCAGAAAAGAGTTAAAGAGGAAGCAGAAGGGGAGCAACACAAGCCTGAAGTAGAGGTGAAAGATGCAGACAACAAGGTACAAAAGGAGGAAGAAAGTAAAACTGGTGGGGAACAACTAGAAAAGGTTGAGAAGAAAACGGAGACGCTTGCGGTAACCGCCGTAAAAGAAGAGGGGGAGGTGAATCCAAGGCAAAGGGAAATTAACAAGGAGGAAAAAGAGGTGGAAGAGTCAATTGTGAGAAGTCAAAAGGAAGAGGAGCCTCAAATGAAGGAGATGGGGATCGAGAGAGCAAACACCCGTTCATACCCGAGCCTCCACACAACAACCTCTGCAAGCTGGTGCTACCTGAACTATGTCAAACCCAACCCAACTACACAGAGGGACCCTCGCACCTCAGTTTACTCTTCCTGGAGTGTTAGCGGACATAACCCAAACTTGCCAGGTGTCAGCACTAAGGTGGCCTTGTCTCTGCTGTGCTCCAAACAGAAGTATAGCTCAGAGACGTACACCATTGCCACGGCTCCGAACCCAGCCAAAAAAAATCCCCCCGCAAGTAGCAGCGCTCCACGAATGTCAGAGGTAAAAAAAAATATATAAAAACCCTCATAAAAAATATGGAATATTACGATCTCTATCTAGTTACTGTATGATGGCAACAAATGATAATGTGGTTTGAATGAGTTCTGGCAGCCATTTAAACAATTAGCAGGGGTGTGCACAAAAATGTTGGCATGGTACGCAAATGAGCACCAGAGGTTTTTGGTGTTCATTTTTTTTTTTCCCGACCCAGCCACCTCGCGGATGAACTTAAAGATTTAGGTTTATCGTTAGTCATTTTACGATAACAGATTAAACTTTTTTGTGTTTAGTTTTTCAGTTTTCATTTCCTAATTCCAACAACATATACCATTGCTATTTAGTCAGTATAATTTACTGTTTTATTTTAAGATATCAAATTCATATTTAACGCAATTGAGTTGCGTGGCATGTTCAAAAAATGAATTTCCCCCTTCGGACTTGCAGTATGGGACCCTGTGATCTGCTTGCATACTTAGCACAGTTCTCTCAGGCAGCTGTACGCTGTCCACTCTTTTTTTGCACCACGGGCTGTCTTTCGACAAACCGTCTCGCTGTGGTGGCCCTCCTGCACACATTCAGCAATCGTCTCATGGCGAATGTAGCTGTTGGCGAGGATCCAGCCTTGTCAAGTCAGCCGCCGCAATGGCTGTTAATAGGCTACTCAGCAATGTGTTGCGAGGATCAACTTCTACATAAAAGCGAAACAAGTACTAGTGTGCATTGATAGCAATGCCTCACGAAGCTTTTATTTTGAAGTTGGCTCTCGGAAGCTATCACTACGGTGGCTCACTTGAGACCGGCCTGACCTATAAGTGTTCAAAAGCTCGATGACAGACTTGAACTGGAGCGCAAAATTCTGTTTCCAATGCTCATGCGCACTGGCGTACCACTTTTGTGCAGCCCCGACTTTTAGTCCAAAACGTGTAAAAAGATGTTGCCATTGCCTATTTAGCTTCAGTTTAGTTTTAGAGAGCACAGAGAATCTAATGGACCTGGGAGGTAACTTTCAGATACTGCGGATATAATGCCACAAAAATATTTATCAATGTACCTTGTCTCTTTTTCCACTGTGTCTTGAATTCAGGTACATCCGATCCCAGCCTGTTCCTCCACGGATGTAACAGACCACCAGCATGAAAAGGAGGAGAATAAAGAGACGAGGGAAGAGGAGGCACCTTCCACCTCAAAACACTGCGAAACATCTCGTGTTCGCATCTTTGAAGGCGGGTAAGAGCCATTGCTTCTCATTCAACCGTTGCGGTCATGCATTCACTGTCACAAGCAAATCTAAAAATCTGTTAACAGAAGTAGTGCACAGGGAAGGATAGGGACTGGGAATAGATGCAATTGTAGCTGCTGCCAAATTTTCCCCGCTCTCTGCTGGCACAAGTCTGAGCTTCAGAGGGGTTCATTTGGAAAGATAACAGCATGTTTGTGCATGCGCATGCTGCCTTCTCTTCGACAAACTCATGAATGCCTGAATTCACCAGTTATATAATACACGCAATTGTCATGTTGGGGTTGAGAGAGAGTGTGTGTGTGTGTGTGTGTGTGTGTGTGTGTGTGCGTGTGCGTGTGCGTGTGTGTGTGCGTGTGCGTGTGTGTGCGTGTGCGTGTGTGCGCTTTTCTTCAAACCTGCAAATGTTTACTCAGCTCACTGTACTGTGTTCACAAACTGTGTGTGTAGTTTCCATAAATGCAACAGTGATCTTTTTCCAGTTGAGCCTGTCTTTTGCAAGGTTTGCTCTGGTTTGAGCTCAAAGGTTTACCCAGGAGGTGTACGGTAGATCTCTTTACACCAAAGCAACTCCAGAAATAGACACGATTCAAAAGCAAGAGGAAGAACAGATGGAAAGGGTCAACTCATGAGAAAACTAGAACAGTACAAGTTGATTGGTGATTAATCTTGTCATAAAGAAATAGAAACAAAATGGAATGCACTACTTGACTGCTACCAGCAGTCTGCTACTAGTTAGCTGTCTAAACAAGATAACATGACATCAGCTCGTGTGGAGGTGAAGCTGCAGCCGCGCATTTCAGTTTGTCATCATCATCATAATAATGATATATTTAACAGTAATACATTTAGTAATATTTATTAATTAAAGGTTACCGCTCGATCCTCACTAGGGTCGCGGGGGGTGCTGGAGCCTATCCCAGCTGTCTTCGGGCAGTAGGCGGGGGACACCCTGAATCGGTTGCCAGCCAATCGCAGGGCACACAGAGACGAACAACCATCCACGCTCACATTCACACCTAGGGACAACTTAGAGTGTTCAATCAGCCTACCATGCATGTTTTTGGAATGTGGGAGGAAACCGGAGTACCCGGAGAAAACACACGCAGGCCCGAGGAGAACATGCAAACTCCACCCAGGCAGGCCGGAGCTGGAATTGAACCCGGTACCTCTGCACTGTGAAGTCGACATGCTAACCACTGGACTACCGGGCCGCCCTATTGTGCAATCTTTTTAGGTCAAATCCAAAACCAAAAAATATAAATATCTCCAAAACCTTAAAAAAGTAAAGGCAATTTTCAAATCAGCTTCAAAAATATGTTCCGGGACACAAAAAGCCATCTGTGATTAAAATTTACTGTTGACCAGTGCCATCTACACAAAGGACATTTGAAACAGGAGCTCACGAGCCTCTATTACTTTTTAAATAATATGTCAAAAATACAATTTATGGATTAAATGAGTGTTAATTCTCTATGTAGTTCATCCACAAATGTATCCAGTTGACCATTACTATCCATTAGCTGTCAATGAAGTGTAAAAATGATATATCAATCAGGATGTATTGTATTGTATTGTATTTCTACTTTGCTAGTAGTGAAACATGAGATGAATACTCTTCCCCAGTTACGTTCTGTTCCTCTCGCTTATTTATTTATTTATTTATTTTAAAGTTTTATAAACATTTTACATCAATGACGTTCAAATTAAAGATCCACTCCTTTTGGTAATGTTTTGTGATGACAATTTCATGGCCAAGTTTAGTGTTGAAGAGCAAAAATGTGTTTGCGTTTATCTGTATTGTGATTCGTGTCAAGATTTAGATTTGGGAAGTGTTGAGGATCAGACCTAACTTTGTTTTGTTGGATTGTGGAATATAGATACCGGTAATCTTTCCAATAGTTTTGTTTAGTTGATGATGACAAAAAAATGTAAAACGGACGAATCACTAGTATTTATCGTACCTGTTTTCACTGTCCACATTTCTTCTGCTCTTTCCTTTTGAGAATATTTTAAATTGTGAATGGCTCCCTCACTAAACTCAAGGTTGGTTCCGAGGTCTGTCTTTGAGAACAGAAATGAACGATTTCCATTTTAATTGTGTGGCAACGTGCAAATTGATTCCCATTGTCAAAGTTGTAATCACTGCCAAATTGTATCCACATCGACAGTCTCTTCTTTTTGTGTTGATGCGATGTGCTGATGGGATTTATCATTTAAACTGCTCTTTGGAGCAAACGATGATTACAATATAAAGGAGCAGAGTGATTCCAACATATTTGCCGTTTGGGTGTGATGCTCTCCGCACAAAACTAGCCTGGTGGTCGTGCAGCTTCTGCCTTGTTTTTCTGGAAATGTCATAGGATATTTTTAGCTGTGGTTAGAAAATACATGTCAGTAAACAGTAACCCGCCCCTGAATCACTAAAGCACTGTTGAGATTATCTTGGTGCTTTTTATTTTTATTTTATTTTATTTTATTTTTTTTAATAGAATTTGCTGTTGCTGCCGCTGGCATACAATGGAAAGCATTGACAGCCCGACATCTTGCAAATCTGGTTCATGTCCTTTCATTAAACACAGTCAGCACACATTGGGTATTTACAATATAAGAATGGATTTTGAGTGTGTATGTGTGTGTGTGTGTGTGTGTGTGTGTGTGTGTGTGTGTGTGTGTGTGTGTGTGTGTGTGTGTGTGTGTGTGTGTGTGTGTGTGTGTGTGTGTGTGTGTGTGTGTGTGAGCATTTTTACAAGACGACAATTCATTCAGATGACCACAAAATACCTTTTGGTAAACATCTGGATTGTGTATAAATACCTTTTATATAGAGTTGACCCAAATGTGTTGCTTGATTGGTGCATCGTGTCTATTTTAGGTTGAGGGCCGTAAGTAGGTTTCCCTTCCCTCCCTTTAGCGGTCAGCAGGGCCACCCGAGCAGACAAATAGCTAATAATGTATCTGTGTGTGTGTGTGTGTGTGTGTGTGTGTGTGTGGTTGTGCGTGTATGCGCTAAGGGTGTAGCGGAGGGAGCAGCATGAGACTGAGTGCTGCGAGGGATTTGGTGGGTATCACCAATCCACCTCTATAAAGACGGACTTGTTTCTCCAAGAACTCTTGTGCGTACGTGTGTGTGTGCGCGCGCGTGCGTGTGCGCGTGCGTGTGCGTGTGTGTGTGTGTGTGTGTGTGTATACTGTACACGTGCATTTGGCTGAATGTTTGTGCAGTGTTCCACATCCGCTTTCATCTTCCCATCGTAGCCACGAGCACGTTTTTGTTGTCCGTCATTTGCATAAAGTTTTATGGGGGCAACAAACAGCACTGTGATCAGCTCCAGCAGCTGTTCCTGCAGATGTCCCGTAAACCAGTCTTATTTACTCTTTTAACCCTCAACCCGAGGTCTTGTTAATTGCTTTTTAAATGTGTGTGTTTTTACTTTGATGTATTTGGGTTTTTTTTCCTTGACAGTATTTTGTGGAATAGACCCCCGCCGGCCACAGCATTAAGTACACCTGCACCATTCAATGACATTCCAAAGATTACAGTAGTTTGCCGGGTCTAGTATGTTGCCCCTGTCATGTACCTCATTAAGGTAATCGAAATATTAGGAGCACTTATTGTGCAGTACAAACTAAAAAAACGTGACTGTATTTGAGGAAGAATACATTTATTTCTCACAAAAAAAATGTAATCTTTATTTTTCACATATATCAACTGCAAGTCCAAACTTCTACATTTCAATAGAGCAGTTCACAATCATTATTCATCAATAACATGACAAAACCCCAAAACTTTATGAAATGAATCAAATGCATCGGACTCAATCAACCCTTTTTATTTATGGACAAAAGTGATCCTCTTTTGAAAACGCAATTGAATATACTGAAAGCTAGCGAGTTGTTTTTTAATATTGTCCACCTTTTTTTTCTCTAATGAATCCCACTTGCCCAGCCGTGAACAAATAATCAGAGAATGGAAAAATGTGACATCACGCTGATCCTATACAATGGCGTGGAGTGGTGAATGTGAAATCTTATTGGTGCCGATTGGTTAGAAATAAATAAATAACAGCAATTTCTGCAGCGTGTGTGTCCTTCGTGACCACTTGTCCTACGTGACCGCTTGTGATTCTAGTTGCCCTGGGCAGACTTTATTCACATGGCAACACAGAAGCTGAAATCTGATTGGACGGGGAAAAAAAAAAAAACAACACACCAACTTCTGGAAGCTGAGCAACCATGACACCAGCTATGAAATGAAGACAAAAGACCGATGGAAATAAATAAGTTGTAAATGTAGGTCAGTACTTTTGATGGCGTTTAGATCAGCAGAGCAGGACCTGACTGCGCACGACTGATTTGATGATTCTTTTTATTTGTCTGATATTTATTGTCATCTCAAATCAATTGTGCAGGTGAACCTAATGTGGTCTGGCGAGGTCGACGCCTTATGTTGATATTTTTTGTCTTGATTTGTGATTATTGATTTCCTGCACTGATGAAGACTCGATGCTCTCTGTCTGCTTGGTTTCGAATCGGTGAACTTTGGCGTCAAATTTGACGACTATTAATGATTGTCAAAGTCGAGCCCGTTCGATTGCCACGATGACTGTTTTGAAAGTCCGAATATATTTTTCATCCGTCGAGGATCCAGGCAGCGAGATGAGCGATTTGTATAAATATTCAAGCAACATTACTTTTGTGAATTTCTGACTTTATGTTGTTTCTTTTTTCTGTATCAATAACGCATGCCCATCCCGTCTGTCTGTCAGGTTTAAGTCTAACGAAGAATATATTTACGTTCGAGGGCGTGGCAGAGGAAAGTACATATGCGGGGAGTGCGGCATCCGCTGTAAGAAGCCCAGCATGCTGAAGAAGCACATCCGAACACACACTGATGTCCGTCCGTACATTTGCAAACACTGCGACTTTGCCTTCAAAACCAAAGGTTAGGGGACGGTGAAAGAGATATTTCAGTTCTGTCATGTTTGTCCACTATTCTGTCTGTTAAATGAAATCCATCAACTGCTTGCATTTTATCTCTGTTGTCGAAAAATGTCCTAGTTTTCCTTGCCCGGTGGAAATTGGCGGAGGTTTTAATGTGATTTTCATGTTCCCTTCGCAGGGAACCTTACCAAACACATGAAATCAAAAGCTCATGGGAAAAAGTGCCAGGCAATGGGAGTGTCTGAACCATCCGCGGATGAGCCAGAGAGCCAGGAAACAGGTATGGGGTGGAGGGGGGGGCGATGGGTGAAGAAGTGTCGCTGTTCTGCACTGACAGCTTACGCAACCGCTATGTACTATTCCCCAACCTTTCGCCCTCGCATAAGGAAAAAGCCCAAGATAAATAAATGAAGAATGAAGAGCCTTCCGTGGTGCTCTTGTTTTTGCGCAATAGCGTCTACTTTACCAGCAACGCCTCATTATTTCCCTCTGATCGCCCTCCCGCCGTCACGTCTTCTTCGCTGTCATTCCGCGCTCATCACATACAAGGACGCTCCGTTTCTACTGCGATTTCATTCATTCCCTCCTGACATAGTTTGTGAATAGGAGTGTGATGCTTTTCAACCAGAGTCTATTTATAACACGGCTGTGATGGGTTATGGATTGTCAGCCAGATAAAGCCTGTTACTTTTGTGTTCCTACAGCTAGTTCTTGCACATAATTTGTATGTTGCTTCGCGTGCGTTTTCGAGTGAGCACAGGACAATCGCAGGGCACATGTAGACAACCAACCGCACTCATTTTATTTCATCATAATGGTAAAACCTTTACGCATGCCGATCCTTGTTCATTGACATAGTGTACAATCGGAGGCGAGATTCAAACCACCAACCCGTTGGTCATTGGCTAAGCAACTCTACCAATTGAGCTAAAGTGCACAAGTACATTGTTCTGAAGAACTGCTCAAATGGCTTTCCATTCCTCTCACCATCCTTGCTGGGTGGAGGTAATAAATAAGCCCACGGCAGAAATTATCTCACCGAGTTTATGCTTGGCATAGTAGGTAATAAAATGGAATGGATGTGAATTGAAGTGATGTAACTAAGAGTGGGTTTCTATTTTTCAGCAGGGAGCGGTGAACGTGCATGTTACTCCGAGGAACGGGAAGAGCACCAGTTTTCCAACGCGGAGGAGTCGGAGGATGATGATGACGACGATGATGATGATGATGATGATGATGACGGCGACGACGATGATGCGGAAGAGTCTCACGATGACCCTCCTTCCTCCTGTTCGTCGGACACCCTGGCGTCAACAGCGGGTCGGTCCAAATCCAGCGGTCGTTCTCGGCAGTGTACACCAGAGCCCGAGCCCGCCGGTCTCAGTTCCAGTCCGGGCCTGGAGGCTTCCCAAAGAGGGGCTTGGCACAGTAGACGAGCCGCCTCGCCGGGCAGCAGGAGAGCTCTGTTCTCCAGATGGAACTGGAAGGCATCACCGAGAGCCTTCTCCCCCAGCAGCGAGAGCTGTTCCCCCAGTCACAGCCTCTCCCCCCGCCTGGAGCTGTCCTCACCCATGCACAGTCTGTCCCCAAGAACTGAGCTACCTTCACCCAGCCGGCAAGTGTCACCCTCCCCTGATAGAGGACCGTCTCCCATCAGGCCCGTCTCGCCGCTTCGTCCTAGCTTGCCAGGCTCTTACAGGTTATCACAAGCTGGGACTCCGCCCTTGCCGGTTGGAGTGCAGCAGAGGACCCACGGAACCCTTCCTTGGGAACACCACTGCGCAAAGGGTAGTCATATGAAAGTAGTAAGTCCTTTGAATTTATTGTCCTCAGTCATGTGCATACGCTGCTCACAATTTTTACTATACAGACACTACAGAGCAAATTTTTCCTGCTATGCTCTGATACATTTATGGACGTCTCGAACTGCCAAGGTGGAGTAAACAGTTTTGTCAGGATACCGTGTGGCATTATGTGAACAAATACAGTTTTTAACATTTGGCCTGCATTTCACCAATATGTTCGAACAACTATCGAGGCGTATGAACCACTTTGAAGTTTTCTACGAGAGAGAGAGAAAGAGAGAGAGATGTTTTTTTCCTCAATTCATTTGTAATAGGCATTATGTCTACACAGATTTTAGCTATTCGTGGGCCGGCCCAGTCCTTTTCCCCGGCAAATAGTGGGGATCTACGGTTTTATTCTGTTATTTTAATTGGCAACAGGTGGATACACAGTTTAATTACATGATATATCCAGCCATCTTGTGGCTAATTATTACGTCTGTCGCTATAAATGAAGATATGGTGTCCGTTGGTTTTTGTTTGTTTGTTTGTTTGTTTGTTTGTTTGTTTGTTTGTTTGTTTGTTTTTCAGGGACAGCTCCAGGATTTTTGCTCTCCTGGGGCCAAAGAGGAGCTTGACCAATATGTAGGGGAGGGGGGCTGAGAAAAGAATTGATGAATATATTTTAGAATATAAAATAAAATGCTAGAAGGGCTTAACTGGGGCTACGCAGTTTTCTGATGTGGCTATAGCACCCCCCCCCAGTTATTCTGTTATTTTAATTGGCAACAGGTGGATACACAGTTTAATTACATGATATATCCAGCCATCTTGTGGCTAATTATTACGTCTGTCGCTATAAATGAAGATATGGTGTCCGTTGGTTTTTGTTTGTTTGTTTGTTTGTTTGTTTGTTTGTTTGTTTGTTTGTTTTCAGGGACAGCTCCAGGATTTTTGCTCTCCTGGGGCCAAAGAGGAGCTTGACCAATATGTAGGGGAGGGGGGCTGAGAAAAGAATTGATGAATATATTTTAGAATATAAAATAAAATGCTAGAAGGGCTTAACTGGGGCTACGCAGTTTTCTGATGTGGCTATAGCACCCCCCCCCCCCAACCTCTGTGTTGCGCCACCCTGTCTATGATGCCCCTGACCAAATGGCTAGACCAGTGGTTGGGGACCACTAGTTTAAACGACATTCACAAAATGCTTGTTTCTGTGTTTCCCCCTTCAGGACAAAGATGGCACTGCAACGGATTGTCACTCAATGGCAGACACCTTCTTGTTCCCGCCTGCTTTTCGTCTTTCCACATGCGAGAGTTATCCCGGCCACCGAGCAGCGGACAATATCTTCAGCCATCTTCCCATGCACTCCCAACAAGCCAAGGTCCCTTATCTGATGATTCCCATCGGAGGGATTCAAATGGTACAAGCCAGACCAAGGTCGAATCCTTCCACGCCCATGTCCCCGATGTCTCCTTCCACGGAGGGGCCATCGCCGGCCAGGCTTGACTCATTCTGGGGCAGGACCCCAGGACCTCAAGGGAGTAGGACTCCCGGGAGTGACTGGTCAGCGGACTATCAGGCAGCAGGAGGCAGCCAGTCAAGACAGTGCAGTATGGGTACACAAGTCATGTGTTCCAAACTGGAGTTGGAGACCACGGACTCAAAGCAATATGGCAGCTCACAAAGCTCCGCCCACACGTGCAGGCGTGCTACGGAGTCGAGCGAACGCCACACTGAAGACGGACGTTCGGAGGCATCTTTCAGTCAAGCAGCCCCTGTATCTTTGTGCCTGATTGGACAGCAGCTAGAGGCTGAGGGCACAGCGTCAGAGGACGCGGCTAGAGAAGACCAGAGCACCTAATTTGATGCATCTCCAACTTGCTTTTTCAGTCGCTACATTCGTCTTGTTTTCCAATGGCTTTCTTTTTTTTTTTTTTTTATACAGTTTTCAATACTATTGTTAACTTAAATGTTTGTTCTTTGACAATATTCAGGTTTGTCATAAAAATGCACTTTTTTTTTTCTTTGTGAAAATAATGTTTCTGTAAATGTATATACAAGAATTATATATGATTATACCCTTCCTGTATCTCTATTGATGCTGGTCATGCTACTGTCTGGTTGAATATGTGTCAAGAGTAATATGAACATGTGTAAATGACCAAAATCTTAAATCAAAATTAATTACCTGTTTCAACCCCCCCCCCCACCCCCCAGTATTCCTACAATTATAGTTACTTGTGCCTTTTCTGTCCAGGTTTGTGTTTTGAGGCGTATTGTACAGATAGAAAATGAGAAGGCTGTGAAATTTTATATTGGACTTTTGTGTCATTTAAGGAAGATTTATATTCGGTGTTCTGTTTTGTTCTTAATAGTCTTGCTTTAATTCCAGGGTAACCAAGAGTCACATCGATTGATATGTTGAAGGAGCAGCAGAAACTCGTCAAAGGAAATGCACTGAAGTTCTATTTTTTATTGTAAGAGACTTTGGATGAGAAATGTCTTTACAGGGAAGAGCGCTCCTTATTTATTGCTGTTTGATGACAACGATTGTTGTTTTATTTTTTACTCTTTGTTAAATGGGAAAAACTATGTTTCTTTTTATTACTTTTTTTTTTCATGATGTTCATGCAATTTGAATTGGGGACAAAGATGAGGGATGTAGCTTGACTGGTTCTGGCGGATCAAGTGCCCTGCAAATTTAACACGCAACAAAATTTGCAGTCATCGGAAAAAAATAAAAAATAGTGCACCAAAGACCCTTTTGGTTTTGCCTTTTTATACACTTAGAATCGAGAGTGGAAGTGTATCCCCTCCCCCCCAAAAGAAATACTGTGTCTCTAAAAAGTCAGTACCACCCAGTAAAATGCGAGGTTATCAAGCAAAAAAAACAAAGGATTTTCATTACATTAATTCATACGTTCATATTGTTACAATTTTCAATCAGTTCTTTTTTTTTTTTAGTAGCAGTTTATCCGTATGGCACGTCCTGGCTCTTTCAAAAGAAAGTCATCACTTTTGAAGCCATTCTTTCGTTAATTTGGTCAACTTAATGCATAAAAGTGATGTTTTTTTTGTTTTTTACTTTCTAGGATACACACGAAGATGCCAAATTTACCCCTATTTCATATGAAGAAAAAATACACCATAAAGCAAATGCTTTATGGCATAAAGTCACCACTATGGGTCTCCTTTACTTTTGGTGATGTGCAACCAACATACATTGTATGACCAAAAAGTGATTTGTATCAAACTGAAACAAATTTCCCCATGTTTTTGGGGTGACCTTATTCATGTTTTGCAGCTATTCATTGGCTGTATACTGCTTTAGTGTAGTTCACCCTACTGACAACACTTGTGTATACGAAATGCAGACTATACATTTTTTGCTAATTGCAAACTGTGACTTTTCTCACAAAACACAACTCGGTCTAACAGAAAAAAAAATCCAGTACAATATCAGGAATACAAATCAGAATGTGCATTGATGACGATATAACGTGTTTGATTGTAATTGGATGAGTGGTTAGCACGTTTGCTCCACTATCGACAGGTGTCGGTTTGAAAAGCAGTCATTGGCACTGAAAATGGTAGCAGGGCATGTGCTGATTTGCATTTAACCTAAGTTTGAATGTGATTGATTAATTCCAAAACAGCCCAATGAAAATTATAAGAGGGCATGCTCATTTTTGCAACTACATCTTAGTTGTTTATTCTCACTTACCCGGATGAAATATTTTTTTAGAACATTTTAAATTGAGTTGTACAGCTTAGGTCACGTAAAAGGTGGAAACGGTAAGAAGGATTTTACTTTGTCTCTTATCTTTTACATCACAAAAACCTGCCATTTCAACAGGAGTGTGTCAACATTTTATATCTTGTACACAGTTTTTACTTACATTTCCCATATGTGTAACAATACTGAATATACAAGTCAATATTGTGGGGTGATTGCTTTTTTTTTTTTTTTTTTTTTTTTTTTTTTTTTTTTAGGTGTCCTTGCATCTCGCCACCCCCAAAATTTTGTGCTCTGGTAGTTTTTTAGTTAATGTTGGGAAGTTGGGTGACAGGATTTTTTTTTTTTTTTAATTGAGTATTAAAGGATCGTTGTGGTTCACTTTTTGTACATCTTGAGCATGAATGCGAAGAATGGAAATTGTTCAACGTTTCGTATTGAAAATATTTACAAAGTAAATTTCAAATGGATTTTTTAAAAATGTTGGCACATTTGTCAAATAGCCTTGACTTGGACTGTATTCGTGTTTTGTAATACGTTGAACAACCCCGACCCCCAGCCATCCTCCTTTTTTCCGAGGATTCATGTTGAATAGTGACTTGAAAAGCAGACCCCGCAAACATCTAACGCCATTCACGGAAAGAAGCTAGTGCATTTTGACAAGGTAACGTGAATTTTTCTTCACTTTCTATTTTTCTCATTCCGCACGTGACGTGACAAGACAAGTTTGACCACCAGAGGTCCTTGTTCAATCGTGAACATTCATCCCATGCATCTTGAAAGTAGAAAGTGGCTGTCAGTGAATATCAAAAACATGTTTCCAAATGGGCTCTTTCCAGATAGATTATTTTGGATATTTCCAAATTCTGCATTTCTATTTTATCATTTAGGCCATTCCAGAATTTGACATTTTAGGACATTTATAGTAATCCATGGGCAAAATACAGAAAAATTCATGTGTTATGCAAATGTAACTTTGGCTTAAACGTGATTCCTCGATATTTAAAATCATGCACCCCTCAAATGGCTTTTTTTTTTTTTATCCCCGTCTCTTGACGACCACAATACACCTTTCTAATTGACAAAACAGGCTTCCGGTTCCGTCTCCCCAAGTTGGTCATAATTTTGTTTATGTGCCTCATGACGGGTTGTAACTGGGAAAATAAATTCCTTGTGTGTTTTTTTACATACTTGACCAATAAATTTGATTCTGATCTAAGTCCTAGTTGTAATTATGCTCTGAAGTCATGCCTTTCTCGACATAGTTGCAAATCTGTGGCAAAAACCTTTTTATCTATCTTCTAGAGCAGAGGTTCTTAACCTTGTTAGAGGTACCGAACCCAACCAGTTCATATGCACATTCACCGAAACCTTCATTAGTGAAAAATAAAAATTCGTTTTTTACAAATTCAAGACATAAAAAAACGTGTTTATTAAAAACAGGAAAAAGTAAACACAATTAGTATAAGCATAAAGTATAAGTTTTTTTTAACTGTGCTCAAAATGAACCAGCCAGTGATGGCCAAGCGGGCATGTCATAACGAATTGACATGTTGAGTCGGGTGTGTCTTAACCTCCATGGCAGAGGCTCCATCGAACCTCTGAGACTGATTCACTGAACCCCGAGGGTTCGATCGAACCCAGGTTAGTAACCACTGATCTAGAGTAAGAAAAAAGTGACCTAGAGGAAATGACATTATCAAGCCACTGTAAATGCTTTGCCCAAGAGCTGGCAGGATGTAAGTCCTCTCTTCTATTTTTTTATATATTTTTCTTTTCAGCCAAAATGGAGTGTGTCACTCAAACCAATCCAACTCTGTTACTCGTATCACAAAAAGACTAATGTTTTTCTTTTATTTCATAGGTAAGTTTGTTGTTGAGCCATTAGCATAGCCTTTACAGGACCAACAAAGTTTAAACCGAAATCGCAGGTAACAAAGAACTGAGAAAATCCAATAAGAACAAAAAGCGCTTGTAAAAGGCAAGATAAAATGGAAATCCGAATACACACAATGAAATGCCATAAGTCCAAATACTTATGGCATTCAAAACTTGAATCAGAAGCTATTAACAAACCAAAATACTCACAAAACAAGAATCTATCAGAAATATGAACATGAAAGGAACATCTAAAAACGAGAATCTATCAGAACTATGAACATGAAAGGAACGTCTAAAAACGTCTCTTGAGCATAAAGAGCAAGCAAGGTCAATAATCTGACAGTGACTAGGCAGCTTGGCAGTCCTTAAATACATGGCAGGCTTGATTGGTAACAAGGCACAGGTGCACCTGCTGAAGAGCCACGCCCTCCACTCCAGCTGATGCTGAAAACAAACACAGGAAGAGCCAAACCATGATAGTATGTCCATACATAAAACATTCCTAAAATGTTTCGGGTTCCAAGGTTACGTAAAACTAACTCTTGCTGTGACATGACATTCCATGGAGGCATTATAGAAAATACACAACAGCAAGAACGGCGACACTGAGCACCTGCTTCTTTTCCCTCTTCATTGGTATCCAAACTGTTGCATGCTATCCGGCCTGTGTCCTTAAAGTGATGGGATGTACCTGGAGAGCAGCACATCTGCACTCCTGAGTGAACTGAACTTGTAACCTGCCGAGCAAGAATGTGTTGTCAAACATGTGCAGTCATGATGCTGTGTGGCCATGTCACACATTCCACACATCGTGATGTGAAGAGTAATGTGTTCTCCAATTATGATGGGAATTCTATGTACTTACAGGAAACATGTACAGTAGAGTGGCCTTTAACAACCCTATTAACGCCCCCCCCACCCCCGACACACACACACACACACACACACACACACACACACACACACACACACACACACACACACATACGATTATTCAAAAAACATCATGTGACCTGTACAACAATAGTTTGTTAAAAGCAAGGCGATGCAACTTTATTTATATCATGCATTTCATGCACAAATGAACTAAATGGGCTTCACATACAGTAGTGACAAAAAAATGTCATGATCAACACATTAGTGAGGGAAAATCCGTCAAATTCATAAAGCAAGGAAATGACTCAATTTCAAGGCAGAGTCCACAGTAAGAGTCTAGACCATGAAAAGGTGATTCACCGTGTTACAGACAGTTCAACATCAATCATTTAATTCTGAATGCGCATGGTGTCTGACTGCTGACATTAGTAATCAATGGTGCACATGTTCATACAAATGGCTTACCCCTGGGATGCATCATACTTTGTGTAAGAGCAGCATAGACGTCACTCATGAGTTATACACACGCACGCTCCATTTATTCGTGATACTGCACAAAACAGGCAGAATTCAATAGCAAGATCATCTCAAATAAAGCTGTTGAATGGCACTCTATGAGGAGGTCATATTATATTGGAAAAATATTACACTACCACACAAGTGCAAAAGTTTAAAACTATGAAAATATTTGCAATGGACTGTGGAATGAATCGGGGGGGGGGGGGGGGGGAAAAAATCACCCGTTGTGGTTCCATGGCACCTCCATGCAACTGTGGGCGGAGCTGTTGGTATGACATCATTAAAGAGAGTGAGGAGTGGTTTAAGAGTGTCACACCAACGCAACAGCTGCACAGTGACAACACAGTAATGACCACACAGTTGAGTGCACTGCCGACCAATGTGTCCTCTCACATCACCATTTTACTTCTCATCACACTTTGGGTGTCTCTGCAGCATGGTGAGTGCACTTTTATCGTCTTTGTCAACTTTTTCATAAATATCCTACAATGTATCATTCTTGCTATGGAATGGTACATATGTCACAAGGTGCATGCACTGCATCAGCTTTGCCAGCGTCTCAGTGATGATGGGCAAAGTTCAGAAGCAAATTTAACTTGTGGACTACATTGCACACACACACAAATTGGAAATTCAACATTTCAACTGACTGTTATTATACATACCAATATATTGTACTGACGTTGTACTGCCCTGTAGTACTGTGGTTTCCACTTTGAGGTATCAAAATATGTTTCCTTACCATATTAATCCATCTATGGAAGGGGAAAAAAAACATGATCCAGAACATATTACAACATGTCAAACCTCCTATCAGCATTACTGCTAAAAAGAACAATGCATGTTTGTTTTGTTTTGTTTTTTTCTTCATGACTTCAACATGTTTTGCTTGACTGGATTCAAACTGCAGTTGTGATGAATGGGCATCTTTTTGTCACGAACAGGCTGTGGGCGCCCACTGATGGAGGGCCATGACGCGGATGCCCATCACGATGTCAGAGCAGCGAAGTTAAGAAGCAAACGTTGCGCATGTAGCAGTGTGCACGACTCTGAGTGCTTCTACTTCTGCCACCTGGATATTATTTGGGTCAATACGCCCAGGTGAGTATGAAGAAGTGAATGAGTGACTCTAGTGCTTTGAAACTAAATCTACTTAACGATCTATGATTAAAAAGGTTGGGCGTGCAAAGTCAGAGCAAAGTCTTTGCTTACAGCACACTATCGTTGTGACTTTGTGCAGTAAGACAACACTTTATGGCCTCGGTGGCGCTAAGGCACGACAACCGAGGTCTGCAGGCAGGTGCACTTGCGCTAACCTCGACGACCTAATCTGCACTCGTTTCTGCTATCGACGGTGAGTACATCAGGTATTAATTAAAGGCCTCAGTTAAAATTTTAAGACGTATTGTCGGGTTTTTTTTTAATTAAGTAAATATTTTCCCATGGCGATGACTCATAGTGGTGCAGTGTATAGAGGGCTCCGTCCTTTTAGCAATTACCCACAATGCACTACCGGCGGCCATATTGGAGGGCTGTTATAAACAAGCCATACACGAAGTCTATTCGTGTATGGCTTGTTTATAACTCTATTATCATCCTTTGTCTCTTCATCGCCATTGTTTTTTACATCGCTCGATGTACACACGCTTCGGGTTCTGCTCATCAAAATAAAGGCCACACAGGGAAGAAATGTTTGGTCATAGTTGACTCGGCAACTTTGTGAGATTGGAAACAAATAAGTCCGCCTTATTTCGCGTACTGCACAGAGGAAGAGTACTCTGCGGAATAGTGGGTTTTTCGCGGTTAATTTTAAACATTTTAGTGAGCCCGTAAAGATAAGGTGTTCAATGTTAATGTCAAACAAGGACACTAAGAAAAAATATACAGGTATTGTGTGCTGTTAATACATCTAGATTTTTTTCCAGGGCGCTGAATGATTTGTTCGAATTATCGTGCTTTTTCTCCATAGCAAATAATGGAAATGGAATTATTTTGTCCCAAAGTGCAATGTTTTCATCATATATCATTTATTAATTGTACAAGAAAATGCTCTAAGTCACCTTTTAACCTAGAACGTAACCCCTGAAATTCCGAAATTAAAATAATAGTACAGTCCACACCCTTGAAGGACATGTTATTTCCATACGCTGTAAAAAAAAACAAAAAAAAAAAAGCTCAAAATTCCAAAGCAACAAACTTTGATGACTTCTTTTCACAGAATCATTTTGTGTCCCCTCAGAGGTGTGACTAGCGGGTCCAAGAAAGTCTACAGTGCATCAGACTGAGGGAAAAAAAAAGTCTCTGAGGACAATGATGCTGCTGAGACGGCGATGCAGGAAACGAGCTGACAGGTGATTCCGACCAGGAGAAGTGGAAACACCCCGAGGATGTCCGTCCAAGGAATGTGTGGAAGGTGACAGACGTCTTGCAAACACACAGCTGAAACCTGATGCGGAAGATAAGAACTGTCAGGTCCAGAGCACTTTGCCTCCAGATGTCAAGGTCTTGCCTCAACCATCTGAGAAACTAGCAGCACACATGAAGAACATGGAAGTCAGGAAAGTTTTACAGTTCACGCAATTTTACTCATTATATTGTAAAATAAGTTATCGTGCCAATTCGGGGTACGTGTCGTTCATAATGGTAAAAAGGACATTCAAATGTGTACAGTACAGCACCTCTTAATCATTCAGAGTTTACCTGAAAACCTCTCTGCACTGCTTCCTACCCAGCAGGTTTATTAAATTTGTACGAACTCCATCGAATGAACCAGAAGAGAGATTCAATCAAATGTCACAATACTTGTATTTGATTATTGATTTGATTTGTGAATGGCCGTATCGTGAATTTACATGATTTTTTTTCAACGAGAATAAACAGATGCCCTTATATAAAGCACATTTTGCTCGCTTGTATTTCCAACTTTGAGCTTTCTCGTTTGCTTTAGGAAAATGTACTGCGTCAATGAGAAAAATGATTCAAAGGGTTCAATGTGTGACGAGCGTTTTGGGAAAGGGGGGGGGGCAAGGGTGGACCATCCCCATCGGTCTGCATACGGGGAATGGCGAACACATCTGTGACTTCAAAAGGAGGCCCGGGATGGATGAATAATCCCGGAATTCTCCACTAAATCAATATTCAATTTACTCGCTATTCAGATTCAGTACAAGCGCTGTTTGCACAAGGATCCAAGCAAAGAATGCAGTCACTTTGCTCAAGGGGATGAATGGCTGGTACATACAGCAAAATGGCCTTTTGCTGTGTGATTGCTTGTAATGCGCATACCGTGCGTGCTAACCTGCTTTTGCTGTTTGACTGAATAAGTGATTTTCATTGTTCCTATGACCCTGAACGGGATAAACCATACAGAAAATGGATGAATGGGCACCAGAGGTGTCAAGTGCACGTTCGGAAGCTAAAAACCTAAAGTCCAAAGACAGCCTGAATAGGCTCCAGCACGCCCCCCACCCTCATGAGGAAAAGCAGTTCAGATTTTTAGATGGATGGATCATTTGAATTTACTATACTCATTGTAATCCTCAAAGGGAAATTTTAAAGTCACTGTGTTCATGTCAAATGTTATTTTAAAAATCATTAAACTGGTGAAACTGGTAAATAGCTTCAACGCCCCACTGGTGTGGTCCATTACAGTATATAGATGTGCCTTTGATTACGACAGCCATTTTAGATGAGACACTCTACTTGATGGCCAATAAAGATTCATTCAATACATTTACCTATCATATACTTTATCACTCAGAGATAAACTACAACATTTGTTGCGCACACTAAATGTACTGAAAATAATAACACAACATTCCTATAAATGTTGATTACAAAGGATTGACAGTATTTGTTTGTCCAAAATAAAGGTTACTCTGAGTTTGTATTTATGGTTAAGAATTACATCACATGCTCTTGCAGGCTGGATAGGGCCTCGGGGCAAAAGGTTCCTCACCTTTGCAGTGCAGTCATGTCAGTTGGAGCAGTCAATATACAGTAATACCATAACAACCCAAAGATAATATTTGAATTTTATACTGTGAATTATTTTATCAGTAGGACCCGCAAACAGCATTCGGTGCCTCTCCCGTTAGAATCCCTGGCGTATCCTGCTGTTTGCCTGTCTCAGCCAGGAATTTGAACATCATGTTCCTTTTAGAGCAGGATAATAACACTTGAATTTAAAAGACATGTCTCTGACATATCCACTAGGCTGAAAGAGTCATGGCCTCCTGCAGAATATCAGCTTTGTGCTCAATCATGCAGCCACAGATTTCACATGGAATCAGTCACACTATGAGTAAATTGAGATGAGATCGTTATTATAGATCATTCTTATTTCAGTATACTTTCGTGACATTTTTGTTCGGTGGTGTGCGGTGAGATTTTTCTAAGTTGAAATGGGTGTTTTGGCCCAACAAAGGATGGGAAACGGCAAATAGAGGTCTGCTATGACGCCATCTGACCAGTAGGTAGCAACGTCGAGCCAGAAGAGCTCCGATCCGATGTTGACATAAATAGCTTCGTTTTCACTCCTCGATTAATCCATTGAAAAGGATCCTAATGGCAATGCACGTATAATCGACATTTACCAGATCTATGTGAACTTGTAATATAGTCAAGAGCTAAATGGCTGTAGTCACGAGAAAACAATATTGCCTTTATTCCTATTTGTAGGTCTGAAACGGTTCATATCTGAGTTAAATCTTCTCGGTGTATTTGTGAAATTGGAGCCACGGTATTCCTCATTGTGAAAAGTGTAGTCGAAGAAATCACCTCGACGGTCGTCCGACTACTCAAGATAGGAAGTTGGCTAACAATTATCCACCCTCTTCCCAACTCGGATTGCTGGCTGGTCGCAATGCACATTGGGTAATGTAGTGTTTACGACACAGATACTAAGCGTTTCACAGCGGCTACGCAGGAGCCACAGCCTGAGTCAAGGACTACCGCTACCACCATGCCCAGCTCGGGATGGCTTCCGGTAAGTGCAAAGTGTTTGGACTTTGGGGTTTTGGGAGTATTTGAAGTGGGTGAAAGTGTTCGTCGTGGAATTCCCTCATTGATCTTTTTACTTTGCCGATAATTTGGGGAAAAGAAAAGAAGGTGAGTCACCAGCGAGGAATGTGAGTGCTTTGTGTACACGGTTGGTTTGGAGGCAAGATGACCAAAATTGGCTGATCGGCTACGAGACAAACCCGTCTCACGATTAAACATTCGTGTTATTCTCCTGGGAACCGCTGTAAAGTAACAGTTGTTATTTTTATGGGGTAATTGCTCGTACTCGCATTTAATTAGGCTGCATTTTGCACCGATTGCCTGCTCAGGGCGTCCACGCACAACAAAGGGTGCATGGAGATCTGTGATATGTGTATGTGGGGCGATATATTTGTTTCATCTGTAGTTGCAACGAGCTTCGTGAACATTTAGAGGTTAATTCGAATGATTGATATTGCATATTGAGAACATGCCTCTCGCCGCAAGGCCTCGGGTCACGACTACCTGTTTTTCGCCGCCGGTATGCTCCAACGTCAGGCGTGATCGATTAATTATTTAACACTGAATTTAGCGCGAATAGCATGAGTTGGGTGTCAAATGACAGATTATGAATAATGAATAAGAACACGATCGTAAATAGTGTGTACGTACAGTACACTATCCCGGCGAATACGCTGGGAAAGTCAAACCTGTCGACAATCGGTGGAAATACTGAGACAGACATGTTGAGTCAGGTCAATGCTGTTCAAAACGCGTTCCATGAATAATGAGCTGCGTGGGTTTTACTCTGAAAAATCACAACGGGATGTGTACGTTTTTTCTCTTCCGCCGACTTGACTGGTCCTTGTCATTCACGTTAGCAGCATCTCTAGCCCACTTGGCGCGAGGAGCTCTCCGGCTGAAAGACGCAGGTCGATACTGGAAGCCTTTCTCCTCTGCACACCTCCGCTTGACAGCCGGCGTTTCAGGACTGCTTCAATCTCAGCTCGCTTTAAATATCGTCACCTAACCAGGTAATTTTTGTTCCTTGTCGCGGAAATAAAGCACTTAAACTGTTTAGACAACCAGCCACGTCGTTATGTGCGGAAAGTAGCACGCCATGAAGTGCTAATCAGGTGTTAGGGGCCTGTCTTTCAAAGTGTCCAGTCTGTCGTACATTGATGTGTTCGTCTTTATCGGCTCGAATGTTAATTTTTTTTTAGACATTGAATGTCATATGGTGATTGTCATTTGGTTGAAGTAGTATGAACGTGCCATACGTTATAAGTTTATAATCTATGTGTTTGTTGTTGTAGTATCTCTTGTTGGCTCCGCCTGTTTTTGAACCTGTATATCACCCACTGTTATACCTATATGTCCTATGGTTTCATGTTCCTCTGGCTTAATAGCTCTTGAAGTCAATTTGCCCCTGAGAGAAAATGCCGTTTGGAACAGAAGCTCTTTCCATCCACTTTCAATTGGACGTTCCTCTGTAATGGGCCGTTTAGAAGCAGCTTTGATGGGTTCGCTGTCAGCCGGGCTTGATTGATTCGCACGGATAAGATTTAGCCAAGGGCTCTAATTAAAAAAGCTATAGGTCGTTTCTCGATCTTCTCTCGGCTCCAAACAACTAGTCGAATGTAGCTGACGATAGCTGATGTAAAGCTACAGTAGAACCTCAGATTTTGTGATTAGGCTGTTTCCCCCCAAAAAATCAAACTAAAAACAAGTTATATGAAAAGAGAAATAATATTTCCCATAGGAAATCATGTAAATCCAGTTAATCCATTCCAAGCACGAAACAAGAATACATTTTATAAAGAATAACTTTATTTCAACAACCAGAAACCAAGGTGAAATTAATATCAATGATAAAGGAAAACTGAACGTCACATTTACTTTTATTGAAGACTTAATGGCACCGGGTTTGACATTAGCAGTGGCGCTGTGTCGGGCCTCTACCTGCGGCTGACACAACCCTGAGGGGGTCACTAAAGCTATCTATGCATCAGAAGACTTTGAGAAGATTTGGAAATGTCCCCTGAGAAACTATCGTCTCCTACCTGCTCACATTTAGAGACAAGTTATAGAGGTTTTAGTCACAGACTTGTCTCAGACTGAGATTTTACAAAGACTGTGACTTTTGCAGGGTCACTATGTATAAGACTACAACTAGATTCTTTAGGTGTTTTTTCCTCACAATGTGACATTTTCCATTATGCTCAGTCACAATTTTTGCTGTTTTTTCCCCATCATCCTTGCCGCTCTCATGATTGTTTGCAAAGTTTCTTGTTTCCGTTTTTTTTTTTTTAAGATCATCTATTGGTTGTTGGTTATGTCACATCACCGCGAAGACTGAAAGACTTGATATGATAATATGAAACACATTTGATATTGTTGAAAGGTCAAGACTAGGAAAAGACTGATCTAAAACAGCGGGGATTACTGACTTACAACTTCCTTCTGATTTTCAGTTTTTAGTCTTAGACTGTGAAAAACATTAGGTGTAAGGCCGGCATTAGTCACCAATGTTTTCGGCCGCCCAGTTGGACTGAAAGAACCTTGACAACCTAGCACAGTTTGTAACAGGATGTTGTGATAACCCAAGTGACAAATAAAATTGGTGCACGCTGGACAGGACAAATGGGTATGAATTGGGGTTAGCCTCATGTTGCTAGCTTCGGCCTGCCAGATTGCCACTCGCCATGAGTCATACCAGTGGTAGTGGGACCACGGAATGGCGGCGAAGAACAAGTGCAGCGATACAATGTCAAACTTCATCACCAGATTATTCATTCATTCATTCATTTTCCGAACCGCTTGATCCTCACTAGGGTCGCGGGGGGAGCTGGAGCCTATCCCAGCCGTCTCCGGGCAGTAGGCGGGGG
>NW_017805823.1:834012-869259 GCF_001891065.2 Hippocampus comes
GGACAATTTAGAGTGTTCAATCAGCCTACCATGCATGTTTTTGGAATGTGGGAGGAAACCGGAGTACCCGGAGAAAACCCACGCAGGCCCGGGGAGAACATGCAAACTCCACACAGGGAGGCCGGAGCTGGATTCGAACCCGGCACCTCTGCACTGTGAAGTCGACGTGCTAACCACTGGACTACCGGGCCGCCATCACCAGATTATTTGGTCCAAATAATAATGCGCCGACAATAACAACTATGTGCTAATGAGAACTTAATTCATCATAGACAGCACTGTGTCGTTATTGTCGTAACACTAACTTTCAAAATGATTCCGATGCAGGACTCTGCAGTAACGTTTGCGCTGGTAACACTGATGCGACCCACTTTTCAATGGGTCGCACTAACACGGATTTGGTCACACACTTTTTTGGGACGGTACAGTATGACCCTATTTGCTGATGTGTAGTTGGTATACCGTAGTTTCAGATTATATAAATATTGACAGTAACTGAAGATATATTGTTAAAATATTTTACTGTAACAACAACTTTGCAACAGGCAGCAGCTGACAAAACAGGTCATTTATTTTAAATAACTTTAAAAGGCAAAGGAAACGTCAGTAAAAAAGCAGTAAAATAATAGCTGACAGCTAAACAATTCCAAATTGTTTTTATTTATATTAACATTATAAACCAAACACGATAAAAAATACTAATTTGAATGCTTTCGAGAACAAAAAAATACATTTTGAACATTTCTAAACACTTTAGAACAATGACACACACACACACACACACACACACACACACACACACACACACACACACACACACACACACTCCTGAGCTTTATTATTTATTTTTTCTTTATTATTCATTCCAGGACTTAAGAATGTCTTAGGGGCACCAAAATATTTGTTGTTTATGATTTAAGCCTTTAGGCAATATAAAAGCATTCTTCTTGATATATGTCAGCTTTTATAAATCGATAGTTAGCCCACGCTATTTCGAGATTTGTAGCTATAAAGGTTTATTGCATCCATGGTCCTTTTTGGGTAATCGGGTGCTTTGTGTGGGCTCTCAATTCCAGGAACTGAGTGGCCCTGTCACGCAGGCAGGTGGATGAGTTTGGTACGGGTTATTATAAACTCTACAAAAATTGCGCGGACAGCTGAAATTTGGGGAAAAATTTTGGCCAAAAAAAAAACAAAAACATTGAAACTAGAGAATACGAAAATTGAGGTTCTCACTGTATGAGGATACAATAACAGCTTCCGCTTTTTCACGACTAAGGTCTACAATAGAAGGTTTTGGAGTGTCAATGGGAAATGTGTAGTGCTTCAGGTACGAGTTCTAAAGAACAGAAAATGGCCTTTCCTTGAACAAACCGTACCAATATGCGAATGATGGGGACCAAGTTGCCTCATGAACTTTCCACCTGCAGAAACGTTACCAGGGCTGTAACATAACGCTTACACACCAATCAGATTGCAATAGTGTCTAATTACTGTACCGCATTGACTGACTTGACCGTTGTGATAATACTCAGCAACATATCGATACATGTAAGCTCTTCTATTATGGTTTCCTATGTGTCAATTCTGCCGCAGCTGTTTGTAAGATTCGCTCTCTCTTGCTAAATTCTCTCTAGTTCTGTGTTCAAATACTTGTTTCAATTTTAGGCCCATAAAATGTAGAAATGCTGACAAGTGCCAGTAGGTCACCTTATATAGTGTATTGTAATCAATAGCTCTAAATTGTTAGGACACGCAGTGGTATGATGTGATGATGGGCCAGACTTTATATGCAGGTGGAGAAGCACTAATGAAGAAAAATTGAACAAAGCATAGAGGAGTATTTTATTTTTTTATTTTTTGCTGATGTAAGTGGGCCGCTGGTCCCTACGGTGCACATTTCTTTTCTGGGACGGACCGGGGGATGGCGCTCACCTGACCCTGATAGGAAACAACATCTTCATCCATTCTTTTTTTTTTTTTTTTTATGGGGGCAAGGCAGCTGACTTGAGACGATGGGGGACAATATGGCCAACATCGTCCCATCTATTCTACTTTCTCTGGCCCAAAACATTTCTGGAATCATGTTATTTGTTCAGAGGTTAAATGTAATTCAGTGGATGTATGTGCACTGAATGAGTTTCCTTCACTGAGTTGCTGGCCTTTGTGCCCAAATCCTGTGCCTGGGAGTGCGAAGCAAACTGCTATTTAAGGATGGCATACATAGCCTACCCAGCTGCTGCCCTTTCCTCTCTCGTCGTAATTGAATTAGCGCAAGTTAAGTGTAGTTGTGAGGGTGTGTGTTCTCCACGGATGGCTGGTTATAGTAGTCACCACTTTATGGATTGGTATGTCTGTATGCTTTTGCATGCCCGATTGGCTTTTATCTGCCCGATGACTGTGTTTGTGGAGCAGGAGCTGAAGAGAAGAGAAATTGCCATCTGATGTCATCTACAAGTACAATGTGTAGGTGGGAAGTCTTTGATGTGGTTTATTGTATTGAGAAAGGCGCCGTCAAGACTTTGACAGACACAATCTGCGGCCAAGTTGTCAAGCAACAGCCAAATATAGGGTACATTTATTGCACAACAGCAATAGCGATTTGAGGAAAATGGAAATCGTCTTCACGGACTGACAGTGAAGTTATGTTACTCATCCTGAGTCGGGATGATCACATTTGAATATCTATGTCAACAAGATCACATTTGAATATCAATGTCAACAAAACCAGTTATATCGTCGCTCAGAGGTTGTGTGTAACATGCCAGAATGTCCTGCCAAGTCACTTACAAGTTGACATGTACATTGTGTTGCCACATGATAAGATTGCCAGTATAATTACTGTTCTGCAGAGCGCTCATGTGCTTGAATATGAGAATGTCCATCAATTTCTATACGGCTTAGCCCGTTCACGGTAGCGTTCAACTGACTCTCGGTGAAAGGTTTTCTAGACCCTGATGCCAGTCAGTCACATGCACTTGTAGATAAACAACCATTCACACTCTCATTCACACCCATTGACAATTAGTCGTTATTGAAAGAAACATTTGTGTTTTGTTTTTGTTTGCGGAAAAGGCCAATGCAGGTACTGGGAGAACCTGCCAACTCAAAATATCAGGTACTCTTGTGCTCGTGTGAATTTAAATGAAAGAAGAGGATTTTCATAGTATCATATTAGAAAATTATATTGACAAGGGAAGTAGGCCACCAACATCCCATTTTCATGGACGGTCTAAACCGGCTGCGTGTGTGACAGAAACGACAAGTGAGGCAGTGTTGTTTGCACATGTAACATATTTACACAACCTACATCCTCTACACTGGCGTTGACATGTCATGCAAGCAAAACATTTGCGTCCAAAGTGGCGGAAAATATTGGTGTGTGTGTTTTATGAACGCCCTGTCTACCTCTCATCTTTTTATACATCAAGATTAATTTAATGCTCCTTGAAGTATTTTGCATTGAGTTATAGTAACAGAGTTTGGGGGGGGGGGTTCAACTTTGACCTTGCCAGTCGATTTTTATTTATCTGTAAGAACTGCCAAAGCGGGTGTTTACAGTCTACAACTAAAACAGACAATTTAGAGCTTGTAGCCGTGTATGTTGAGCAGAATCCCCAAAAGACTATGTCTCACGTCTAAAAATGAACCAAAGAACGTCAGTTTCCCTCGTTTGTGAGATGCGCCATAAAGCCAGCCAATTCTGAAGCATTAAGATTGAAAGACACGCCGAAGGTATTCTTGTCTCAGACACACGTATTTATGAACCGCTCTTTTCTCACTTTACTGTACATTGATTTTGGGTAAGGCAAAGGGGCTTCAGTGAGAACGTGTTTGGAATGGACCACTCACTATTGTGTTTGCATCTTCAGAGTTATGAAGAGTAAGTGTTGAGAATATTTCACTAGAATTTAATATCATGTAATATAAAGCATATGTGGGTGTGTAGTCCTATGTCACAGAGCCAGTTCACTTGTGACACGAGTCTATGACGTGACCTCGTGACCTCATCAGATGAGGTCACGAAATGACGTCAGCGAGAGATGGTTCTATCATTTCTGCAAACATTTGTCCCGCTTCCTGCCTCGCCCCGCTAGTAACCCGCACATTTCCTTGATTGGAATTCTAGTGCTAGGTTGTTGACAGAACAGAGAGGAATGAGGATATAAGAATTTACAATTAGAGAAATGAGATGAGCTCCTACACGCAGGACCATATTTACTCCTGTAAACACTTGTGCATGTCAGTTTGTATTTTGTGCGCATGCGTGTCAGTCAATTCATGGATGCATTCTGTTCGCATTAGAAGGCACATTTGTTTTTGTTCCGGGCTGTCACTTTTTAATTTCTGCCTGACACCAATTTTTTATTGTAGCCTCGTGGATCGGCCAATACGATCCAGTTCTTTAGGTCACGCTAAAAATTGTTAATATGTGGGTTTTAATTTGCTAGATACTGGCATCTAAAACCACCACATTCACTGTACAGAAATTATTCTGGTCCCCTATTGAAAGAAGTTTCCTTCTTTTATCACGGAGAAATCATGTGTCCTGTATTTTATGGTCCATTACGTACACAGTAGGTGCAATATAACTCACCTGCTTGGTGTCAATATTATTGGACACCCTGTTAGAGTCCTGTCTGCAATTTGCAAGCGTCAAACCTTCCGCTCCACTCATAGGGTCTTGCATGACCCCTCTCACACACTACATTCAGGGTACAAGTGGCTCCCAACAGGTCGCAGGCTGCGACGTCCACATTGTAGAACACAGTGGAGGAGGGACACTTTTGTCCTGAGAGCAATCAAGCTCTGGAACAATGACCCCTCCCTGTCCCGACTGTGACGCATTGCACTTTAGCATCCAGCAAAGAGCACATTACTGGACAGTAGCGGCAATATTTTAACTGCAGCACTGACTGAATGTTATTGTATTTGTTGGTGTTATAATTTTTTTTTAATGCTGCTTTTTCCTTTTGAATTGGCCCATGGGGACAAATAGTGTTTGGAAGTGAATTGAATATTAATGAACGGCTCTATTTTCAAACATTTTCACCGCACAGCTTTGTGAAGCATGTATGTTAAATAGTGTAATTCTGTCATATATTTATTTGTTAGATTTGGCGCTGTTGTGCGAGATTCAGACCAGACGCCAAACGTCTAGGCTTGCTTTTTGTTTGCCGTGCAACTACGCGGGGATTGTTTTGAGGGCAGAAGACGAGGAAATCCTCTGACAGGCTAAAAAAAAAAAAAAGTTTGAACAGTGCTCGTCAACCCTGGTCACGGCAGCTATTACTTGGCGTTGGTCCAACAATGAAACATCGGTATGCTCAGTTTGCGTTGGTCTGCCTGCAATAATAGGCTAGTCGGACTATGTTTCCCATGATTCTTAGACATGGAAGCAGGAAGTGGTTGTATCGTGCCCTCCCAGTGTGAACGTAGTGCAAGCACTCATTGATTCCTTCCAAGCAATGCGCAGGCTTTCACGGCTGCTGGAGGGACAGTCTTCGGTGGCCGCTGTCCAAGCAGACGTCTCCTCTTGGGCCAATGGCCTGCTGCCGTGGCAGAGGAATTTTCGCTCTGGGCTCTTTTCCCCGTGTCATGGCACCACCTTTTGTTTACTTCAGCAGGCCGTCAACGCAAACCAGCATCATTCCAACATCCTGTTTCAGCCGAATGACTTTCGGACTGAAGCCGAAAATGCACTTTTGGACAATATTCATACACTGAATTGTCAGTGCATCCCTCGGAAAATATGCATTTATACACTTGTGAATATGCGTAATGATGTTAACTTTACTCCTCTTAAATGGATTTTCTGTACAGACACCAAAAATGATAGGACCTTATCCGCAGAAACATTTGAAAAGCTTGACGTTGTGTTCTCTTGGCTTCAGCGCTATAAATAAATCATCAAGATGTGTTTTTCCCTCCCCTGACTCTTTTGTTCTAATGCAATTTCCAGCTCGTTTTGTAGATAAATGATTCATTTTATTATTTACTTCTGTTTCCTGATAATTAAGATTGCCCTCTCTTCCGTATGTGCGTCATAGACAGTAAATATGAAGAAATAACAACCCTGCTTCTGTTTCCACCTTTTTTACGATTGCAATATTAACCTGCAGATTGCAGAATTGTTTGTAATATGTTGATACTCTCTGAAGCAGATCCCACTTAATTTTGTGTGGCATCCTTTTCTTGCCTTCTGCTTCTCTTTGTCAAGGGTGGATGAAATGGGTGGAGCATCACTTGTCTCTCTGCTGGCAACCTAAGGGGGACAGAATTCAATATTGCTGCCGAGGAAATCTGCCACCCCCACTCATGACTTTCTGCTGTGTATGTTTACCTTTTTTTATGACATTTCTACAATCAGTCTTTCATTGTTATTTGTTGTGGAGCAACATAAATCCTGCCTCCATCTTGACTTGTTTAACTGAAGCTTTGTGTATGTTGTTTTTCAGGAACATTTGATTGGTACGCCTCAATATCTGTGATGGAAAATCGTGGTGAGTACCAAGATGTCCATTGAGGTTTTTTTTTTTTTTTTTTTTTTTTTTTTTTTTAAGTGCTGTGTTAATGCTGCAGAAAAAGCTTTGGAGACACACTTTCCTGTATAGCCACAGTGTTTATGAGGTCTGTCTAGCTTGTGGACATTTTATGAGCCACTCAGGGATGCAGCCACACATCTCCAGGGCCTCAGTCTGTGGGTCCATTTGTTTTTTGCTCTACATTAGCCTCGTGTCAAGTGTTTATGCTGCAATAGCTGGAGGGCTGTGTCATTTGAAGTTCATTAGTATGTTAGTTTGTTGTCACAGCCGGATGAAAAGGTGGAGTCTCGAAACTCAACTTATGTTAACCCATTAAACTTTCAAAAACAGGGCATACTTATATGCTCATTATATTTCATAATTTATCATATAATGAGTAGAAGAGAAACTGTGACAATGGAATGTCTTGTCTAGAAAAATTTTCAGTGATGCAATTTCAAATTAAGTATGAATTTTTGCTTATTTCTAAATGGGTTGGTACTTTAGCAAAGGGATCACCTATATCACTCAAGCATCTCTTGTACCATACCATGCAAAAAGAGGCTTTTATTCCCTTACATCTTCAACGTTGCTTTCGAACAGCAGTGATTTATGTTTTGTGTACAATATTTAAATGATGTTGTTTCACATTAGTAATTGCTTTCAAATTGGATAACTAAACAAGCCTTCCTCAGTGACAGTGATTAATAACTTCCCGCTGTCACTTATAAAATCGATACAATCCTTCTAGTGCAAGTACATTTGAAACAAATGACTCATTGCTTCAAAGAGTATTTGCCTTTGCATGTGTGTGTGCATGTGTCTGTATACATACTGTATGTGCTTAACAACATAGAACCTGCTCCAGTATGCTGCCTGTTTTTGCTGAGGTCTGGCCCAGTCTGTTATCCAGGTCAGGCCAACAGGTTCTGGGCTCATGCGGATTGGCTCAGCTCTTTCTGGAAGCTGGCCCGGTGTGGAGGCTGTATGTGGGGCACCCAAAGAGAAAAGGAACACTGTTGAATGCACACACTAGCTCACCATCTTTTAGAAACAGCCGAGATGCAGCCAAATAGTAAGAAAAAGCCATCCGTGATGCAGCTCGGTGCTTAGGACTCCTATTAGGCAAACTTGGACAAGGTTTTCTGAAGGCACTCAAACCTCAGAGGGAATCAAAGCACATTCTTGGGGTCCACTGCACCCTGCCGTGTGACTGTCTTGTCTTTGTGCAGTTCCTTTGGTAAACATTTCAAGTAAGTTAAGCTAATTCTGTTAAGAATAGTCATGAGACAGTCGGAGACGTATGATAAACTGTGCTTGGCTGCAATGAGAGGGCTGAGCACATTGGTAAACAGTATTTCCTAGTTCTAAAAAAACAGAATGCTACATACAAGGTAAACAGCATTCTAAGTGACCAACAAATGTATCTTTTATCTTATTTCATCCAATTTCTCCGACACTTTGTAACAGGTGTGATTGTTTATGAACCCATGTCCGCTGACAGTGTTCAGTTGCAGTATCTATCCCAATTAGATTACAAATTCACAGGTTGGTAAATGAGTACTTTAGTTTCAGCAGCATCTTATTTCGTTCCACGTGAGTATTTTTTGTGGTTTCATGTTTGTCGCGCCCATTGCCGTACATACTCACTCGCCTTGTTTAAAACATAACTCAGCTTTCCCAAGAATGGTTGGCATCTTTCACTGACTACTGACCTGCGCTATGAGCCAATGAGGGAGGGTCAGATGTGGGGAGGGAGTCCAGTTCTTGCAGGGAGGGGAGGACTTAAGGAGATTGAAAGAGGGAGGGGGCGAGGGGAGTACTGAAAGGAATTGAGGAAGGGTAGACAACAGGAACTCTGAGAGGAAGAAAGAACTTGAGCTTGGGGAGACTTGAGGACATTCATTTAAGGACGAGGAAGGCAGGTGCGGCCCCATGTTTATCCAGGTTGCATGCATTTGAACTGAAGACAGGTAGAAACCCCGCAGGGGGATAGACCATGGGACAGAGTCTCCGTGTGGAGACCCCGGCTCAGGAACCACTACAACATAACAATGGTGGTGAGTGTCTGCACTCATTTCTAGCCTCTCAGTCTATATTCTCCATTTCAGGACACAAATGCATGACTTACCTTTTAAGTGTTTTGGGGTTTTTTTTCGTGTCGTTGCTGCGAAGAGAGAGAAATCACGGTTAGTTACATGTATTCGTTTTTCACCAAGTAATTCACAGTCTCTCTCTCCCTCATTCTCTCTCGCCATCTTTCCTTGTCGGTTTCCCCTTCACTTTACCACCACCAGGAATGTTAAATCACTGGGATCACGTGGAGGAATGTCAGCTGTGTTTTCATGTAGTTGTGAGCATGTGTTGCGCACTTATTTTCATCTGTTAAAATGTTCAACATGACATTTACATGTTTACAGTGAAATGAAGTAATGGGGAAAAACATCTTTTCATCTTTTCATTTTTCACAGTTAAAATACAGCATTGCAGTTGTTCCACAAATGAAAGCACTATCAATATTGGTATGGTCCATTCATTCATACATTTTTGGTTGACTTCAATATTTTAATTTTGATTACAATCCACTGCAGTTACATTTGTCTGCTTTGAGATCGCATTGTTTTTTAAACTTTGAAACGGAAGAGCTGCGTTAATTTAAGTGGCATAATCTTCTCTGCCAAAGGTTTGGTGATTAATGCAGGTTGCTTATTATGTAATGATCCGGAAGGATTGGCAAGCAGATTGGCTAAAAGCGTAGGCCGTTTTTTTTTCTTTTTCCTTTTTTGTTCCAAACAGCATTCTAATGTGATAACATGCTCACCTGACCAAGGCTGTCATGACTCATGGAACCATGAGGTCAGGGGGAAATCGAACTTCCCTGACGCATGTTTATGGGACCAGTAGGTGTGGCCTCCTAGAGTCACACGCCCCCGTGTTTCCTGACTCTGGCACCTTATCTTTGCAGCTTCTGATTACACAGTACGGCAGCCAGAACTCCTGCAGAGTTTTGCACAGACTTGTTATACACGGGCAGGACATTGTTAATGTGTTAACATGCAGTGGTAATGATCTTCACTGAGTGACTGAGTGTCACTGGATTGGTCCTTGCAGAGCTGTGTGACTGAGCTGTACAGTGGCCTGAATTATGGTTTTCGAGGGGAAGAGGTTGTCTTTGTTCTGTCACAGAATCAGGGTGGAGTGTCGTTTCCTCCCTGTGTTTCCAGGCTGCCCCCTTCACTCTTCTACTTTTTATGCCTTTTTCCCTTTTACGCCCATTTCCAGTTTCACGCTTGCTCAGGCTCGGCCACAAAAACGAACATTTTGAAACCCATCTGTGAAGAATAACTGAGCTGTTCTGCCACACTCGTGAATGGGAAATCATATTTGGATGTTTTGTACTTTTTTTTTGTGTGTGGTTTAGTGGGATAATTTCATCAGGCTTAAGTGCTTGTCTTCAAAGAATTTAGTCAGTCATCTTTCTCGAATGGATGCCTACTCCGCGAGCTGAGTAATTGTCACCTCTGCAGTGCCGTGGTGTGCGCTAGCCTGGCACAGCCTGCTTTTATCCTGCTTGACTGGCTTCAGCTGAGGCACTGTGACTCAGTCGGCTGTGCGGCAAACATTTGGACAGCAAGTGCAGCGATTTATTGGGATATTATAGCAGCTGCCCTTTACAATGCCATTATAAGCCGAAGTTCCTCAGTGCGGACACATCGCTTGAACCTCGACCGCATCTGAATCGACTCAACGCTTTCCTTCGTCGAGCCTCCCTGGCGTTTTCCTCTGTAGTGATTCAACTGTTTGGATACATCCACTTATTTGAATTTGGGGGTTTATTCTTTCCCATGGCATGCTGTTTTAAAACCCGCCACCATGGAAGCTGGACACTTAACAGTCACTTTCCAGGTAGTATCTCTTAGCATTTCAAAATAACAATGTCTGAGCTCTGAATGCCGCAATATTATAAGATATTTGTCATATCTGCAAGTGACTGTGGCCGTCGTATGCTGAGAAGCAAAAGTAGGAAACCCCCATCCTCCTCTGTTGGCATTGATGCGTGTCTCGTTCCAACTCATACCTTCAGCGCTGTGTGGTTTTCATAATATCTAGTGATACTGTTTAGAATTGAAAAAGTAAAGCGAGGCCATTTAGCAGAACTGAGCTGCTAGTATGCTGTGGAGAATTTCCGTTTGGATACTGAGTACTGTAATCCACATCAGCATTTCAAGATTTACATTGTTGGAATCGGACCTAAAGGTATTAGTGCTGGCAAGTCGTCCTGTATGTGCGCATGCGACTGGATGTTTTGAAATGCAGAGCAGAGGCACACACTATGCCTGCTGAATTCAGCAGCTGCTCCATTGAGAGCGCCAACATTTAACCTCGCAGTATCCTGTCGTTTTCAGGATGCTTGTCAATCACCTATTCAGAGTATGTAATCATGATTGTTAACCAAGTTTCATTTTCAACTGCTCCTTCTTGAATCATGCAGCACGCAAACATGACTCAGTCATTTGTGCTGACATAATCCACGCGTGTACTTTATTTCTCTATTGGGGCCGCAAGGGCTGGAAGACTGATAAGGTACTTGTCTCCGCCACACCAAGGAATGTTTGTGAACTCTCGCTGAACGTCAGACTCACAGAGCCCTCTCGTTAACTGGATATGAGGAGTGTCCATGAGCTCTCGGCATCACCCTGCCAAAGCACACTCAGTCCTCGAGACCACTGAGCTAAAGATAATAACTGTCTTTAGTAAGAATACTGTTTGTCTTCTTTGGAGGCCGTAGATAACCTTAGTTGAAATTGCCAGATTATTGCCAATTTTTGGGGAGCTTTATTGTCCTCAGAGTTGCCCATTTTGTTTATTCAAGCCTTGCGAACATTTCTGTATTACCCTTGCTAGGTATGAAACGGTTTAATTGCCTTCAACCCAGGACAAGTCTCAATTGAACACCAATTATTGACTGTGCACAGCGCAAATATAGTTGCGTGTCTTCAAATCTCAGTAGCTTTTTTCCAAACTTTAGTTCACTCGGTTCACTTTCTCTCACAGTTCTGGTTCTTTCTTTATTTCTACCATATCTTGTTTACTTAAACGGTCAAACTTTTGAAGAAAATGTCCTTTTCTTTTCCTATTATTCTTCAATATAAAACATTTGTTCTACAAAATTGCAGTGGCCTTTAATTTTGCGAAAATGTAATAAAAACAAATCTCTCCTGATGGTCATATTTGTGGATTTGTTAAAGCGGTCGCTACACAAGCGTAATCTTTGCCTGTAGCCTGCATTCTGATCATGATGAGAAAGAAAATACAGCACAACCTCTGGGGTTGTGCACAATATACCCCAGGATGATGGTAAACTGTTGACAGTTAGTGGTTATTTTTTGAAAAGAATTTCCCCAAAGAACGAATGGAAATAGTTATGCTACCAGTCCACTCCCCACCCCCCAAAAAAGTTTGATAACTGTAATTCTTTAACTAATCTTTTTTGTTAACATTCTTAACTGTTACATAACACTAAATATAAACTAAGTACTATAATATAGATTAAAAACAAGTTTACAAAGAAGAAAAGATAAAATAATAAAAATAACGTGCAAAAACAAGAAAACATTTGACTTGAACTTTTAGAATGCAAGGTAAGTTTATTCATATTGCGCATTTCATGTACAAGACAATTCAAAGTGCTTTCCACAAAACATTAAAATCATTACATAAAGAGAAACCAAATATAAAGACATTGCAAAAATAATTAGATTAAGTTGATGAAAACCAGGCACCATTCAAGCGGAATGAAAAGACCGCTTGCAAATGGGGTTTAAAATGAAATAAAGGAGAGATTCATGAGAATATGGCAGTAAACAATCATGTTTTTAAATGTAGCACTGAGATCTAGCAATACCAAGACAGTGATTTTGAAGGCTTCATTATTAGGATGTATGGTATTTAAGTCCAGAATGAAATGCATAAAACAGATGGTTTTGCATCAACAACCCTTTCAATGATTTCCCCCCCAAAACGCAACAACACATGACAATGTGGTTGTGCTAACTTTTGTAGTTTAACCTCTTCTGACATACAACGCCCTTTGTTGAAGCTGGTTCTTTGGAATTAGTGTTGCAAAAATCTCTCCTCAAAAGCAAAACATGTGGTTAATCCTTTGGTCACCGATCAGAAGGAATCAATTGTTTGCCGAGTTGATGCAGAGATTTGTTGAGGCCTGGCCCTTGTCAAATATTCTAGTCTAACGGGATCTCATACATGCTGAAGACGACTCAGAAGTAAAATTTGATCACATTGTACCACAGGATCGCATTGTACCACAGTTTTGTGCTCTGACTGCTCACTTGTATCACATTATCGCTTTCATTTCAGATGATGAAAGTGAGCAGCACCACGGCACGATGGTGGGAGAGACGAGCAGCACGGGAGACAGCACCCCTCCCCCAAAACGCAAGGGCAAGTTCCCCAACCTTGGCAAGATCTTCAAGCCATGGAAGTGGCGAAAGAAGAAAAGCAGCGAGAAATTCAAGGAAGCGTCAGAAGGTTTGTGGTTTTAATTGTGTTTGGAGTGATGTCAACACCCCCACCTCTCCCACTCACTTAGCTTTTTAAACCCCACAATGCATGGTGCAACGTACCGTGATTGCAGCCCAGATTGAATGACGACAATAAGTGCTTGTGTGATACGATTTGATGTTATTCCAAACTTGCATTTTTTTGAACATGCAACTAATAAATGAGCACCATAACAATGTTTGTAATGTGCTGCCATATATCTTTGTCGATATGGCAGAGCTGGAGAGAAGGATGTCGACGAGGCGTACCCGGCAAGAACTTATAGATCAGGGGGTGCTGAAAGAAGCTCCAGACAACGGTACAGGTTCTCTGATTCATCTGATCTTTGCACAGCAGTGTCCGTATCCACTGTAATCTAGTGCAGCACTGCTGAGGCTGTCACACCCACACAGTCGGCAAAGTGAAGTCATGAGTACATAAATTGCAGGAACACTGTACTGTCATTCAGCAGGAGTCTGAGACGCACTTAGAAAATATCAGATGCCCTTTGACCTTGCTTGTTGCCTTGTTTTTAAAAGTAGTGTAATATCTGTTTTAATATGGCTCTCGAGAGCTGAGAACGTGGAACAAATGGTGCGCTGCAGCAAAGTGGCTTCGAAAGGGGCACATGCAATCATAATGCAGGCCCCGCTGCTCTGCAGTAGCCCCTTTCTTAAACCTACATCCGCTCCTTCATCACTTCAACCCACGCTCACACATACTCATGTCTAATGTACTTTGCTGACTAGGCTTTTATGACGAAATGATTGGAACCATTGATTCCTTTCACTATGGAATATACATAGAACTAAATACCAGGATATTTAACCCTTGACGCCTGTCAGTTCGAGACACCTGGTTTCTGAAGCTGAGCCATGATTGGTTGTGACCTGAGCCCTGAGAAACTGATGTCTTTTTCAGTCAACAGCAAGTGGCAAAACTGTCGCCTGCCCCAAGATGAACAAAAACGGGTGGATTGTACTGCTTAACTCATGTTCCCCAAACACAATATTAATCAGAATGGCTTGTTTAGACTATGAGGATTGCATAGTTTTTGGGTTGTATTCCCTTTTAAATGATAGTATTCTAAAATAAGCGAATGCCTGTGCATAGTATGCTGGAAACGTCTTTGTTAAATGACTGAAATGTCAATGGCATTTTCAAATCACTTCTCATTACATCCATATAGATCATGCAGGCTATGCATGGTGTTTTATACAATTGACCAAATTTAGTCGGTCTACAGCAGTGGTCTCCAACTTTTCCCAAACTGAGAGCTGTTTCTTGGGTACAGGTTAATGTGAAGGACTACCAGTTTGACACACACTTCTGAAATAACAAATTTGCTTAAATACCTTGATGTGATTGTTAAGAATGGTGTTCATTTATGGTATATGAAGACACGATTACTTTAATGATTTCTCACAATAATTAGGAAACGGATAAATATCATGCAACACTTTATTACTATAAGTCTCTGCCAGTGTTTACATTATACTTGTACAACATTACTAGACGATCATGATGTCTCAATAATTCGAACTGACTCGCAGGCTACTCATGTGGTCCTTGGGGGCTACCGGGTGCCCATGGGCAACACATTGGTGACCCCTGGTCCATAACTTCCCAGCATTAATTGTTGTTTGGGTTAATGGCCGATGCTGGTTGCAACTAAATAGTGTCCTCCATGTTAATGACTTAAATTGAACTTCGGGTAGCCCATTTCCAAGTATTGATGGAGAAAAGGAGCAATATTGTGAAGTTTGATGAATAGCTGGTGTTCCCACTTTTTGTTTCTAGTCTTGTATTTGTCAAAATAATCCCTAAAAGTTCATTTTAATGCATGGTGTGATATTGGGTACGACATCCCGGGATCCCCCCAGGCTGGTTAAAAGGCCATGAGTGTGGCGTCCAGATTCCAATATTTCTGTGTGTTTATTTAAACAGAGAGGATGTAACCTGACTCTCATCATAGAGAGGCTTCCGTCTGCCGTTTATTTATTATGGGTTACAGCACCTGCTCGACGCCTAACACAGAACAAAACGGGGGTCGTCAATCACAGATTGATGAACCCTCCGTCAGTATTGATGCTGGAAAATTGCTAGAATGCCTCTAATTTCTCAGAATCTGACCAAGAAAGTGCGAGGTTGAATTGGGGAAACGGCTGGGCCAAGACGGTTGTCAACGTCGTCACGGCATGGCTCTGCCTCTTGCAGGCAAATATGGCTGCGCGCATTAGCTGTCATGTCATCTGGACATTTGTTTGGACTAGGTTCTTGGGCTATTATAAGCTTATACAACCAGTGTAACAAAAAACACTTTTGGATGCAGTTATTCTTGATAAACCACATACACACTGTAAGCATCTATCAGGTCCACACCATCGACACATTACTGATTGAAATGACTTTATGCGTTGTCTGAAAGTCAAATGAAGGGAAGACTGACATTTTCTCCTTCTTTAGATGCGGATGGAGCAGCACAAAGCCTGAAGCAGCCCTATGTGAAGAACGGCCACACTCTGCCCGTGAATGTAGGAGTGGGGGTTAGTGCTGGAAGGAGTAACCAGGGCCGAGTGCCCTCTGATTCAGAATTTAGAATAACCCCTACTTGGCTGGCCCATTCAGACGACCATAGGGGCCGATCACCCCCAGATGCTGAACGCCGAAGAGTTTCAAACTCCAGGGTTTCCGGTCCCCCGGAAGAAGTGCAAAGAGGAAGCGGGGTGATTGGGCCCCGTGTACATGGGGAGGCAGAGCGGAAGCCTAACACATCGTGGCATGGACAGATTCACAATCAGATGGATGAAGGCAGAAGTGGAGGCCAGTTTTACCCTGAAGATGGACAGAGAAGGCCTGGGCTGCAGAAAGCACCCTCAGAGGATGGCAGGAGGAGTCGACCGGCTGATGTAGATTGGAAGCCTACACTCCCCCGACATGCATCTGCAGAAGAGGGAAGGGCCCGTAGAGGTGAGTCATTTTTGCACCCCCATGCCACCTCCCTCCCCCATTTAGACATTGTTCCTGGAAAGGAATGTAGAAGTTTTAAACGATGACATCATGCATGTTTTAGCGTACTTGGCTGGTGCTGTCCTCTCAAATAAGAGAGAGGTTCTTGGCAGCTCCCTGGAGTCCTGCTCCATCTTCTTATTCAGGAACATTGGGGAATAGCTCGTCCTCTCATCTCCTCTCCTAATTAATGTGGCACAATCACGATACTCTTCATTGCCCTTTAACGCAACGCTGTAGAGAAATTTTAGACTGGGATAGGTGGTGAAAAGACACAGTGAATTGATTTTAAGCAACATTACACTTAGTGAAACAGTGATGTTAAATGCTCTTTTAGAGACAGGTTGTGCCTCATCTGACAAAGGGGCCACTTTAGATTTTTATTCTGTTGTTTTGCATTTGAATGCCTGAATTACAGTTGAGAAGATCCCCGTGTGAATTTGGAATAATACGATGAAAATTTCTAGTAAAATGGTATAACACTTCCCAAATACTGAAAGACTCACGACTGGACAACCAGCGCCAATTGACACTCACTTCTAATCTTCACTTAAGATGCTTAAAAACACAACTGCATCGGCTGGGCTATAAATAAATACAGTTATCAGAAATTTTTGTCACAGCTTTTAGCTTTGACGTATGGGATTTGCAAAAGAATGTGGGTTGACTCAGATATGTTTGGGCCTGGCTGAGGGTTGTGTTAGTGTGTGGCAATTGCAGTAAACCTACGCTGTTTATTCTCGCTGCTGATCCCGCGGTAATGTGATTCTACAAGTGCTATCACTGTTCATGGTTGGAATCCTAAAACGGCAGCAAATGGCTCACTGCTGTGTCACTCAACAGTTTTTCTCACGTTAAGATTTTAAAATCATCTCAAAATGAGATTCACGAATAGGGTGTTTGTTTTCCTTCGTTCAATCTAAAAATATAGATTAAATCCTAACTATGATATATATGCACAGGCTATTGTTTTTTTGTTTTGTTTTTTTTAATCAACACACAAATGCACACTCCAGACAATGTGCATCTGAAATAAGAACATCCTAAATGTGGCAAATCACTATACATTTCGATTTGAAGGGTAATGTTGAAAAATGAATACTTATGTAATATATCTAAGATGGTGTCATGTTTTCATAGAATCAGACAGCCATTTTGTCCCTGACCCTGAAGCACTGAAGGACACCCTTCGTGAACCTCTGCCACCTAAACAGTCCGTCATGCCTCCAAAATGGTTGATAAGCTCTACGCCTGAACCAGGCAGCGAGGGGCCACTTCGCCCCCCATCGAACCACAGCTCGGCCCAGTACCCATCACTCTCTGCATCCCTGAGTACTGCACCCAAGCCTACAAGGAACACCTCAGCTGTTGGTACGACCACACAGCTGTCTTCATCTGCAGTCTCGTCGTCCGCCTCTCAGGGCACCAAGCAGCCACCTCTGCCTCCGCCCAAGCCGGTGAACAGGGGCAACCCTGGCATGCTGGGTAAGGTTTCCTCAGTTGTGCTTTCACAATGATGACGACTTGATCGGGTGGTGCATCGATACATGGTTCGATTTGGTACGTTAGTGTCACGGTTTGATATTTTTCTATATAATACATCTTTTTAACTGCAACAATTTCATGTATTTTACTTATTTATTTTATTTACGATACCTCAATTGGCAGACACAACATTTTGGTGTTAGCCTTAAGTTGCACCAAGCCTCACTCTGCCCCACTGTCGTATGGTGTTCCACATGGTTCAAGTTTGGAACCTCTGCTGTTTTCATTATATTTGCTGCCGCTGGGCTCCATCCTTAGAAAACATGCTATTTCCTTCCGCTGCTAGGCGGATGGCAGTCAGATCTATGTCCTGCTGAGCAAAATGAACGCTTTCTCATTAAGGCCACATTTGTCCTCTCTGGAGGAAATCTAGGCCTGGGTGGCACTGAATTTCTTGATTTTTATTGAAAAGCCAACAGAAGTTATCGTTTTTGGTCCCAATGGCCCCTCACACTTTGCTGACATAGACCCCCTGGCACCTCCTTATCTAAAGCCAACAGTCTCGAACTTTTAAATGGGACAGTGATTTTAAATTGGACCAGCAAACTGGCGCTGTTGATAAATCCAGCTTTTTTCATCTTAGGCAGCCAGATAAGGGTAAAGCCTCTCCTTTCTCAACAGCACTTAAAAACAGAAATCCATGCCTCTGTTGCATCTTGTTTTTATTTTGGAGTCAGCAATCCTCCATGATGTATCTCCAGTTGGTCCAAAATGCTGCCGCTCGCCTCTTGACTGCCACTCGTAAGAGGAAGCACATAACGCCTACTCTGGTGTCACTTCACTGGCTCATTTTAGAGTTATTTTCAAGATTATTTTATTTGTTTTCAACTCTTTAAATGGTATCACCCAACCATACCTCTCTGAGCAGTCTTCTCTCAAGCATCTTCTATTGGTCCAAAATGCAGTTGCTCTCTTCCTAACTGGTCTTCGTAGAAGGGAGCACAAAACTGCAATTGTGTCCTCCCTTCACTGGCTCCCTGTACATTGTAGAGATCATTTTAAGAATCTAGGCGAAAATTTATGTGTCAGCCAATTTTGTGGTCAACCATGCCAAGTTTGTTGGCTTATTTTTCCTCCCCTTCTTCCCCAGTTCTAATTACCGGTACAATACTTATCGTACGGTAACTAAATATTTTTGGGGCTGATTAAGTGAAATTGGATCATCCCTTTTTATACTGATAATCTCTGCAGATGCATACTGGTTGGGAATCATTGCCTGAATGAATCTAAACATTTGTGCATTTTTGTTTTGTTTTTTTTTTTAATCAGCAAATGACTTAATGCACCAAGGCTATTGTAGCCACAACTGTTTTCAGCATTTGACTCTCTGAACAAAACGGATTCTTGTGTGAGCCATAGTTCACAAGGCTGCATTTCAGTGGCCGTTTTTTCTTATGAGATTGTTTGCTAATTCCAAATGAGGTGAGGCTGTCTACTTTGATCGTTGTTAATCTTTAGGATGATTCAACTTTACGAGTTTCGTTGTTGTGTGTGTGTGTGTGGGGGGGGGGGGCAAAGTTTCTGGCTTGTGCGGCTGCTGTGAGACATTTTTTTGAACATCACGGCATGTACAGTACTCATTTGGTGGCTTGGAAAGAAAAAACAATCTTACTCTCTTTCTGACTATTCTGTGAGAATCTTATAAGTAAAACAGATGTTTCGAACATGTATTGCAGGAGCTGTCAGTATTACTGAGAATTTTCTGCCAATTTATATTAAGTTGACAGTGTCTTAACATCCCTTGGCACTCTATACATAAACCGAGTAGCCATGTATCCAGTCTTTAAAACACTAGAGCTGAAGGCCTCCATCTCCTCCTTCTTAGTCTCCGCCCTACAGGGTGGAGAGCACGCACAGCTTCCGCTCTACTGGTCCTGCTGGAAGCGAGAGTGCGAGTACGATGTCTATCTTTCCCTGCCTGTGTACCTGTGCCGGCGGGCTGGAGGCCTGCGCTCAGGTAAAAGGATGCACTCTGGTATCTGTAAGCAGGGTGTTCAATGTCTGAACTCCCCCCTCCCCTTCAGAGTCCGCATTCTTCATCATATGGCGTCTTTTCTAGCTGTCCGCATATTTTATTCCTAATGTCTTTTTTTCCTGATGGACCTTGTTTGCGTCCCCTTCAATGTGAGATACACAAGTTGCATGCCCATACTGAGCAGACAATGTGTGCGCTGTTTGCTTCATGTATATAAAAGGCAAATGCTCTTGTTGTTGAACGTATTTAGTTTGGTACTCTAGTTTGGCATGTGAATCAGAGTGAGCCATTAGCAGGCCTGCGGCCTGGCTTGCGATGAATGCATCAATGGAATTTTAAGGATGTAATCCGCTCAACTCTGCTGCTCGAATGGGATGGATATGAATGAATGGACAATAAAGACTGTAGCATAATGGTTGACTCAAGACCTTATCTGGCACTCGCATGCTTATGGTTTCTCAGCACTCACCACGGCTCTGACTTAACATAAACCTGACTTCAAGGCCTTTGTATACATTTTATTAGTAATAAATAATATGGTAAAATTGTGCATGTCACTTGAGTGCTTGTGAGCTGCCTGTCCACAAAGTTTTTGTCACTGACAAGACACCAAGTTTGGCTGTGTTGAGCATGCGGGCTGTTTTTTTTGTCTTCTACGTCTCTGTGACATGGGGCACATGTTGAACACTAGCGTGTTAGATCAATGTGTGCATCCATGTTGACACAGTTATGTCATTCTCTGGAAGCATTCATGCTCAGTCAGACATGTAATTCCAGTTGTTAAATTGTATTATGTCAAACGGGATGTATCCAATGTTTACAGCTGAAGAAGCATGTGCTTTCATTCCACATTAGCAGAAGCATAAAACAAAGGCTGGGACAATCACTTCATGGCCGAAGAGCTTTTACATTTTGCTTCAGGATTCAATGTAACTGCTTCTGTCCTCAGGTGACCTCACCCAAGCTGCCGGGGGTGCCAGTGTTGTCCCAGCGAAGCCCTCCCCTCCAATGCCTCCAAAGAGAACCACCCCTGTCACCAAACGCAACACCGATGACTCCTCCGCTTCAAGCCATCCCCTCACGCCCTCGCCACTTTCTCTTGAGGACGACAGCTCTGTGAGCTTTCAGCTGCCTCCCGCTCCTCCATCCCCTCCGCTTCCGTCGCACATACCTCCTTCTCCACCCCGACAACAAATACACCCCCACCACCCTCATCTTCAGCACTCTTATCCGCACCCACTGCCCCAACCTATACCAATCTTGTTTGATCCCCCAAGTCCTGTCAGTGAGTCACCCCAACGCCCAGCCCCTGTCCCACTGCACATCATGATCCAGCGAGCTCTGTCCAGTCCCGGCCCTGTTCACCCCAACCCAGATGGGTCACAACGTGCTCACACATTGCTCTTTGAAACGCCTCCAGACTACCAAACTGATCGAAGTCGCCCCCTTCCTGTCAGCATCCAGCCCCTAAAGCTGTGAGTTCTACTATGCAGTAACAGAAGCCCAGAAAAGGATCTAGAGAGGATCTTTCTTCATCTCTAAATTTACATGGCTTATAAATTCTGTTTAGATGAAAAGTTGTTCAAACAACACAGCATTTTAAATGTGATTAATAGGAATTCAATTCCGGTTAAATGTGTGTGGAAAATTCATTATAAACTATGTTCTTTGACACTTTTATTTTCTGCTAGATCTGAAGACGACTACTCTGAAGAGGAGGAAGAAGAGGAGGACGATGACGAGGAAGAGGAGGAGTACGACGGGGAGATACCCCAGCCTAAGCTAGAGCCACGGAGTCGCTGCGGCTTGGTTGTCGATACTGGAGTTTGTGTCATCCCCGGTGAAGAAAACAGTGAGGAAGAGGAGGAGAATGATGAAGAGGATGAAGAGAATGACATTCACAGAGAAGATAGTGACTCAGATGGTCCTGTGCCTTTTAAAGAGGAAGAATCAGATGAGGAGGAAGAGCCACTGAGTAAGCATCGTCATATCATGACTTAAACAAGTATCCATGTATGTTTCTTCCCGGCATAACTATAAATCTAGGTCATCTGAATAGCACAGTCCAAGATTTTGTATTTTCTTTAGGAAACCCGTAGAACAGTGCTTCCCAAACTCTGAGCCAATACTCATTTTATAGATTAAAAAAGCTTGTGGCACACCACCAAAAACAACGTCACAAAGGGTAAATATAATGACGTAATTGATGATTTTTGTCTCAATTTATTCACAGTTTTAATTTGTGTGAAATATGGCCACATTTATTTATTCTTTAAAACTATTATTTTATTATATGAATGGCAACTGGTGGATACACAGCTTAATACCCGAGTCAATATCACCATATGGTGGCTTTTAGACTTCTCTATTTCAGGAACAAAATGTTGAGGTTTTCCATTGAATTTCATATTCATTGCAAGTAAATGTTATGATGTTAGAAATATATATTGATTGAGGTCCTACACTTTTTTTTTTTTAATAAGAAAACATTAAATAATGTGCTCGTGTTCACAGGGTGAACAGTAATAGGTTAGAACAAAGGTGTCAAACTTTGGTCTTTGAGGCCGGCTATCCTGCATGTTTTAGATGTTCCCGTCACCAACACACCTCATTCAGATGATCAGTATCGTTGTTAGGCTCCTGCAGAGCTTGCCGATAAACTTGATGAGTTGTTTTCTGATTTTTGGCAAATGTTACAAAATCAAAATGGCTGTTCAACAGAAACATCTGTGTTTGGGGGAAGGGGGGTGGGGGGTAATTTAACTACCTATATACTTCGTAGTTGGTAGAAAAGTGTGTGAGACATACCAAAGTCAAGTGAAACCAGTAAAAGGGGGGAAAATGTATAAAACAAAGGACAAAAATTTCAAGAGACTTATTTTACTGGTATGTGCGCAAATGGTTTGCCACTTATTAGACCTCAGAGTTTCAGTATTTAAATACACTTTCATCATCACTGAAGGATTCTGTGTGGACCCACCTTCTGCCCTCTAGTGGAAAAGGGTTGAATTAGCCTGCCTGTCACTATGGGTTCTTTCATAGATGAAAACGGAGATTTGTAGTGGATGAAAAATATTTTTCGGAGTAATTAAGTGACACTGGATCATATCCCACCTTGTGATCTCTCATGGATGGCTAATGTACAGTTATTAGAATCACTGTAAAATGGTATACGTACCCGGATCATGATGTGCATTACTGCTACCATCACGGCTGGAGTGAAACATGTACAGACTACATTTTTCAGCTCGTAGGATCAGCAGAATAGGTTTTTCCAAAAAAGTTAACCGTCTTAAAAAAAAAACAATTGCCATACTTGTCTCGTCTGTTTGTTCTCCAGGTGCCCTGGCCAGCAAAGTGAAGAGGAAAGACACTCTGGCTCTAAAACTGAGCAGCCGTCCCTCTGCACCTGACAGGGACAGATTTGCACAGGAGAGAAGCACCAGAGATGACCAGCTACCAGGACAGGCTGGCCTCACCTGGCAGAGTAGAGAGCAATGGGAGGCCATTCGCACGCAGATTGGAACTGCGCTTACCAGGTAAAAAGCAACATCATAACACTGCTTTTATATCATTCTAAACGGCAAGTGTGTTTGCAATTTGAAATGAAATACGTGGACAGGTTCTAAAATCTTCTGTTGTATTTACGGCTTGAATTACAAAGCAGTGAAATTGTTTAATAATAGACCTGCCCGCTTTTCTTCCCATCAGACGTCTAAGCCAGAGACCCACTGCTGAGGAGCTTGAGCAAAGAAACATCCTCCAACGTTAGTGTCAACTTCTATTTTCCTGTTCGACCTTTTGTATGACTCATTTAGGAGTACCATGCTACAACTCAACGCTATCGACTTCAGATCAAATATTTTTGAATTTTAATGAAATTCCGTCACTCCCATTTCAGTTAGTTTCTATGTACAACCGAAATCTCAACTTTTTCATTCATTGCTCTGGCTGACATTTGAAGTCCGGTAACAAAGGTTTTTGTTTACTTCATGTATGTACTGTATATTAAAACATTTGCATACTCCTAAAGCATTACTTAACAATTACATGTATTGTATCATTGGGAGAAAAGGTAGAGAGAGAAAAAACCCTCAATAACTGAATGCAATCTAATTTTGTGAGCTGCTTTTTATCTCCTTTGTCTGCTTATCAAGCCCGACTTGACTACGGTGTCTAAATAAAGCCCCTTTGTTGTTTTATTCCCTGTCTTGTTATAGCCAAAAATCAAGCTGACAGGCAAGCAGAGGTTAGAGAGATTAAGCGAAGACTGACCAGAAAGGTGAGCGCCTGATGTATTTTACTGACATGCGTCCATTTGTAGATTTGCTCAAGATTGAACTCGAACTTTCCTAAATCCTTATTTGTAGCTGAGTCAAAGACCCACCGTAGCAGAATTACAGGCCAGAAAAATTTTGCGATTCCACGAGTATGTGGAAGTCACAGATGCCCAAGACTACGACCGCAGGGCGGACAAGCCGTGGACCAAACTGACCCCTGCTGATAAGGTATTCACTCGGCATATCAGCGATATAAAACTTGTCTCTTATTACTGTTCACTGTGGTCAAATATATATTGTCCATATTATTTCTTCTAGGCAGCCATCCGGAAAGAGCTTAATGATTACAAAAGCACTGAAATGGAGGTTCACGAAGAGAGCAAAATCTACACAAGGTTTGTATACCTTCATCTGTGAAAATGTCTTCAAAATTTGACACGTGACAGAAAAGATGAATTGAATGATTTAGGCAATTGGCAATCATAGAATATGAGGCTTCAACTTGTGAAAAATCAGGATTTTGTCTCTGCTCGCAAACGCTGTGGGTGTGTCCGTGAGATGCATGAACCTATGCCCTGCTGAAAAATAGATGCTACTTTCTTATGCCAAAACGACTCTCATTGGCCAAAAGGAAATACGCTGAAAGCCTCCAGTGGTTGGAATATACTGTACGGGGTCGTCACAGGGCATTTTCACGCCGCGACGAGACACTCGACAGTAGGGCTGGACGGTTAATCTTAATTTAACCATGATTTTGATGTTGCATTCTCTCGATCTTTAAAATGTAATCAAAGAAAAACAATTAATGTGCAGAACGGTACAGTGCCTTTACAAGTTCCCGATGTTGTGGAAGTACCCTGAATGCACCATGATGGTTGCATAGCAAGCGCGTAGTATATGTGATTCTTCTGTACCTGATTCTTCTGGACTTAAACTGTTGAATCATAACCAGTTGGCATTTACTGCATAACACAACAAAAATTACACATATTATATATCTAAATACGAAACGTACTTCTTTTTAAAACATGACTCGCGCTAATACTAAAGTCAGTGGTGGATCCCATTCAAATGCTAACGGGAAGTTAGCATTGACTTTGGGAATGATTTTTCCTCAAATAACGAATATTCACACAAACGTTGTAGAAACACATACAAATGGGGAATAATACTCTACTCAAAAGCACAAATTCTTCCCAATCTGTGAAGTTATATTGGGTTCAAATGCAACTTTCTTCTGTTCTCATAATAAGTGTGTACAGTACTCCATCCTTGCATGGCACCACACTGACCATAAGAGGCCAAAATGCACAGGAACAGACAGATTGCTATAATTTTATTATATTACATATATTGCATTTATTTATTATTCTTATTTACTTTCTTCCTAATTTAATCACTGTCTCATTGCCATTTCAAGTTATCTTTAAAGTTCAGTTTTCAAGGATTCATGGAATGTATTATTTTTTTGGGAGGGTGGCGGGGGTCATACCAACACACATTTCCACAAGACATGGCATGAAATAAAATCCCCAAGGTTCAAGGACAACCACTGATGCAACTGAGGTCCTCAAGTTCTTATAAAGTGGAAGAGTGGCCACTCATGCTGGCTTGACCCCGTTTTAGGCACTCACAAAAAAAATCAGAAAAACTGAAATGGTGAAAAACAGTTCAGCGCAAGAGCGAAACAATTCATTACGACATACAAAGTAGTTCTCAGACTTTGCACATTTTCAGCAATTATCTTCAAATATATATCATGTCTTCCAAAACAAATTTCAGAATTTACTTGACAGAGTCTTAACAGAAGAGATGGCATTACAGATACAGTCTTTGTGCCTGTTTACAGCTGATGTCTGTTTCCTTTTAGGTATCACCGGCCTTAGCATCCACACTCTTCAGATGGTGAAAGAAGCACTTAAAAGTCTCTGTGGCAAGCAGCTGTTGACTATGCAGACAGATCGGCCCTTTCTCGTTTCCTGAATGTATCGTACAATTTATCAGGGACAGCCTGGAACTGACTAGAGACAAGAATGCTTCTCGCTTCACCTCCATCACAATTGTTTTCAGTGATCAGGTGGTGGAAGAAGATGCAGTATTTATCCCAGACAACAGGGGGAACCACGTGCCAACCAAATGGAGACATTTGCAAAGGACCGACAGTGCGGGGCTTCTACCCCCCCTCTGCTGTAATGTGGTGTCCTCGGGGACCTGGATCGAGTTAATACCTTTAATGCGGCCTCATTCTCTGTTGCCTTTTTTCTTTACCGTGTATGGAAACGCTAATTCATTCATCTTGTTTATGTGAGAACATAAAGTAATAATAGCTAACAAAAATGGTAATTTCTAGTACTAACTATTGAGATACATGGCTGTAGTGCGTGTGGACTGGAGGATGCAGACTGGGATTTTCTGTTTTAGGATTGGACATCTCTGGGATATTGTGTTTTTATATGAACTGTACAGATTTCTATTATAATATCTTCGATTGAATCTCATATCTAATTCCAATATGTGTAATACACAAGATATTCTATATCATGAGTTTGATCACGAGTAGTGACCTTTTTTTTTTGTTTGTTTTTTAGATTTCTTTGGCTTGCCTGTATTTAAAGTCGTGTTGTGAGGTGGCCGTTTAAGCGTGAGTCTTTAGAAAAAGCACAGAAGGTGCAGGCCAGGATGCTGTAGGTAAATTTGTGTGCCAATGTACCCAATGCCTAAGGAAACGATAGGATATTGGTGTTCATAACAGTCATTTCTGAAATCTGCATGAGCCAACATGAATCTCAATGTCATTGGGTCTGGAAACACTCTTCATTTCTACTTTTGTATGAGTTTTGTACTACCCTTTATTCACACAATGCATATCTGTAGCCATTTTGTATCAGGTCATGCTGGTGTTGTTGACCAAGAATACAATGCAAGTTGCTGTGATAGATCAGGGGTTTATCAAAAACAAAAAAAAAAATCTGAAAATATATGAACGGTCAACAGGGGATCGTTTTGGCTGGAACTTTTTATCTGCAACTGTTTTATTTTGTAGTTTCATCTGGCCAGTAGCTGACAGGGTTCTCTAATCTGTGTACAGGTGGATTGTAGGTTTCACTGACGCTTGTGTATATCTTGTCTTCCTTTCATTTGAAAAGAAATTTTAAATAAAGTATTATAGGTTGCTATTTTTAAGAACGGAATCTTAGTTTATGATTAAATGCTACAAGAATGGGAATGAATATGTACCCTCTCTGTAAAGCTGAGTTCATTTTTAATTGAATGTGAACATGTACGGACTGATAGTAGTTTTTGTTTTAATTGTACATAGTGACTTCTGGATCTAATTAAAAATCTTACAGCTTGAACCTTTTGTGCCATGATTCAACACTTGCTCGGCAATTAAATCACTCTTTCTGTTGTTCAAAGAGCAATTCTGTCTAATCCTCTGTCAAGCGAGAACTAGGGATCGATCCAGTGACAACTGGTGTATTTATTAAAGGGGAAGTCAAGTGAAAACTTGTTTTTATAGTATGTTCTATGTGCCCCCATTGGTCTACACACAGCAGTCTTGATTAAAAATGTGTTTGTGGAATATAAATTAAGTAGAAAAATCCACCCGTTTTCATCCATGTCATGGGGTGGCCATTTTGCCGTTAGCTGTTGGCTGAAAATGACATCAGGGTGCCGAAGGGCTCTTCTTGTGAACATCATATGACCAAACCCAGAAAACAGGTGAGCCGTGACAGCCATTGCCTGACCCCTTAGATACTTCAATGTGGCCCAGCATGTCTCCAAAGATTTAACTTCACGTCGGTGTGCGGGAAGAGGCGATACCGGTAGCAGGACAACGCATGATTGCTTCACCATTACAACGCACCTGCTCATTGTGCAATAATCATCCCTACTCACCTAACCTGTCTGTGTGTGATTTCCACCCCTGTTTACCCTAGGTCATGGACTGATCAATGAGGTCTGTTTTGGGAACGTGGATGACATCAAGATGCTGCAAAGGACCCTGGGTGAATCCTTATTGAAGGTTGGGAATGTACATTGAGACACCAACGGTCAAATTTTATGTGTTAAGACACGAAGGGAAAACTTTGTAATTCAAATATACCTTTTGTGACACCAGTCACCTGGTATGTTAAGTTAAGATTTTTCAAGCAAATATGGTTATTGGTGAGATTGCTGTACATTAGTGGAAAAAAGGAAATACGTACAAGGTTTTAGTATTATGTCAACCACCAATTCGGCTAATTACAATGGACAAAAAGTACCCTTTGAGATTCTAAATGAAGATCTAAGGCAGGGGTGGGCAAAGTATGGCCATTGTCACCCCTTTCCAAACGATATTTCTCTCAGATTTCCAAAATGGTCAATGCAAATGACAATCAGCAGTGTTTTGAAGTCATCTACCATAAGAGTAAAATTGTAATTGCAATAAACTGTTTATGAGCAAACTCTCCCCAATGATCCAATAAGCTCTGGGAGGCTGCAAAGAAATTCATACAGCAACTATCCAAAACTTTTCCCTCCAAAAGTCACAAAATTAATGGATGCAAGAATTGTGGAGCTACTATCAATTTAGGGGTCCCATTTTAAAATTTAACTTGACCCGTTGAGATATTTTTGATTCATTATTTTTCAGTAAATAGGCCATGATCTAATGTTTCAAATTCAACGAACGACTATTTGCAGTTCTTTTCAACGTGTATCATGTCTAAAAACTGTTCCACGTAATCACGTGGAAGAGTGCGTTTAATTGTATTTTTTCCCGAAACAACTGTTATCATTAATAGGTTATAGGATTCAAATTATACTCCGATGGTTGATGACTTGAAATGTATGCTGAGTTTTATTTGCATCGATTATTTAGGAAAAAGGCGCACACTGTTAGACTGGTTAGCACGTTCGCCACACAGTGCAGACAGAGGTCAGCGATTCGAATCCTGTCGCTTTAAGGAGGCGGAGCGCCTAAATCACGGCCAGAATTATCGCGAGAATAGTCATCCAGCTACTGAGACTTGGAGTAGGCTGCGTGTTGCCTATGCTAGCCATTTAGAGCACATTTACACTACTCCCAGGTTGGTACATTTAACACATACATCTGTCTTGTTGTGCGACTCACATAAAACGGTTTAGCGTAGATCTTAGCACCAGCACAAAGCTGCACGTGTCTGTGGTTAAGTCTCAAGCTTTTCTGAATGCCACGCTGAAGCTGCTAACTAATGCTAGCAGTGGTTGAATCATACCATGCCGTGTACTGTATATCTGTGCTGTGAAGTCATTTTTGGCGGCAAAGTTTCATTTTTTTGTGCTGCAATTGTGTACCATTTAACTCCAAAACCAGGACGTTGTCGTTTTATTTTGGAAACGTGTTTTTGGTGTGATTAGAGTTACTGCACGCTAACTCTAGGCTATATGAGCCTCGGTTGGCACACGGAAGTTGCCAACGCACCACAATGCTACTAACGTCCGACGCTTGCAAAATGTTGAAGAAAGCGTGTTAGCGGTTGAAAGCCTCCCCTCGCATCCTTATTACAAACTTCATGCATCAACGGGGAAGTATGTTCTGGCTGTGGTAAAAGTGCGTTTGAATTCGAACAGAACTTGGCATTCCCATGCCCAAGAGTAGGAACGGAGCAAGTGCGGATTTGAGTCGGGTGGGGCGAAAGCCTGAGGTGCCAACCAACTGTTTTTTTTTTTCTACACTAATACAATGCCTCTCTTATTCTTCCGCATAGACATTAAGGATACTGATTCTTGATTTGAAGTAATATACGGTATTTATAAGAAAACGCGTTTTGCATTTAGGAGTAGAAATGTTCATACGTTTTTTTAATTGAGGTCCCCCCCATGTCTTCCCTATAGGATTCAATTGTTCCTGTCTTGGCCACTAAAAAATGTCCCCAAAAAGGAAGTCGGACGCGGTTGAAGAGGTGAAAGACGCTAAGAAAGTCAAAGGTAATCGCCCTTTCAAGTCATACTAACTTTATTTGCATTAAATAACTAGTCATGTCGTGCAGTGATTCTCAGCTGGTATGTCTTTCTGTAAGCAAAAGTGGGTGACTAGCCAATATTTGGAATACACTTCAGCACGCCGCAACCCTCGTGAAGATAAGCCGTTCAGATAGTGGATAGATGGATTATTTGGCAGGTCCGAGTCAAGAAGTGTAACTACGAGGGCCCAACTGATATGGATTTTTTTCCCTCAGGGTTATGACACTTATGAACAATGGCATTTGTCAACTCTATAGCACTCTTTTAACAATTCACAGCGTATAAGATAATAAAAACAAACACAAAAAAAGGTGACTATAGTCGAATCAAGAACATTTTAGTTCCGAAGTAGTTCGTATGGTGACTTGAAATTAATGCTGTCAACTCATTGATCAATGGATTTGTACCAGTTTACCACAGGAGTCATTGTAAGGAGGCGGGTCACGTTCTTGTTCTGGGCCAGGGTGATGTTGGACAGCTGGGTTTAGGAGAGGACATCATGCAGAGGAAGAAGCCTGCTCTGTTGTCCCTACCTGAGAAAATCGTGCAGGTGGTCGCTGGGGGTATGCACACAGTGTGCCTCAGCGACGCTGGCGTGGTAAGTAATACGAATGACTTTCACTCGCAATATGCAGTGCCATTCAAGGCACCCAAAATGACACTTCAGGGACCTAAGGATGCATTTGACCTGTTGAAAAAGAGACCCAATCTCAAAGAAGACTTTTAATATGAGCAAATACCTTTTCCTTAGGTTTACACTTTTGGCTGCAATGATGAAAGGGCCCTTGGTCGAGACACGATAGAAGTGGGCTCTGAGATGACTCCAGGGAAGGTGGCGCTCGAGGAGAAAGTGGTCCAGGTGTCAGCAGGAGACAGTCATACAGCTGCACTCACGGAGGAAGGAAACGTATATGTATGGGGCACCTTCAGGGTCAGTTATCTTACTTTTTCCTCCCAGGCCTTCAAGATTGGTTAAAAGTGTAAACGTATCGCGGGAAAAGATACATGTTCATGTTTTTTGCTTGTGTGACACATCAGACTGTTAAACAACAAAAGCAAGACTGAGAAAGGGCTGTTCATGCCAAAACAAGTACAGTATATTCGTTTAGATGCAACTATGAAACATGCCTAGAGCGACACTGACTGCATGGGTTGAGTTTAACATCAGTGGCTCTTCTACTTACAATAAATGTTGTGGGGGGGGGGGGGGCACAATTGTCACATTCCTGCATGTTATTTGCAGGAAACGATTCATTTGAGCCCAACCCTTCCACCACAAGCTGTCCAAAAACAAGTTTTGTGTTGTTCAGTCTCCTGCGCCATGTCTTACCATTGTCAGTTTGTTGTCTTTCATCTTTTGCTACCACTTAGTTGATTCCGAATACAGTTTTCCCCGTCATCTGAGGATCAGCTCAGACATCGCACACACATACGTACGCGCACACCCCAATAATGCGGTGCAATCCCTTATCATCTCCGGGCATATTTAACATACGTCGCTATTAAAACATTTCAAGACCTGGAGACAGAAATTCATCAAGTTAAAGTACAGTTCTAACCCCAGTTCAATCTCACTGGGTTTTTTCATCCCTCTGGGCCTAACGTTTGTCGCTGATATTTATATATTTTTTGTTTTTTAGTCATTGCTTTTTCATTAATACAGTACTCAGTGGCACACTGGTAATTACATCTCTATTATCTCTGCCTACCGCCTGTATTCCCACTCCTTTTATTAAGACTGGAGCAGATTTCCCTGAAGAAATCTCACGTACAGCTTGAAGTACACAGCACAGGAACTGTTTGATCAGCATTCGTATGTCCAATCAGATTGGTTGATACAAATGTATACATATATGAAGTCAGCAAGGATTCCATCAACGTTCTCAGGGTTTTCTGGGTCAAGGCTTGATTTGTTGTTCTTGTGTCACGATGCACCATGACAGCTACTGCCAAACTGGCTGTGCACTGTTTCTGGGCGGTTTCATCTCATTAATGTTGCTCCTTTCTCCACAGGATAGTAACGGCGTTATAGGTCTCCTGGATGCTTTGGAAACAACCGATGTTCCAACTCAAGTCCCCTTGACAGAAACTGTCGTGAAAGTTGCATCAGGTAGCAATGGATCATGTGACCATCGCATCCTTTTTACCTATGAGTGGAAGCAAAAAGGCTTATAACATTTTTATTCTAATATTTTTACAGGCAATGACCATCTTGTAATGGTGACCATGGAGGGAAATCTGTACACGTCAGGCACTGCTGAACAGGGGCAGCTAGGAAGGGTGCCCGAGCAATTCTCAAATAGGGGAGGAAGGAAAGGCCTCGGTGAGAAGCAGAACTCCACCGCTGTAGTAATATTTGTCATGTATGTCCCATGTGCTATAAGTGTTCAGTTCTTGTTCATGTGTTTGTAGATCGTCTGTTGATTCCTCAGATGGTCAAAGTCAAAGGGAAAGTTCACTTCATCGACGCCTTCTGCGGGGCCTACTTCACATTTGCCTTGTCCAAAGACGGCCACGTATATGGTTTCGGCCTGTCCAACTATCACCAGTTGGGTAAGTGTGCCACTATTTTCATAGCCTGCACTTGTATGTGGCATTCCTTCTCCAACAGATACACATTTTCACATTGTGATCCAAAATAATCGACATAATACAATTGTGTATGTCCATACAAGGGATGTGAAATACTTTTTAATGAAAGTAAGTCTCATCACTTATGGAAGTTATTGTGACGTGCCAATTTGGCTAGACGGGGGAACCACTGAGATCACCTTTCAGTAATCGGTGTTGTGGACCTTATAAATGGTCCCAAAATACTCCTGTTGCAAAACGTAACTTTGATTTCGTTTAGTAGTCTACTCTGGCAACCCTTCCAGTGTTAGCAAAATCCTGCGTCCACGCCACTGGTTTAAGACAACAACAAAAACTTGGTGATGTGACCAACTGACAAGCTTATGTTTTATTCACGCATCCATCTAGGCACAAAAAGCACGAAGATGCATTTTGTCCCTGTGAAACTGAGCTCCTTCAAAAATTCGACCTCAACTTGGATTGATTTTTCTGGAGGACAGCACCACACTGTCTGCCTGGATTCTGAAGGTAAACTGAAGGATTATTTCAAGCCGCTATTTTGTTTGTGCAAAACTCAATTTCATTCCCCCCCTTCAACAGGACAGGTGTACAGCCTGGGCAGAGCAGAGTATGGGCGCCTTGGCCTTGGTGAAGAGGCTGCAGAGAAAAGCGAGCCCACAATCGTCAGTGGGATTGAACCAGCCAGCGGAGTGACATGTGGGGCGTCTGTCAGTTTTGCTGTCACCAAAGAAGGTGAGAAACGCTTCCAGATAAGTGGCGAGTGCCAACCTATTCTTCAAATGCAGTTTTGACCGCATTCGTTGTTTTAATGTTTGCTTTGAAATGCCTAACGTTTGGCTGTGCCTACTCCAGGGTGTGCATACGCTTGGGGAATGGGCACCAACCTACAACTTGGCACCGGGCAGGAAGAAGACGAGTGGAGCCCTGTGAAAATGACTGGCAAGCAGCTGGAAAACTGTACAGTACTGATGGTGTCCAGTGGGGGGCAGCACACAGTCCTTTTGGTCAAAGACAAACAGGAAAGCTGATGAAGCTCCCAGGCATGTAATGATGCTTCAGCCGTGTTCACTGTGCTTAAAATTGGTGGTGGTGGTGGAGGATGATCATTGATGTCTTATGGCGCCATCATGGTAGAGTAGAAGAGGTGAGGTCAGCTAAATGACCCTTTTGATGACGTGACTACATGGTGGTAGAAATTTTCAATATATCATGATGAAAACAAAGCTATTTTTTTAAAACCTTATTCTTTAGATTCCCTTTGTTGGGTTTTCAATAAAAAGGCAGTATGGCTGTGAGCTCGTGTGAGATTTGACTAAGTGTGTACATAAGAGCCTTTTTAATTAGTTAATACCCAGGCTAGACATTTTAAGAATTTTTTTTTCCCCCTACTTTTTTTCTTTCATGGCAATAATTGCATGGTGTTTGGTCCAGACAGGACATTTATGCCAATTGAGCCTCTCAAGCTGCTGTCCAGAGAAGACACTCAAATGATTTTCATTATAATTGGGTCAATGTGCTGTAATTTGCTACTGTTCTAGTCTGAGAATAAATTTAACCATTTTACATATTGTTTTTCCGAATCCTTTTACTGCTACCTTGCATTTATTTTCTGTGTAATTTGTTCCCTGTCCAGGACCGGGGCAAGTTACACAAACTGGCATCACGATAAATGCAAGCACCCTGCACTGATGAGTTTTGTTCGATGTTCTACCTCCATTTCAAATGATTAGATTCAAAGTGCAATAGAAATGTGACTTTGAAAATGTGTTTCTTGATTACTGTCTGTTGGGCAGACCTCCTGTGTGCCAGATGGTCTGTTGACTTGTCCTCACCAGTGTACCATTGATAATTACTACTGATCTCATGTTGTAACCTCAAAAGTCGGCCACTGATGTATGTGCCAAGAGTCGTTATGCGCCACCCTCTGCTCTGACACACTGTCTTCATCGTGACCAGCTTGTGACATTAGATGAAACCCCTGGCCAAGTTTATGGAATCACCGTTCATGGAAGATGATCATTTAAATGTTGAAGTTTGAAGAAATAAGCAAATGAGAATTGTTTCGTAAGTTTTTAATTCAAAATGCCACCCATCTGGACTTAAAAAACACTTTAATTAAAAAAAAAAAAAAGGAAAGAAAACCTGCATCCTATTGAATCTGCTAATCAGCAGTTAAATTACAGTGCACACACTTGCGGATTAATTATGAATCATGACTCAAACAAAAGCGAAAACAATAGCATTTCAATGTTTTTTGGGGGGGTTTAAATTGGAAAAACCAAACAAAAATTGCAAAAGATTTTTTTTTTTTTTAAATCCCGGACAGCAATGTCTAAAATCGAGACCCAAGTATAACCAAAAAAATGGGAAGGTCTCTATTGTTCAAAATGGAGAGAAAAAGAGATTGTGTCCTATTTCTGCACCATACGGCGAAGTAAGAATGAGGCAGCCGCTAAACAGGCTTATGATGGTGTTGAGGGCTGAAGAAAAGTAAATTAGGGGCATCAACAGAAAGAGCCAGAGAGCTTAGGAGATCCTGGTTTTCAGAGCGAGGACACTTCAGAAGACAGACAGAGGAAGTTTTATTTATTTATTTTTTTTAAAACACATTTTCCCATGAAGGTCATTTTTCTGGCAGTTTATAGAGAACGTTAAATATTATGCTTAAATTTGAGAATGTTTATCACGCCCAAATATTTTAATATTAAAAAATGACTTCAACAAGAGTGTGTGTGTGTGTGTGTGTGTGTGTGTGTGTGTGTGTATATAT
>NW_017805823.1:870172-874361 GCF_001891065.2 Hippocampus comes
TACAGTCTCAGGGTGCTGGATTTGGGATGGAACCCTCCATGCATGGTTAGGAGCTTTCGGGTCTTAACGTCCGTGGTCTGAATCTCTTCCTTTGGCCACCTTATTATTCCTGCAGGGTATCTGATCACTGGCAGGGCATAGCTGTTTATTGCCCGGGTCTTATTCTTGCCATTGAGCTGGCTCCTTAGGACTTGCCTAACCCGCTGGAGGTACAGAATAAAAAGAGAAAGGAAAAAAAGAGAGACACCGTATTTTTCAGCATTATAAGGCGCCCTTAAAAGCATTCAATTTCTCAAAAGCCGACAGTGCGCCTCATAATCCGATGCGCCTTATATGGACCAATATTCTGATTTCTTGGGCGTAGTATTTCAAATGTTCTGTAAAGCACTTTGTTACAGCTGCAGCGGTTGTGAAAGCTCTATTGTATTGTATTGTATTGTATTGTATTAATTTAGCATAGCTCCATCTAGTGGATACATAACACAACCGCAGCCACTATTGAAGCTTCTACAGGCATTTAAAAAAATAATAAATCCTCTTTTACATCAAATCATGTGTGCCACCATTAGGAGCACCCCTGATGTTAATACTTTGTACAGCCCCCTTTGGTCAACAAAGCAGCCCCTAAACTTTTTCTATAATGCTTCACGAGATGGGAGTATTCAGGAAGACCCCATTTCTCTTGACACAAACCATCCAAATAATTCAGTGACCTGGTTCCTCTCCCCTTTAGCTCACTTCACATGCCACCCATCTGGACTTAAAAAACACTTTAATTAAAAAAAAAAAAAAGGAAAGAAAACCTGCATCCTATTGAATCTGCTAATCAGCAGTTAAATTACAGTGCACACACTTGCGGATTAATTATGAATCATGACTCAAACAAAAGCGAAAACAATAGCATTTCAATGTTTTTTGGGGGGGTTTAAATTGGAAAAACCAAACAAAAATTGCAAAAGATTTTTTTTTTTTTTAAATCCCGGACAGCAATGTCTAAAATCGAGACCCAAGTATAACCAAAAAAATGGGAAGGTCTCTATACCATGGAGGGAAATCTGTACACGTCAGGCACTGCTGAACAGGGGCAGCTAGGAAGGGTGCCCGAGCAATTCTCAAATAGGGGAGGAAGGAAAGGCCTCGGTGAGAAGCAGAACTCCACCGCTGTAGTAATATTTGTCATGTATGTCCCATGTGCTATAAGTGTTCAGTTCTTGTTCATGTGTTTGTAGATCGTCTGTTGATTCCTCAGATGGTCAAAGTCAAAGGGAAAGTTCACTTCATCGACGCCTTCTGCGGGGCCTACTTCACATTTGCCTTGTCCAAAGACGGCCACGTATATGGTTTCGGCCTGTCCAACTATCACCAGTTGGGTAAGTGTGCCACTATTTTCATAGCCTGCACTTGTATGTGGCATTCCTTCTCCAACAGATACACATTTTCACATTGTGATCCAAAATAATCGACATAATACAATTGTGTATGTCCATACAAGGGATGTGAAATACTTTTTAATGAAAGTAAGTCTCATCACTTATGGAAGTTATTGTGACGTGCCAATTTGGCTAGACGGGGGAACCACTGAGATCACCTTTCAGTAATCGGTGTTGTGGACCTTATAAATGGTCCCAAAATACTCCTGTTGCAAAACGTAACTTTGATTTCGTTTAGTAGTCTACTCTGGCAACCCTTCCAGTGTTAGCAAAATCCTGCGTCCACGCCACTGGTTTAAGACAACAACAAAAACTTGGTGATGTGACCAACTGACAAGCTTATGTTTTATTCACGCATCCATCTAGGCACAAAAAGCACGAAGATGCATTTTGTCCCTGTGAAACTGAGCTCCTTCAAAAATTCGACCTCAACTTGGATTGATTTTTCTGGAGGACAGCACCACACTGTCTGCCTGGATTCTGAAGGTAAACTGAAGGATTATTTCAAGCCGCTATTTTGTTTGTGCAAAACTCAATTTCATTCCCCCCCTTCAACAGGACAGGTGTACAGCCTGGGCAGAGCAGAGTATGGGCGCCTTGGCCTTGGTGAAGAGGCTGCAGAGAAAAGCGAGCCCACAATCGTCAGTGGGATTGAACCAGCCAGCGGAGTGACATGTGGGGCGTCTGTCAGTTTTGCTGTCACCAAAGAAGGTGAGAAACGCTTCCAGATAAGTGGCGAGTGCCAACCTATTCTTCAAATGCAGTTTTGACCGCATTCGTTGTTTTAATGTTTGCTTTGAAATGCCTAACGTTTGGCTGTGCCTACTCCAGGGTGTGCATACGCTTGGGGAATGGGCACCAACCTACAACTTGGCACCGGGCAGGAAGAAGACGAGTGGAGCCCTGTGAAAATGACTGGCAAGCAGCTGGAAAACTGTACAGTACTGATGGTGTCCAGTGGGGGGCAGCACACAGTCCTTTTGGTCAAAGACAAACAGGAAAGCTGATGAAGCTCCCAGGCATGTAATGATGCTTCAGCCGTGTTCACTGTGCTTAAAATTGGTGGTGGTGGTGGAGGATGATCATTGATGTCTTATGGCGCCATCATGGTAGAGTAGAAGAGGTGAGGTCAGCTAAATGACCCTTTTGATGACGTGACTACATGGTGGTAGAAATTTTCAATATATCATGATGAAAACAAAGCTATTTTTTTAAAACCTTATTCTTTAGATTCCCTTTGTTGGGTTTTCAATAAAAAGGCAGTATGGCTGTGAGCTCGTGTGAGATTTGACTAAGTGTGTACATAAGAGCCTTTTTAATTAGTTAATACCCAGGCTAGACATTTTAAGAATTTTTTTTCCCCCTACTTTTTTTCTTTCATGGCAATAATTGCATGGTGTTTGGTCCAGACAGGACATTTATGCCAATTGAGCCTCTCAAGCTGCTGTCCAGAGAAGACACTCAAATGATTTTCATTATAATTGGGTCAATGTGCTGTAATTTGCTACTGTTCTAGTCTGAGAATAAATTTAACCATTTTACATATTGTTTTTCCGAATCCTTTTACTGCTACCTTGCATTTATTTTCTGTGTAATTTGTTCCCTGTCCAGGACCGGGGCAAGTTACACAAACTGGCATCACGATAAATGCAAGCACCCTGCACTGATGAGTTTTGTTCGATGTTCTACCTCCATTTCAAATGATTAGATTCAAAGTGCAATAGAAATGTGACTTTGAAAATGTGTTTCTTGATTACTGTCTGTTGGGCAGACCTCCTGTGTGCCAGATGGTCTGTTGACTTGTCCTCACCAGTGTACCATTGATAATTACTACTGATCTCATGTTGTAACCTCAAAAGTCGGCCACTGATGTATGTGCCAAGAGTCGTTATGCGCCACCCTCTGCTCTGACACACTGTCTTCATCGTGACCAGCTTGTGACATTAGATGAAACCCCTGGCCAAGTTTATGGAATCACCGTTCATGGAAGATGATCATTTAAATGTTGAAGTTTGAAGAAATAAGCAAATGAGAATTGTTTCGTAAGTTTTTAATTCAAAATGCCACCCATCTGGACTTAAAAAACACTTTAATTAAAAAAAAAAAAAAGGAAAGAAAACCTGCATCCTATTGAATCTGCTAATCAGCAGTTAAATTACAGTGCACACACTTGCGGATTAATTATGAATCATGACTCAAACAAAAGCGAAAACAATAGCATTTCAATGTTTTTTGGGGGGGTTTAAATTGGAAAAACCAAACAAAAATTGCAAAAGATTTTTTTTTTTTTTAAATCCCGGACAGCAATGTCTAAAATCGAGACCCAAGTATAACCAAAAAAATGGGAAGGTCTCTATTGTTCAAAATGGAGAGAAAAAGAGATTGTGTCCTATTTCTGCACCATACGGCGAAGTAAGAATGAGGCAGCCGCTAAACAGGCTTATGATGGTGTTGAGGGCTGAAGAAAAGTAAATTAGGGGCATCAACAGAAAGAGCCAGAGAGCTTAGGAGATCCTGGTTTTCAGAGCGAGGACACTTCAGAAGACAGACAGAGGAAGTTTTATTTATTTATTTTTTTTAAAACACATTTTCCCATGAAGGTCATTTTTCTGGCAGTTTATAGAGAACGTTAAATATTATGCTTAAATTTGAGAATGTTTATCACGCCCAAATATTTTAATATTAAAAAATGACTTCAACAAGAGTGTGTGTGTGTGTGTGTGTGTGTGTGTGTGTGTGTGTGTGTGTATATATATATA
>NW_017805823.1:875543-965677 GCF_001891065.2 Hippocampus comes
GAAACCTCTATTGTATTGTATTGTATTGTATTGTATTAATTTAGCATAGCTCCATCTAGTGGATACATAACACAACCGCAGCCACTATTGAAGCTTCTACAGGTATTTAAAAAAATAATAAATCCTCTTTTACATCAAATCATGTGTGCCACCATTAGGAGCACCCCTGATGTTAATACTTTGTACAGCCCCCTTTGGTCAACAAAGCAGCCCCTAAACTTTTTCTATAATGCTTCACGAGATGGGAGTATTCAGGAAGACCCCATTTCTCTTGACACAAACCATCCAAATAATTCAGTGACCTGGTTCCTCTCCCCTTTAGCTCACTTCACAAGTTTTCAATGGATGTGATTTCTGGGGGACTGAGATGTCCATGGGAGAACCTCGATTCTGTGCCTGGTCAACCATTTCTACAATTTTCAGTATGAGAGTAGGTGTCTGGAACGGAAACGTAATTTATTTTATGGTTTTTAACACATTAACAAGGGCCACCAGTAATAAAGTGATTGGTGGGTCTGCTTTTCAGGCTGTGGCTTAGCAAAAGATCATTTTGAGGATGTACCGTGGGATGCAATAATTGCGGCAGGCCAAAACCATTCATTTCTAGTTTTGTTCCTCAGTGGGTTCTAAAAATGGATTATACGATATGTTTTGCTTAAATGGATATCTATTTTTATCAGACTGTAGGAAATTAAAAACGGTACCTGCTGAATAGGAAACGTATAAAGACAAGAATTTATTTTAGGCGATTTTCTGAATTGTCTTCAACACCTACAGTATCTTCTCATTGCTGTGATCAATCTTTTAGTATGCTGATGAACGCGCAAGTTGGATCTGCATCTTTTGCAAAGCTTTGAAATTCAGATAAGGCTAAAAAAAAAAAAGTAAATTAGGGGCATCAACAGAAAGAGCCAGAGAGCTTAGGAGATCCTGGTTTTCAGAGCGAGGACACTTCAGAAGACAGACAGAGGAAGTTTTATTTATTTATTTTTTTTAAAACACATTTTCCCATGAAGGTCATTTTTCTGGCAGTTTATAGAGAACGTTAAATATTATGCTTAAATTTGAGAATGTTTATCACGCCCAAATATTTTAATATTAAAAAATGACTTCAACAAGAGTGTGTGTGTGTGTGTGTGTGTGTGTGTCCACAAAGAAGCACATTCAGACACATATACATAGCCACCAGGAGTTTGTCACACTCATAGAAATCTTCATAATCCATGTGGCTTTTAATGTACTGGATTCGATTCATCACAGGGGAGTCCCATGTACCTGCACCAGCACATTGTCACTCACATAATGAGGCCAAGGAAAAGTAATTACGGCAACAAGCGGCTTCACTCGAAGCTGGAGAAAAGCCTATCACATGCACTCAGTCGCACCGTTTTGACATGTCTTTGATTTCCGCTGTGCACCCTTGATGAGCGTGTCAGGCTGCAAGCGCCGATTCCTCTGCAGGTCGAGCCTCTCTAACAAGGCGAGTTGCGGTGCATCTTGCTGAGCTTTTAACTAACTTTTTTTAATATTTGTACTTACGTCCTGTGCCCTCTATTTGGTAAGCACTCATCCATCAATAAATTTAAAGTTCAATGAGAATGACCGCACTTTGCTTTCATCCCAACTCCATCATTGCAGGAAACTTAGTAAACATTGTGCATTTTGTGTTTCGGTGGAAAATTGCTTTTTAAATAATGTGTGCGTGGAAAGAAGATTGAAAAACAAAAATAGCCTCGGGTCCAGCAAATTCCCTTTGCTTATTCATCTACCAAAAACTTGTGGACCTTCTGCCCTTTACTCAGATATCAATGCAGACAAATGACTGCCTAAGAGGTAGGCCTATTTATTTAAAGCTAAACTTTCTAGGTGTGTAGACTTTGTAATATTTAAATATTTTCCTAAGACAGGGTCATTGTATTGAACTAGAGGAGAGGAGTAAACTACAGTTGGGGCCATAAATATTTGAACAATGATGCATTGCCACAATTTTGCCTCTATTCATCAACATAATGGACTCTTTGCACCCAATCTCCCGTGTTGCTGAAATAGAACTCGTTTTTTTTTTCCCATGCAATAAATTAGAGAAAAACTTTAAGGCAGGGTTGTCAAACTCATTTTTGTCGCGGGCCATATTATAATTGCCGTTTCCCTAGGAGGGCCATTATGACTGAAACTATATAAAGAAGTCAAGAATAATGTTTTATTCAATTACTGTTTAAGCTACTGTAATGAGGAGTTTAGTAACAAGAAAATGTTTTTCAATATGTCACTGATTTATTACCTATAAAAATTTAAACTTTTGGTACAGATTTTAGCAAGCATCGTGGAAGTTGTCATCTTTGATTTGCTTTCGCGGGCCACATAAATTGATATGGCGGGCCACATCTGAATGTTTTGCGCCCTTTCCTGTTGCCATGACATGTGGAGCAGAGTGAACCCGCTGGAGGTACAGAATAAAAAGAGAAAGGAAAAAAAGAGAGACACCGTATTTTTCAGCATTATAAGGCGCCCTTAAAAGCATTCAATTTCTCAAAAGCCGACAGTGCGCCTCATAATCCGATGCGCCTTATATGGACCAATATTCTGATTTCTTGGGCGTAGTATTTCAAATGTTCTGTAAAGCACTTTCGAGCAGTGGACTGAGGGGCTTGCTTTGAAGCCCCTCGGCGGCTGACCGGGTGCAGAGAGGCTCATAAGAGGGACTTGTGCCCTCATCTGATGTTAGCCATCTGTTGTGCTAAATTGCAACATGTTTGTCTGAGCCCTATTTAATTAGCTTTTCTTGTGGTTACGTGAGCTCTGCTCTGTGTCATATTGATTATGTATCATTTACTCACATTCAGTCGTGACCTGAATAGCCTGCAGCAAAGTTGTCCACATTCAATTCAGCCAAAGCTAAAAGCTAACTAGGTTCAGTAAAAGAAGCGAGTTTGCCAGTCCGGGCGTTTGTGGCTCCCAGCTGGCAATTAGCACCCAATTTGATGCTTTGAGCCAGCAGGGATTCCGTTCGCATTTACGCCCAATGCCGATCAAGCTATTTGCTTCTCTGGTTTAATGTAAAGTATCAGACAGATGCACAAAACAGCAGGCCTAATCCATTACTGGAAAACTGCATTATTACCGCTGTATGTAATTCGACTGACTTTGAATTGGAATTTTTCACTGCCTCCTACTGCACTGCACCAAAATGGACAAGTTCTTTCTAGATCTAATCCTCAGCACAAAAAGAAAAAAATGTTTGATCAGGCTCAATCATGAGAAGCCTGTGTACTGTCATTCACTTTGCAGATAAATGAGCTGCAAATCGTTTCTTGCTGCGCATCTGTTTGTCTGATTGCGTGAGCTTTTGATCCTGACAAAGGAATGCGGTACAAGCAAACACAAAGCTTTTGCGAATGCATCAGCAACATTCGTGTCTGTTTTTAATTAGCGCCAGTGCACAAGTGCTGTTGAGTTTCGACCATAAACGCATTTAATTGTGTGTGCCCCATTGATGTGCAGTGCGCACGAGTGTGTGCCTTTCTACTGTACGTTCAATATCTAGTCAGAAAGAAAGCTTCCAGCCCAGAGACTTTAACTCTTTCAGGGACAGTGCTTGGAATGTTATCAGATTCCAGGATGCGTGAAAGAGTTGAAAAAAAGCCATGTTGCACGTGGGGCAAGCAGTGCTGCAAATCATCAGACACAGAAATGGCCCCGTGGGCCAAACGTGTTTATTTATGAGCATGGTCACGTTACCAATTAAACTTGTATCTCAAGGCATCACTGTACATTTGGGTGATAATGGTTTACATAAAGATATACTTTATCTACAGATGCTATCGACATATGCAGAAAAAAAGAGCGTTTGGATTTCCTTGATTTGAACATGTGCATCGGTTACACGGGGTTAAATTGGGGTAAACCGATGTCATTTTTGCATGTTTTCCTGAAGTAAAAAAAAAAATGTGTAACAGAAAAAAAATTGTTTTCAGTAAAAATGTCTTTTCAAACTACATACAGTACACACACCCAAACAATTGCGGCACCCTTTTTTTTTGGTCCCCATTCACAAAAAACTGCTGATTGAATGATGAATTCGGCAACATTTCTGGTCGGTTTGCACCACCGAACAAAGGCAGGACCAATTAATTAATTTTACATAAAGGCCACGATTTACTAATGTCCGCTCTGTGGTGGGTGAAAAGGATCGCTCCTTCTCCCCAGCCTCATAACAACGTTTTGTCTTCCGCTCAGCTCGGATGAATTACCGTGACAAGCCGAGCAGCCTTTTCTTTTGTGCGAGACTCCTTCATTCAACTCATGGTGTGAAATAATCATTTGAACATCCTCAAAGAGCCTGAAAGCAATCCGGATGAGCAGTGCGTCCTAATTATTCCATCAGTAGACATGTTAACAGTCTTGTAACAGATTGATGCTCTCAAATGGTGTGGGCAAGTAAAATTCAATTCAATTGAAGCATATATTTCTTCTGCAAAAAAAAAAAAAATTGCGGCTGCAGGTATGGTTGGCATGTTAAATACATAATACTTCCATACCCTTCCAATCCATCCAACAAAAGTCACATGATGCTCACATATCCCATGTTCCTTTCTTCACTATTTCCATGGGAACCATCGTTGGTTAGAAATCAGCACCAACCCACAAATGATAAAAATCAACCTTACCACTCCTGATAGAGCAGAACAGCTAATCTGAAGGAAATCAAACAGCAATCATGCATTTTATGAGGGATTAATACAAATTCAGGATCTAGTTACACGCTTTGAAAATAGAAGTCATCATCCACTACCTCCAATTGCATCCCTGACGAATGACATCTTGTGCTTTTCAAAGGTTCCGTCACATGGACACTCTCTCTTTGGATGTAACACATCCATCCACCGCTGCATTTACCAGAGGGTTCCCAAGTGGTTCTGTTCAAGAAACCGCACCCTCTTCCTCGTAGACAAAAATCCATACCCGATCGTACTCACTAATTGTGGAACTCTCATGACACAAACTGACATTTACATATATGTGTCAGCATTATCCATGATAAGTACCACTGGAACCAAAATCTACTAATACGGTTCAACAACATCAGTGACAAGATGACGTATGCCGCCCCGCAGAGCAAGAAAGCCAAAGCTTATTAAAGCACTTTGTACAAAGGGATCGCGATGTATGTGATGAATTGTAGCGCACACCGTTATCAACAAAGTACATTCCTTTGCAGTGGTCCCCCCAGCAATACTTGGACGCAGGATATTTGCGGACCAGCCCTGTCCCTACTCCGCCCCACCCCCGTGAGGCGCAGGGCTCCGTTGCCTTCCAAAAGAAGAAAACAAAACCCGATGCTGATTAAGGCATTACGATTCACATCGGAAAAGCAGACCTGAAAACACTGAAACGCTCCTTTTATACGGATGACTGTATGAAAATCGAGAGTGACATCACACTGTTTTTGACATGTAAAGGAGTATTAGGACCATACTGAAAAGACAAAGAAATCTATTATTAGGAGAAAACACATTTGTAATTTTACAAGAAACAAAAAGGCAAGAGTTTTGTCACCTTTTTTTCATTGTACATTTGTGTTCCTAAACCGCCCCCCCGCCCAGTTTGGCCCGAATCTTCATCTCATCCTGATGGTACAGCCTATGATTGAAAAGGCATTATAATATCATATGTAAATAGGCTGACTATAGTGTAACAGTACAACAGCTTAGCAACCAAATAAATTCCAGCATCACTTAAACGCTCTAACTAACACAACTACATGTTAACTGTATTTACATTTGAACTATCAATGCCACCATTGGCAACAGTTCCGCATTTGAACAAAAAACGTGCTTTAAAAACAAACAAAACACACAAAAAAAATCTCCTCACTTTCAATGTCCAGTCATCCTTAATGGCAAATTACCCCATCAGACGTAATGTGAATCGGAAGCCTCTCCTTGATTTGCTAATGACTTTCCTCCAAGCCCGTTTGAGGTCATTGAGTGAGCTTGCCGCGCCGCCTTCATCTTCAGCTTTCGGGTAGGCTGAATGTAGAGGGGGGAGAAACATGCAGCCCAACCACTAGACGGTTGGTTAGGCTCCACTGAGTCAATGGTTGATATGCTGGAACAGGCGTTTTTTTGTTTTCCACAGGTGTATCATAGGGAGGCACAGAATTGAAGGCATTTCGTTTGACATTGACCATGAGTGTGGCCCTCATCTGTGATTATGTCCCCCTTTTATTATCACAGGAATAAATTTAAAGCAAAGTGAATGCAATTCCCTGAAACACATTAACGCGTTTATGTTACCGGATTCTCTCTTGAAACACCAAAAGACTCGATTGTCATTATCGTGTCTCTCCCTCTATATGCTACACTCAATATGCATCATATGAGTTCAAGTTCCATCCATCCATTTTCTATAGCGCTTATCCGAATTGGTCACTGGTGAGTTGGAGCCGAGCTCACCTGACTTTGGGTGTGAAGAAAGATTGACACATTGGACTGGTTCGGTATAGATCAGGGTTCCCCAACCTTTTTTGTCCCACGGACCGTGTTGGTCAGACAATATTTTCAGGGACCGGCATTTAAGGTGTGGCGGAAATAATACAACAAAATAATATGGTATGAGCTGCATGAAAACTGTGGCGTTTTCGAAATATAATAATAAACACAAGGAGAGTCTAATCTGGCCGCAACACTCTTATCGCTCTGGTAATGTTTAATGCCTTCAAAATACGATACAACGCAAATTCAAAGTGCATGAAAATGACGACTCACCACAGCCCCGAGCTTGATTTTCTGCAACCAGACGGTCCCATCTCGGGGTAATAAGAGACAATGACACATCAAGTGTGTGGTTTATGTCCAGTCTACTTCGTCATTTTGTTTTAGTCGCCGTTGCTGCAGAAAACCCCCGCCTCACACAGGTAGGATGTCGGAAATAGCAACAGTGCTATTGTGGCGATCTCAGAATATTCAACCATAACTTTAATCCAGTTATCTCTAACGACTTTTAAGGCCGCCGTCATTTGCGATGTCCAGCAGTTTTTTACTCATTTTGAGAACTCTGGCGTTTTGTTTTTAGCGTAATCCGTCAAGTGAATGAGAAGCGTGGCTTGACGTGTGTCAAGCATGACACAGACAGAAGTAACGGAGAATCCGGTAATTTTTCAACATAAAACATCTTTCGTATTCCGAAATAAATAAAACGGAATTAAGGCAAGTTCTTTCTGTGCGGCACGGTACCAAATGCCCTGTGGAGCGGTATCGGTCCACGGACCGGCTCACAGTCACACAATGGACCGAAGACATGCTTTTGGAATGCGGGTGGAACAGGGAGAACATGCAAACTCCACACAGCCCAGATTCGAAGGCCCGACCTCCAAATTGAGAGGCACACGTGTTAACCACTCATGTCAAACGTTGCATTGCAAGGACAATTCTATGCTTCCAACTTGAATGAAGGCCTTTTGTATGACTGTGTGCCATTGCTCAAGACAATGTCCATGAAATTACCCGACTAACCCAAGACTAGGTTGGGATGAGTTTGGTGTCTCCCAAACGTTTTCACGGAAGAGTGGAAGCTGTTTGTTACAGTATCCAGGTGTTAGTAAGTTGTGGACCTTGGCTTGTGCAAAATCACAGTACGAGTTTACAGTTGTGTTGTTGATATGGACCAACATTAGCCATCCCTCAGAGCCCCAACGCCCCTTTCCAGCCACTCTGCACCATCAGAAATCTGTGTCGCTAGCCCCAGGTAAGCCTCTCCAGCATTTTTCTCAGCACCTTTTTGTATCCGTCAAGACCCCCTTTCGTCACAGTACAGAAGAAATCCTGGAGCTGTGTCTGCAGCCACTTGACAACAACAGTAAAGCACCACGTGCAAAATCTTTCCGACATGCTGTTGTTGCAGTGCGTTGTTTCGTCACTCGTATGGATGTGACTCAGGCCCCTTTTCGGCTCTGGAACAATTACGTGCAATTGTCTGCTCAGTTGCAGCGTCTCTGGTGGTGAAGGGAGCTGTCATCTCAGATATTTACACATTCGTATGCACTGAGCAGAAGGGGGTTTTAAACGCAGTGTCATAAAACCTCTAAATTATCCGGCGATGATTTGTCAAGGCCGCACTGTCGTTTTCACCTCTGGTCTCCATCGTTGAAACATTTAACAAGTTGTCGGTGACTAAATTGGACAAGCAGAGAGCTCTGCGCCGTTTGGATCAGTGTGCTGTACTGCAAAACAGGCTCATCACCGCAGCAGAGTGTTTACACTAAGCTATGCTTCCCTCCCAATATGGCACAGACGTCTCCAAGCACTCTTAAAGCTGACACTCAACAATGTAGCACTCAATACTGTGCCGAAGCGGAGACAAATCTGAAAAAGTATCAAAAACCCTTTGCTGTACAAGCACTGCTAGTAGAGTGTAGGGGGGGTGCATTTTGAATGTGTCTTAAGAACATTGTACAGCTCGGTGAAAAATAAAAACAACAGGGAGACTCGGCGAGCAAGTGAAAAAAAATTGCTGTTCTAATGCTGTCGTGGTGGCCACATTTAGACCCAATTGAGCACCTGCCGTGAATTTGCATTGGGGATGGGTCCAGACATTAACAAGCAGATGGGGCTGTGATTGAAAAGAAAAAAAAGAAAAAGCTTGTTCCGGAGAGAACGTTTTTTTTTTTTGGTTGTTGTTTTTTAAAATTGGTCTAAATGGCGCAAATAACTGCAATTGAACAGCTCACCCACGAGCTTAATGAGGACAAGCGCTGTAGAAAAATAAATGAATGGATGACATAAATATTGTTTCACCTACTGCCTAGCAACCAGTAACAATCCAGACAAAAGCTTTTTTTTTTCCAGATGCTTACTTTTATAATCAACTACACGATTTTTTTGTAGTCTGATCTATTTTCATTGGACATGTCAGAGCTCTTCAGGTCGAATGCCTCGACTATCTGTGTCAAAACTTCTGCTTTTTTTTTTTTAATGAAAGTAAATTTGCTTGAGTCGAAGCGATGAGATAAAGTTGTAAGCATTTTGTATCACTTCGGCACTAACTTAGTTCCCATCTGTGAAGCAAAAAGTAAGCATTTTACTGCTGCCAGTGATGCCATTGAGGCGATGGATCATTTCGTGTGTGTGTGTTGTTTTTAACTTTTACTGACTGAGAAGACACACTTGGTTTCCTCTCATGAAGATAGATTTGGACTAGAATTAAATTGTATCTTTTTTTTTGGTCGATACATATTTTTTTTTTTTTTTTTTATTTCTGTGTTCAGGTTTTTGGCATTCTTAACTCATTCACTCCCAAAGACGTTTTTAAACGTCTTTTCAGACTTGGTCTAGAATTGGCTGGTGCTGAATGATTTTTAAAGGCCTGATGAAAGTGGACCCGCCCCCCCCGCCCCTTTTAATTTGTCGCTCGTCTGTATGTACATTTGTATCCACCAGTTTGGAATCGACAGGCACACCTTGGCATTTTTTCAGCGTCCTGAAAGACAAGCATTGAGTCTCTTCACGAGGGAACCGTCGCGCAAAGCCTTGGGCTTGAGTTTGAGATAAAACTGCCAGCGGTGGGAAAAAAATGCCAACATTCACACTCCTGTGGTGGCGACCTGTGTGACTTCGGTCTGGAGCTCATCCTGGATCCCTCTACGGTCCATGCCTAGTCACGCGGGCTGTCGGCCTCGGGAGGCGGGGGCGCAAATGGACACGGGCTCCCTGGTGCTGTTGCGGCCTTGGGAGAAGCTGTGCTGCTCCGTACGTGTGCGATAGGGCAAGCAGAAATCTCGGAAGCACCTCTTGAAGTTCTCATCCAGGAAGGCGTAAAGGACCGGGTTGAGGCTGCTGTTGGTGTAGCCCAGGGCGATGCACAGATGCCAGCTCGCCATCACCAGTAGGTTCTTGTGGTCGATTTTCACCATTGTCTTGACAATGATGAAGATGTGTATGGGAGTCCAGCAAATGATGAAGGCCGCAACCACCACCAGGACCATGCGGGTGATTCGCCTCAGGTTTCTGTCCTTCTCTTTGGATCCGGAGAGGAGACGGACGCTCTTTAGCCGCAGGATCATCAGACCGTAGCAGACGGTGATGACAAGCACAGGCACCAGGAAGGCGAAGATGAAGACGCAGATTTTTGTCACCGTGTCCCAGTACCATTCTGGTTTGGGAAATATGATTCTGCAATCGACGCTGCCTGGGGAGAAAAATGACGACGGTTGAATGGAGGCTCATGTGGATAGGCTAATTTAAGTTTAATAACCCAGCTCAAATGTGTTCTCTTTTGCAACCTCATTACTCCCTCAATTCAACAAAAGCACCTGCCCCTGAAACTAGTGGAAAAAAAGGAGCATTTTTGGACAACTAAGCTGACTGTACCTCAATGTGGCAAAAGCACTCAGACTAGGGATGTCCCAATCCCGATCACGTGACTCTGTTTTAATGTACTAAGTACTTCCTGTACTTTTTCTTACTCTTCTTCTTTTGAATTTTCTTTGGCTTTTTCTTTAGTTTTTCTTTTTCTTCTTCTTTTTCGTCAGAATATGCCCTACAGATGCCATCAAATTTCAGCAAAACTAATTTTGTCCTCATAAAACTCCTCAACCTTCTTCAACTCAGCTCCTTGGCACCGAGATGCAACAGGAAAATAGCAACGCTCCACTTTGGCGGAGCGCGGCTCAGGTGGTTGAGTGCTTGTCTCGCACTCTGAAGGTTGTGGATTTGATCCTCAGTAACTGCTTTGTCAAGTATCCTTGAGTAAGATGACCCCCCCCCCCATCTCCCATCCCCCGACAAATGCCAAACAGCAACTAAGGACTACATGAGTGAGGAACTAAAATCTTTGTATGTCGATGTATACAGTACACATGCTAAACCCACCTGGGGTAAGTTTAGCCCGGATGGTTTTAGCATGTGTACTGTATGTTTTGGCGATGGTACACGCGCACTGTCGGTGCATTTTTAAAACTACATCATCTGTAAGCAAATTATTTCAAAGGGAAATCTTGCAAAATGAGTGTGAAATTTGGGATCATAGTTTGTGATATATTTACAGTTTAACTACTGTACTAAAAATGTGATTTTTTTTTTTTAACCCCTCCAAATGTTTCGAGTTGCCTGCGTGTCAATTGCTCGCAGTCCTTCACTATTCACACAGGGAATATCCCCCCAGGAATAGCATGTTTTCTGTAATTGGAACAACAAAGGCCGCATAACAACTGGAAGACGTCTGGTGGGAGACATTTTTTCATCTACAACAAGGCATCTATAGCTCTGTACCTTTGTCTGTCACCCTGGTAACGGCCATGATCATGACAGGTACTGCAATAACTGATGAGAGGATCCAGATGCAGATGTTGATGATCTTGGCTTTGGCCGGTGTGCGGAAGTCCAGGGCCTTGACAGGATGACACACGGCCACGTAACGGTCCACGCTCATCATGGTGAGCGTGAAGATGCTGGTGAACATGTTGTAGTAGTCGATGGCGATGACCAGTTTGCACAGCAGCTGTCCAAATGGCCACGTGCTCATGAGGTAATTGGCGCTCTGGAAGGGCAGGGTGCTGGTGGCGAGGGCGTCCGCCAGGGCCAAATTGAAGATGTAGATGTTGGTGGCCGTCTTCATCTTGGTGTACCTAGCGAGGAGCAAAGCACTTTCAGGCCACTGAGTACGAGACATGGTTTGTTATGTATGCTGCGGTCGCCTGCTGATTGCCATTAAAACGTAACGAGGTTAGAAACCAAACTACTGTATAGATCTTAGCCTCATTTCCTCTCTCAAGCCAATGATATGCAGTTTTCGCCGGGATAATAAAAGCTTTTTAGACGCACAAAGCTGCGATGGGTGTTGCGACTGCACGAAAGCCTCTGTTCTGCCACGATGACTGTCACCTCCATTAAACCACACTTGTATAAAACGACTCCTGCATAGGAAACTCTTCAATTCTCATCTCCCATTTGCAGTTTGGAGCGTGATTGCTTCTCTTTTTTTTCCTATTTTGTTTTTTTTTCCTTTTGTGGCCTGTTGTACGTTCTTTCTTCGTGACATGTTTAATCAAACTGCTTCCTGCATATGAACTGCAGTGCCTGACTAAACAAATCAATACTGTACACAGCCATTAGTGTGATTGATCACGGTGTATTAGCCAGACAAATAAATACATTGATTTGACGAAAACATTCCGTATGAGGAAAAAATTGGGCCATGAGGAGGTTTTAGTGCAAGGCTCTACTGGAAATCACACTCCCACCCCTCTGGTGAGTATTAACTGAATGTGGTTGGAGTTAGTGTGGCACTAATTCCACATTAGCACGAAGATAAGAAAGGAAAAACATAATTTGTACATCTGATATGATCTGTTCTGTCTGAAAATTGTCCAAGTGTTGAGAAAAACACTTTATAAATGATGCATAATCATATCAACATCATCCATCCCTCCATCCATCCCTTTTCCGATCCGCTTTATCCTCACAAGGGTTGCGGGGGGTGTTGGAGCCCACCCCAGCTGTCTTCGGGCAGTAGGCGAGGGACTCTGAACCGTTTGCCAGCCAATCGCAGGGCACATTGAAACGAACAACCATCGGCGCTCACACTCACACCTAGGATTACCCGGAGAAAACCCACCCAGGCACGGGGAGAACTTGCAAACTCCATGGAGCCGGAATCAAACCCTGCACCTCTGCGCTGTGAGGTTGACGCGCTAACCACTCGCCCAACGGGCCGCCCATCAACATCATCATAATGAATAAGATGTCATTTATAAACTTGGTAATAGTAATAATGATAAGTTTAAATGGATTAAAACAATGAACATTGTTATTTGCACAGCATAGATCGGAGTATTTCATACCATTGTAGTAGTAAGTAAAGTACTAGCAATGACATTCCAAAAAAAAAATCTAAATTAGCATTGCTAAACGTTTTGAATACATTGAAGACACCACATTACTGCAATAGTATCGATTTTTTTCAAACTAAGAATAAAAATAGTAGATAGACCATTCGGTATTTCTGTCGTGTTTATTATTCTTTATTATTATTCTTCACGATGGTGCTATATTGCTTCTTCCAGACAACATAAGTGGCTCCCACGTTTCTTACCTGACCACGCCGTACATGACGAGGACGTTGCCCAGCAGTCCCACCACGCTGATGAGCGAGTAGAGGGCGGTGATGCACACGGCGATGACGACCCTTGCCGTGTCGCGACCCACGGACACGATGGTAGCGTTGTTCCCATTGGTCCCGTTGGTCCAGTTGGTCCCGACGCCTCTCGGGAGTCCGAGTAATAACGTGTCGGGGAGGGTTGCGTTGAAGGGAGATAACGACATGTATATGTCACCCGGAGGGGAAGTGGATAACTCCATCACAAAAAAAAAAAAAGAAACAGATTGGTTTGTTTGTTTTTTTAAGGGAAGGAGAGTTTTCTTTTGTACACGGTGCGTGAACGGTGTACCACCGAGACTGCAAGTGAAAATTATCTCAGTGTGTGTCTCTCTCTCTTTCTCTCTCTCTCTCGCCCCCTCCCTCATTCACTCTGTCTCTCCTCCCCTCTCTCACCCAATTCCCCTCACAATTCTTTCTAGACCAGTGGTTCTGAACCTTTTTAGAAGTACCGAACCCCACCAGTTAATATGCACGTTCACCGAACCCTTCATGAGTGACAATTAAGTATATATATATCATTAGTAAAAACTGAAAAAAGTAAATAAAATTTCAAGAGATAAGTATACTTTTTAAAAAAAAAATTGCACGACGTACTATCACGACAGTCACACATTGACGACTAAGCGAACAAAATTTCCCACAGCACTGATTGGACAAGCAATGTCATGTGATCATCTGCAGCCAGTGATGGCCAAGCGGACGTGTCATAACTAAGTGACATGTTGAGTCAGGCAGATGAGTTGATTATGGCGTAAAGGGGGTGTTCACACGGCAACTTTTGCTCCGGTGCAGCACCGGGGCTGCCCCCGAAGAGCGTTCACACGTACAAAGTTACACCCGTGTAGCCCCTGAAAACAGCTTAAACTGGAGCAAATTTAACCCTGCTCAAGGAGGTGGTTTAAAAATTTGCTCCGGAGCAGATGCTCGTTTGCGGGGCAACACCGATGTAAAATGGAATGTGAGAACGCTACAGGGGTAGACTCGCTACGCATGAGAAGAGTTGATTACATACGGGTAGAATGCGTTGCTTTCGTGCTCTGTTGTACTTCCGTCATCTTTCCTTTTGTAGGAGACTGGACTGTCTCAGAGTTGTTTGTGTCGTTTGTTCCTCTGTTGTGTGTTCACAACCCCCCCCCATAGAATTTATTTTGTGATTTCCTCTCTTGATTTTCTGTTTGGCGCATTATGTTTGCTTTTCTGAGTGACATTGAAGGCATCATTGATTTACGTTTTCGGGGGGGGTCATTGAGAAAGCTAGTCAAAGAGACGGAGAAGGACGTGCCTCTAGTTGCTTGAGTTAAACAAATTAATAAAATTTGTTTTAAAAAGAACCAACACGACAGCTCTTTGTTTTATTTCCGTATTAATACTATCGTATTGCACGGCCGCAGAAACTGCCGTGTGAACGCAAGTGGGGCTGCACCGGGGTAAACACGCTTCTCTTTAGTAAGCAGCTTTTTACGCGTGAACGCTCCACAAAATTTGCACCGGTGTAAGATATATCGCAACAAAATACGTCGGTGCAGCACCGATGCAAATGTGTGCCGTGCGAACACCCCTTTATTTAGATTTTTCTGTCTATCTTTGTGTTCTGACAACATGACTTCTGCTTGGAGTTCGGTGGCTGTTATCGGCACCGCGATCCCCTTTTTTGCACTTGGTGTATGGCTTCTCACTGACATTGAATCAATACTCAATATGTTTTGCTCTTTTGTTAAATTATGCTTACACTTTATTGAGTGACTGAATGTCTCATGTTAATGTTATCGTTACCATATAGCCAAAGCACTGTTGGTAAAAGGTCAAAGGTTTCTTTAATATCATTTGTCAAACCAATGTGAATTGAGCATGTTGACCCAATAACACTTTGCTTCAATGTGTGCTTGTATAGTTGCCATCAAACATTTGTGAGTCTGTTAGTACTGTATTAGTAAAAAAAAAAAATAAAAAAAAATCCCTCAACTGTTGTTCCGGGTCCATTTTGCGCTTTTTTTACAGCGCCATTCTTTGCTGCCTTTAAAGGCCGGGGGTGCCTGCGCATGGCTTTCGTGCACACAGTGTCACTTGGCAGTCACCTCCATGAAATTATCCAACTAACCCAGAGGAGTAATGAAATTACCTGCCACTAGCCAGGCTGATGAAATATTTAACAAGGTTTTCAAAGCCCATAATAGAGCAACGATCGTTTCAAGATATTCATCATGGTGGAAGCTTGTGAATGATTGTTTTCCTTTTTTTTTGTGCTCTACCAATGCACACCCATGGGATTAGTTTGGCATTAAACGTATTTACGTGCATGCACAAAGAAAACAAATAGTCTTCATGGCCCATAATAGTCAATATTTAATCAATGCCCCAGCTGTTCAATAAATACTGGCTCGTGTTGTAATCGATCATTTAATTCAACGGCGATATTTGCAATTTCTCCCAATTAACTATTTTTTTTAATCTCTCGCCAATTAACTTTTTTTTTTAATTCGAGATTACAGTAGTTGTATTTTAAGATGAGATGTAATACTTTGCAGCAGTTGCAGTAATTGTTTATTTGAGCGGAAGGAAAATGAATTACCAAATGTACAGGAGGCGTCCCATTTTCTATCTGGTGAACTTTGAGATCCTATTTTATTTTGTAGGTGTATCCGACCCCCGTCCCTGCCTTGTTCACTCAGCTGGCCGTACTGTAGTTGCAAGAATTGGCTCCCCACCCTCACTCCTGTCCTCACACCTTTGTTGCGCCATGTGATTAATTCCTTTCTCTTGCTATCGCAGTCGCTACTCCGCTCAGGTTCTGTTTCGTCATTCTTGGTTCATCCTGCCAGCTTTTAATTGTAATCATTAGCTTGCCAGTTTTTCTTTAATGAGAGTAATGGCTTCCATTTGATTCTTCTTGAGGGGGAAAAAAGCCCAAAATGATCAATTGGAGTTGTAAACATTGCGACTGGAGACCCAAGACGCAACAGTCCCTTTGGTTTTTAATCGCATGCGAGACAAGGACAAAGGTAGCCTGTGGGAGTGGACGGGTCAGCGGCTTTATCAGACAGACAGACACCACTCTTTGTGTGTCTCTGTGAATTCAGCCTCTTCAATCTCCGGCATGCTCGGCGCTACGTTCTGGGTCCGACCGTTAAACCCGCACGCTGCCACCGGGCTGATCGCAACACTCAATCTCAGTCACAATTGTCCAAATGGGACAGCTCACATGAAACAAGCTACGCTGCAGCTCAGAAATGAGCTCACTTTAATTTCCGATAGCAGGAGGGGAGTTCACGCTTCATGCTGGTCTTATATTTCTCTTTAAACCTCAAATGAAACACAGGAGAGGAGAAGCAGCCCCGATAAAAGCTTTGCGATTCAAGTGAGCCACTTCCGCTCTCTGTTTACCCTTTTAAACACATTTACTGCCTTTTACAATACGGAAAAATAGGAGTTGATTACAGTAGGCTATACAAACAAAATGTTCTTAGTTGTGTTATGACCACTTTCTGCGCTCAGTTTCCCCTTGGGGAAAAATCACTCTTGATTAGTCCTTACAGGCAATAAGATTACACACATCACTCCTCAGCACAAAGGAAACATTGGGAAGCATTTGCGAAGCCTCGCTGAAAGGGAGGAAATGCACAAAACCAACTGTTTAAAAAGGACAGGAACTTTTTTTCAACATCAAAAACACTTCCCAGGTTTCGTCTTAAAAGGTCGATGACGTTAGCGACGTCATTCAAAATACATAAAGGATAAATAATTTAAAAAAACGTATTGCAGACTTACTGCAGACGCACATGTAACAACGTATACTGAAAAGAAAATGGCGGTTCGAATTTGTTTCGGTTTATTTTGTCAAGTGGTTGCACACAAAGGAATCATCAAGATTTAGATACATTTTTACAGTGGATTCATAGTCTACTTAGAAATCTTTCTGAGCCAGATTCATTTATTTCGTGCAACCACTTGACAAAATCAAACGGAATAAATTCAAACCGCCATTTTTTTCAGTGTGGAAGAAATGACTTGGTTTTGGGGAGAGCGGGATCCGTTTTCAATAATATTTTGCCTTCAACATGTGCTAGTCACGAACATCGGGGCCAAAAACTCCAAAGTTACATTTTGGTAAAAGTATTTTTTTTTCACAAATCCATACTATACGGTTAGTCCACATGAATGAATATTATTGATACAGATTATTGACCAATTTAAAGGATTGAAAATGTCCTTATTTTGTTTTTTACTGTATAGTGATGGCTGAACAAACATGCTGGTTTTGGGTCTCCTGAATGATTGTGGAGATAGAAGGATTCCGCCCGACGCTCATGAGATAGTCAAACTGGTGAGGAACATGTTTGCATTTACTATAGATCGCGGGTGGGCAAAGTAGTCCTTAAGAGCCATATTTAATCATTTAGAGGAGATAGTTGGGACAGGTCTTTCATAGATGAGGTAAAAAAAAAAAAAAAAAAAAAAGCAAGTTAAAAAGCCCTATGTTTTGTTATTAGCAATTACTTCACTTACAATTACATTTAAAAAAAAAATCACAATGTGGTCGAACATTTTTTGTGCCTATTATTGAAATTCATGGTGCCTTTTTAAAATGAACAAACTTTCAAAAATCAAAACATTCGGCACACTGTCCCTTTAAGACTTCACCAAAACCCAATTACAAAGAAATGCCTAATACTGTACTCTCTTGCCGGGGAAATATTCTTGTTTATCCAAGTTAGTTTATTGTTAGGGCATTGAATCATTTGCGACTGGACTGTTGTGGTTGTCTTTGAAAATATTTGGCTTCTCGCCTGAGCAGGCTTCATCAGTTCATGCACAAAGACTAAATCAGCGGCTCGAGCCTGAGTGTTGGTATGGAAACCCGGCTACTTGTTTCCCTAAATTAGTTATGCCCCAACTTTATTATTTTTTTTTTTTTGTTTTGTGCAAAATGACGTTTTTTCAGAGGCATCGGAAGGGGGCCCTCGTGAAAATTCCATTTTGTTGCTACAATAAAAGTAGAAGCAGCTGAAAGGCTGTGTTTGTTATTAGTTCAGAGTTCATTGTTGAGTCTCCTTGGACGGGATAAATGGACGGACTTATATGTGGACGATCGAGCGGTGTTGTAAGTCTCCTCCTCTGCTTCGAGATGGCTTCAGATCTGTAACACAGACAGCCTCCCTCACGACTCTTTCAAAACGTTTCTCTTCTCTGACCAGATTCTGGACATTTTTGTCCTCAAGAGAGTCTTGTCCGTATGCATCAGATTGTCAATGTCTGAGGTCGCTAGCATGTTTGGCGTGTGCCAGAGGGTTGTTTTGAAGTCATCTCTTCAGTAAATAAACATCTTGGATGCTATTTGCGGAGAAATGGTCATTATTGGACAACATTCACTGGGGACAAGGCGCGAAATTTGCTATACTGTACACTACAGTCAAAATAGCGCATCTCACGATACGTGAACTATGAATGTATATTTCTTATTTTGAATCACCATCAGTTCAATTGTTTGTTCTCCACCCCCAGCTCTTATTCATACAGATTATTTTGCTGACATCGGGATGTAATTGATGAGTAAATGTGATGTTCTGCCCTCGACCAATGGACACACAACCATCACACCTTCCTGCTTCTGCTTTATTTTTACTTCCATTTTCAAGTCGTTAGCTACACTGTAAAGATGTATCACAGTTACGAATATTAAACAGTAATATTGTGTGTACCGTGAAGGAAGACTTTACAACGGCAACAAATGAATTCTCAGAAATGTGAACCCCTTGGAAGTCAACCAGCTGAAAGTTTGTGTTGGACGAAACGTTCCATTTTGCTATTTGCATGCAGTCTTAATTGATCCTGAATAATGCAATAGCCTGCTCTCCCTGGGCACTAATGCTTGTCATATTTCATTTGATGCTTTCTGCTACTACTGTTAAGGGGACGTGTTTTCTATCTGCAATCAACAGCTGGTGCCCGCCGTGAGCTTTTGAAACGGTCTGGTGTGTGCTTCCGAATTTGAAAAAGGTCAAAGAGAACCAACACGTAGCGTGACATTTTCTTCTCCATGTTGCCGGCATCGCGCACGGCCTGTACGTCAGAGGGAGCCTTTTCTTACATTTCACATATATTTTTTTCGTTGCCTGTCATGCGAGACAAATGGTCTGTTCAACCTTTAGGTGTGACGCGTGCGCTCATTATTCTTTCCCTCATAGATGGGCTATAAATCACAGTAGACCACAACTGTGACTGCGGTCGCATTTCAACCCAGTGAAATATCGTGATTGGCTTGTGAGTGTGATCCTTTTAGTAATTCTCCCCTGGTTGACAATAAATGTACTAAACAAGCCAGCTCACCCTGGTGGGGTCTTTTTAGGATACCCTGTCAAGTTTATCCTTGATTTCCGTAGAGCTTCCGCTTGGGTTATTCTATATGGGTGGATCATAAGCCACTAATGGCCCCATACAAAGCTCGCATGGGTATATTATCACTCATTTTATAGTGTTTATTCAGGTTACATGTAATGTTTAGACAGCACAGAAGCAGCTGTAGTCCACCTCGAAATGCTGGTCGATCAAAGAGATCAACAACCGCACCGTTGTGACAGCAAAACCAATTTATTGACGATTCAGCTGCGCATCGATCCCCTTTGGCTCAGCGACTTGTTTCATTTATTCATGTTCCTCGTGAATGCGAGACCTGCTCTTATGATCAATGTTTGCTGCTGGTAGACTGAATCCAAAAAAAGCAAAACGAAAGTCGTCACACCCGGACAAAAACAACAGGCTTCGTCTCATTTCCTGGGAGAGATTGTGCAGCGAGAAACCCGATGCATTTTAGAAGTCCGGATGGTCTTAAACTGCTTTGCTGTGTGCAGCGGTGTGTGGGCGTGCGTGGGAGTGGATGGTGTCAACAAGGCAGAGGCATTAATTGCAATCGCGGTGTCAGAAGCTCCCTGAGATAAACACAGACGCAGTTTTTCAAATGCTGTGTTGGTCATTTTTACCCTTTTTATGAAGAGGTAAAAAAAAAAAAAAAAACACTTCTAAGTGTGTGTGTGTGTGGAGGCAGGGGGTATTTTTCTTGCAATACACAAAATAGTATTGGGCCACAACATGACTGAAAAGTCATAGGCTCCCACTGTGTAGTGTGGTTGTGGTGGCCAACAAAGTGCAACATGCTGTGTCCTGCACACAAGACCAGCAGGCAAAGAAAGAAGAGGGGGGGAAAAAGCCCTGAAAGAACACGACTCACAAAAAAGGGAATTACTGGGGCTTGTGTTGGTGTTTTTCTCATCCTGTATCACTACACATTTGCATCGTTTTTTTTCTTTTAAGGATGCAAATCACCTGACTGAATAGTTCTTACGCACACACACAATATACAGTAAATATTCCCATCTCTGGAATTCTATGAAACTGAATTTCCTTCACCCGGAATAAAAACCTATGCATTAACATTTTGACTACGATATTACATTTTTTTACATTACATTTTTACCCTTTTGGATAGCGGAACGTCCTTAAGCGGAAGTTCCGCTATCCATCCGTAACCCGGATGGAGACGGTAGGCCGCGGTAGCTTAAATACACGCAGCGCCCACCCGATGCAACGGAAGGCACGACGGAAGAAACGTGTTAACTTTGCCTTTTTCAATCATCGGATCCGAAACGACGACGTGTGAGTGACTTTTTATTGGCGTGAGTTTTATTGTAATTGTGAAAGATTTTAACTTTATTCACTTACACCCTGTAGATCGCGGCACTCTCTTAAAAAGCAGCGCCCCATTGACACAACGGGAGACACGACGGAAGAAACGTGTTCGCTGCGCCGTTTTCTATCATCGGATCCGGAACGACGACGTGTAAGTGACTTTTTGTTGGCGTCCGTTTTACTGTAATTGCGAAAGATTTGAACTTGATTCACTTACGTCCTGGAGATCATGGCATCGAAACGAAGAAGAACTGTAATGACTGTAGAGGAGCGAGTGAAATGCAACAAAAATCCTTCAGTATGCACAAGAATCACCAGACATCAGTGATCATCAACGGGACAGTTACTTGCAACTAGCAACAAAACTGTATGATACGCAGGCAAACATTTTCATACACCAAAGAATGAATCCAACAAAACAACCCAAAATAGACTCATTTTTTTTCCCAAGACGGAAACAAATCAACATTAAAATACGGTATGTACTGTACTGTGTTGTGATTTTTTTTTTTAATATATATTCTACACCTGTACTGTATACTGTACTGCAGTTTTTGTTAGATAAACAGTTTTTGGACAGTATATTTTTGCATTTTATTGCTTGTTTTGTTACACGTGCATTTTGTCAACATACTTGCAGGTTCATACAGGACATGTACCTTAGTCATTTCCCACATAAGGAAATTCTGTTACAAGGACAGATTGGACACCGCAAATATGGTTCCTTACTAGAGAATATTTACTGTATATACATTTTTTTTGTGTGTGTGCGGCTTTACAATTGCAGTATCATACTGAGTGGTGTCTCTAATGTTTTAATGCTTTCGTTAGGCTAAATGAGGCAACCAAAATCATATAAACAGCTCTCAGCGAATGTTTAATGAGTGTTCTAAGCCATTGATCAATAGCGATCAGGCGTGCTGAAAACGCAGCAGCACCAGGCAATCACTTAGAGGAAATTAGAACTTGTAATTTGTGTGACCACGCTGCAGCACTTTCGTTCATGCTTTTATTTGGCTATAAACAGTAGCTGAATGCATTTGATAGATCTCCGCAAGCGCGCGCGCACACAAACACACACACACACACACACACACACACACACACACACACACACACACACACACACACACACACACACACACACATTATATATAAATGTAAACACCTCATGAAATCAAAAAACTGCATCACATTAATTAGAGCATTCTTTTGTGACATAATTGATCACCCAAACATGGCAGCACCTCTGATTGCAAAGTCATTGATGCTTGCCAAAGTAAGAATGAAAAACACAAACGCACACACACTTTGCAGTCCTCATCATTTTGAAACAGGCGAATCCCGCAGGCATCAAAGCCGTGAGTGACAGATTTTTACTTACTGTAGCGAACAAATAGCAGGCTGAGAGGGTCCGCTCTCAAGATGTTGTTTTCAACTGTGAGTCACTTTTTTTTTTGTTTCTTTCTCAGCAGTGTTCAGCATTATCGGGCACAGGTTCAGCAGCCTCAACTGACAATTAGTCACGCAAGAGTTATTTGTCTGGGCCAGGGACTTGATTAGCTTCTGTGATTTTACGCCTGGCTGGAGGAAGCAAGCAAAAATGTCACAAGAGACGCCGTTAAAACGTAAAAAGAAAGTATGCGCCGAGATCAAAGTCACTCACCAAAAAAGATCTCCAAATGTTTTTGTTCTTCAAAGTGAGCGAGAGTTCCTCGAGGTTTTTCAGTCACCATTCTGTGATTTAAAAACAATTGTGTAGTGTTTTGATGCAACTTGTGTCACTGACAAACCCAAAGACAATGTGAATATAGACATCAATAACTTTCATAATAATAAAAAAAAAAAAAACGCTGCAGATGATGTCACAGGAACAGCTGGGTGGTTTTTTTTTTTGTCCTCAACAAAGTGTGTTTGGGTAATGAGAATGTCATGATTTTTCTCTGTCTTGTGTTTTTGTTTTCAGCACTAGCTGGAAGTGGAGAGCCATCAAGCCTCGCCTAGTATTTCACGGCTGTCAAGTTTCCAAGTCACTGTTGGATTATTGACCTTGTTTGCTGTTATGCTTAAGAGATATTTTCTAGACTTGACGTTAATCGTTCCCCCTTTCCCGATAGTTGCTTGTTTTGGGTTTCCAATTATGCTGGTTTGATTTAAGTTTCGTGTGATTAGGCTTTTGTCATTTCGTTTTGTGTATTTTCGAATGTCACATTTACCTTGCCAAAGGCGCTTTTTCTTGGCTCTTTGTCGCCAGCGATTTCTGTTTATACTTTGTCAGTCAGTTGTTTTTCTAGAAATAAACATTTTTGTTTTGTACTTTGGGTCTGTGTTTGTGGGGTCCACACACCATCTGGTTCATTTCCGGACCCTGTCAGAAGATGTTGCAAGACTGTAGGTTTATTATAATAAAAGCCCCCCCCGGCTAAAACTGTTTTTTTTTTTTATTGTTATAATTTTTTTTTTTTTTTTATGTTTTTGTTTTTTGAAGGGGCCTATTGATTTGCAGTGCGGCCATTTTTCATTGAAATAGTTTCCCTATCTGGAGCAAACAAAGTCAATTCCTGCCTGTGAAGAAAAACACCAGTCCATAAATCATGTACGGACAAAATATAAACAACACTGAGCGCTATCAAGCATGTGCATGTTTTATTCCACGGCCGGGAAATTTGCAATGGTCAAGAGCAGTCTCAGCTTTGTGTGGGTGCCAAAACATTCTCAGAAAGGAGTGGCTGCAAGCTAAAACCTTCCTTAGATTGTCATATACACTGTTGCGCACCAGAAAGGACATGGCAATCAAGTCAAGCAGCCTAGAAATAGGAAGTGAATGAACAACGTGGCCGCCTCTTCCTGCTCACTGACATACTCGGTTATTTCTCCACATACCGCAAGGCTTTCAATGTCCTCCGAATGGGTCAAAGCTTGATTGGATCAATACATGTGGCCGGCTCATCTGATTCCGCAGATGGAGAGATGGCTCCTGAAAAAGTGGCGACTTCAACATACTGTAGTCGGTCATCTCACTCGAAGTCAGTATTGTAACCCTGAACCCGTCGATTCAGTAACGTCTTTTCAACAGTTGTCATTTTTGAAAGTTCAGCACCTGTACAATGCTGGCAATAATACAAAGCTAGGCACTACTTAGAGAGCATAGATTCGCTTCAGTCTTTGTTCATTGACTAGCCTTTTATTAGGAAATACATCAGCCTTCTAGTGCCCACATCTTTTACCGGGGATGACCAAGGCTGCTTGTCAAGGCTGCAAAAGGCTTTCTGAATAATTTCTTTCCAAAAAAAAAGTATGGAGCATTTCCATGCCAATGGCGACAGGCCTCGTTATACGTAATAAAGGGGCCGATGAGGACTATTTGAAATGCGCATGACATTATGAGTACAATTTGGGAGCACTTACATATTCATAAGAAGTGTACCTTTGTTTGTTTCAGTAACATTTGACAATAAAACGGCTGAACCTGAGAACAAAGGTTTCGTAGCTCTTACTTTTAAACTAGAAATGTAGTCATATAAAACTGGCCACAACTCGGCGTGATTTGGAAAATGATAGGAGCTCTGCTGCCACCCAGTCGCTTAGGCCACAAGGAGCAATGTGATTAATAGACTCTAGTCCCAACTTTCAACTTGGAAAAACAAGATGCTATAGACATTCAAGAGTGCCATTAGATGGATGGATTTGGACTATCATGTACCATGTCACATTGCCATACTTTTCATGTGGATCATCATCATCTAATTTCACTGGTGTTTCAATTCGTGCTCAGTGCGCAACTGTCTCGGCAATTATCACACAAAGAAAATTTAGAACAGATGTTCCTGCCGCTTCACGATGAAATGCGGTGGCATTTACTCAGCTCTGAAATAAATTCCAGCCAGTTAGTCTTTGGAAGCGCTTACAATATGTACACCACTGTGCTGCTGTCTCGTCCAAGTCATCAAACCCAGGAATATTCACTCATGCATATTTTATCTGCTGGTATCTGAGTCCAGCTCCCCTGAATCTTAACAAAAACATTTGCTTCAAACATACAAGCAGGCCAAAAAAATGCTTGATTCTGAATGGAGGACCTGCCAGCAGCCTTATTGGAAAACTGACAGTCAAGAAACTGAATGGATCAAACAAACACTAATTAGACATACAGCAACACTTTATTGATTATGTAGGATGCTCGTATGATATATTTAAGACCAATTTTTCAAAAGTTCCAGAACATGCATTTGCACTTTTGTCTTCACTCAAAACTTCTCAGCCGCTGTCTTTTCAATATAATTTTGCACACAATTGCAGCAGACTATCATATCATAGAGAACACTTCCTTCACGAAAATTTTTGAGATGATGAGAAATTTGGAGTGGTAATAAGGTTCCGGTACTGAAGACATTAAATGCTCCAGAAACTCTGATTGAAAAAGTTTCACAAGGAGAAGATACTCTTGTTTGCAAATATGGTATAATCCAAATAATAGTGGAAGAAACATCTTTGATATTTGCTTAAACATCTTTCAGCTTTTTTATTGTTGTTTTGTTGTGTTGTGTTGCTCCATGGAGGAGAGGGGATTAAATCAAGAGGAAGTTGTTTGATTTTATTACATTTTTTTGATTTAGGCTAGCTCGTGTATTTTCAGAGCTCTCGAAAACACTTTGAACTGTTAGCTCCATCATTAGGATCTTTGAGGCTACATGTGTAGAAATGACAAGAATAAGCACACACAAGCGCATGTTTGCTAAAGTACATTGAGCGTTAACGTACATTTTTGCTGTGCTTTTGCTTTGGAAATGGCAGGATGATATCCCACAGCTTTCACTTTGTTGCATCGGTCCATTTTCTTACGACCTTTTGTCTTCTCACCGACACATATTTAGGAGTAAATGCAGGAGGTCCTTGTTCTCCCGATTTTGCTTTGTTCTGACTTCCGCCTTCAATGTAATGTGTCTTCGGCACTTTCCCGGCCACAGTGGTTGAATAAGTACCATTTTGAAGTGTAAAACCTACCGCCTCAAACTAAGGGAGTATTGCCGAGGTGCAATTTATGTAACTTGTGGTTGCAGTTCAGATTACTGTACTGATATCACCTGTATCTACTCCATGCTCCTGCAGTTCGCTTGGACTCAAGAAAAATAAGAAGGGCCCAAATGATTCCCAGCACCTCCCAGTCAATCTGGAACACGCAGAGCTGTCAAGAATGGAGCAGAATGAATGTGTTCAGAACTATTTGGTGACAGCTAGAGCACTTAACTGACGTGACGATGACAGTTATCTCGCTTCATGTGAGATAATAAGCAACAAATGCTGATTTACACCTGGTCCTACCAGCGCTATATTTCACGCGCACATCGGGGTCATGGGTCCAAAACAATCCGTAATAAATCAACTTGTGTGCTTGAGCTCCATTTGTGGAGAAAGGAGCAGCTGCCGCAACAACAGGAGGGCAGTGAGGTTGGAAGCAAGTAAACAGTGGCAAGTGATGGAGGCTGCACTATGGCAACGAGCTTTTAGGAAGATAAACAGACACAAGATCAAAGCTGGAAGGAGCACCATTGCTTTAAAAATCATGTTCAAATGTAAACATTGATGCAAAAAAAAGTCATTTGGTTTATTTCATATACAAAATTCGATTTTTTTTTTTTTTGGGTGTTGGTTGAATTTAATATTTGAAGGGTGACTCCTTTCTCAACCGGTCTGCTTATGATCAAGGATTTGCAAAAAAGTAAGTGTGATTTTTGGATAAATGATGATGATTTTGTCAAAGCATAGCTGCCAACTCTTGTGGAATGAAAAGTAGAAGGTAGCGACGTTAGCCAAAAGCTAACTCGAGAAGCTAGCAACGTTGAACAGGAGAAGCTAGCGACGTTAGTTTTCGGCTCGAGGCAAACCCCAATTGATGCTATTCATATCAGCGATGAGTAATAATGGCAGTCAGACAAATTGTTCTGGAAGTACATTTCAATAGTACAAGTCAAAAAATTATTTGCTTAAAAGAATACTCAAGTGCCGAGTAGGCTAACTGCTTGAACATGAAGTCTGATTTTTTTTTTAAAACAATGTCATCAGATAGACAAAAACATAAAATTATGTGCACATGCCTGCATCTTCAAATCATAAAAATAATACCAGCCTATATCTTACCAGTCTTGTGATCTCGATGGGTCTTGTCTTCATTCCATGTCAGGTCGTCTGGGCACATTGTTTGCATCCTGATTAGCGTCTGGCTCATACATGTAAGGTCCAACATGTAAAATTCCAACCTCCTCTTCTTCCTCCAACTCTTCAAAAACTTGGATATCCTCACTTGCGCTCGATCTATCGCTTGTATCGCTGTTTGAATCATTGTTTGAAATGCTTTGCATGTCGGCCATATGGAGCTCTGCCATCGCTGTTCTCCATGTGACGTATCACTTCCGGGTTACTCCCCTTTCAGGCTCGAACTTCGGAAAAGCGATTATTTTGTCAAATACACAACATATAAATTATTTTTTCATGCTTTATTTGGTGGACAATGTTTAAGTACTTTCATTGTGACCCTATTTGGCATTTCATGAAATTACTTCACGCTTGGCCTTTAAAGTGACGGGTATGTGCAGTGTCTCGCAAAAGTAATACACACTGCCACGCTTCACATGTGTGGATTTACACATTACCTGCACGATAAGTCACATTGGAAAGCAATGGAATAGTTCTCGACAGAACATTCACGCTATTGTAACTAAATGAAACCAAAGGCCATCTGTCAAGATGGATTGTGTAAAGATGTCGAGATATCCGAGATGTTCCATTGTTAAAACTGATTAAAGGTTAGCGTCTGGGTCATTTTGCATTTGCCAGCAGACACACTGGAGCCTGCTTTTTTTTTTGGAAAGCTAAAGGGCCATTTGAAAAGGACAGACATCTTCCAAGACTGGTGCTCAAAATATGTTGAAAAAAATATTTACTGGACACCTGGCTTCTCTCAAAGAGCTGCACTGCATCATACTCAGAGGGGTCATTTAGCTAAATAAGGTAAAACAGGATGGCGGAGGAGTGGTTCGTACATTTGCCTCACACTTCTGAGGTTTGTGGTTCAGGGGATTGTGTAGTTTTCTGTAGGTACTCCCGCTTGCCCTCCCAATCCAAAAACTTGCATATTTGGTTCAATGAAGATTCTAAATCTGTAGCCCTTGAACTCTTACGACCCTTCCAAAGATCTGAAGCGATTGGACAGTTTCAGAGTAGCAATATGGCTATAATTGACTCTACACTTCACATGGTGCAGTGTGCCGCTGACCAGCCCATTCAGCTTTGTGTTTAAACAGGGCCACATTTTGTTCGATGGCCTGCCGTGAGATTTTTCTTATGTAAAATATGTGCCTTGGATCAATAAACGTTGGGAAACACAAATATACATTACTTTGTACATTTATCAAGTTTGCTCATTTAAATTACCTTGCTTAGTACTTTGCGTGTGCGTGCGTGCGTGCGCAATACATTTCAGTAGGATTAAATCATGAAGGCCGCAATGTGAGGCTGGTTAGATAGAGTGCCAACAATGATGAACAAAACATCACACCACATCATAAAAGCCACCGCTTAATATCAAATATCGACCTGGAGTTTATTAACTCGGCACAACATAGAGAATGTGTCTGGGTGACATTACCTTACAGTAGCTAGAACTGTACAGAATGAGATATCATATGAATTCTTATTAAAATGGTGGAACAAAATCCCAAGTTGATACACAACCTTTGATGAGTGTGTTCTGGTGGGATTCTTGACTATTGGAGAAAGATAAGAAGATCCTTTGCAGACGAAGGGGTTTCCTGGATTTTGGATCCGTTGAACCAGTATGCTCTGAAATGACTGTAAAGCAGAAAGACGTGGGAGAGTCGTGTAGACTTGACTAACAATTTGCTGACACTGCCTTGTCTGCATAAACCTTGCCATATATAAATGGTGAAAATGGTACAATAATATGGAAGTGCTTGTGGTACAATGAGTGGAGCATTGTGCAGTCAATGTGGAGGGGAACATTTACATAAGAGTGCACAATTCCAAAGGAGGTGGACTCCACAAATTTTCTGCTTTTGTAAGTGCTATTTGTTGAAGCACTGCGTCACTGCAGCTGGCATACTAAACAGATGCATGATTTTTTTAGATATCCATCCATCCATCCATCCATCCATTTTCTAATTCCCTTGTCCTCACAAGGGTCGCTGGCATGCTGGAGCCTATCCCAGCTGTGGGCGGGGTACGACCCTGAACCGGTTGCCAGCCAATCGCAGGCCACACATAGACGAACAACCATTTGCACTCACAATCACACCTATTGCATAAGGGGCAATATAGAATCTTCCATAAAACTGCCATGCATGTCTTTGGAATGTGGGAGGAAACCGGAGTAGCTGAAGAAAATCCACGCAGGCATAGGGAGAACATGGAAATTTCACACATGAAGGCCAGAATCGAACACCGCACCTCTGCACTGTGAGGCGGACATGCTAACCGTGCAGTCGACCACCGTGCCGTCTCATGGTATAATAGTACTTAAAAAAAAAAAAAAAAGGACCACTGAACCTTGCCGTCACATAAAGCTGCCTTGCCTTGCCTGTATCTAAGAAAACGCTCTCTTACATTTTTTCCTGATGGCTTCAGCACATTTTTTTGTAACCACTGGCCATTTTTGTAAAACTCTTCACACAAATAATAAAACCTTTCACCAATATGACAAAACATAGCAGTTCGTATTCAAAAACAAATAAGTCTTGCAAGCATCCACCCATTTTTCAACACTGTTTATCCTGAACAGTTGTGAATGGTCCATTGAGTTAAGGCACATATTCCACATTAGGACAATCTCATGGCACAGCACAAAATAAAAATTACACAAAAAACATACTTATTGAAATAATCACACAGCACAAAGCATGCTAAATATTCCTCGCCCATTTCAAACTTTATTCTGTTGTTGCGGTTGACTTGGATATTTTTGGGTGGATCGAATAAATGAAATCTAATTAGGAATAAAGAAGAAACAACAGTTTGCGGAAAAGCCAAACCTACACCGCCACAACAACCAAACCTTTCTCTCGTGGGTAACTAAGGTGCATTAAATGTAGAATAGCTAGCTTGTCGTGTTTTCCAAACACTGTGGCTTGCCACACGACTTTTAAGTGAACAATGAATTCTCACACATTAGCATGGAAGCAGAATTGGACAGGATATGACGCCACTACAGCTGTAAAGGAACATTGTCCTTATTCTGTATTATCTTTATCTCGCTGTTGGTGACTTAAATAGATTTACGTAAACCTTAGAAAAATATAAAGTTTGGCACAAACAGATTACACAGCAGAGTGCAGTGCCAGGAGGCCACAGTAACTCACTTGTATACCCGCGAATGCTCACACTTCAGCCAAAGTGGCTGCTTTGGCCACTCTAGCATGAACAGCACGCACAAGCTGGTCCCACAAGTGTTCATATGTGTTGAGGTCAGAACTGTTGACAGCCTACGCCATTATTTCTATTCGCAAAGCGTGGAGATAGTCTCTGATGAAAATCGCTCTGTGGGCATCACTGCTGTCATCACAGAGGATTGAGTTCGCAATTTGTTCGCAAACTGTAGAGATATGGGATGGTCACTTGTTGAAGAATCTCATCATGCTTTCGCTTTGCAGGGAGAAATTTAGTCTCCTTTTTCCATCATTACACACCAGTCAGGCAGCTGCCTGTCAGCACTGGGGATAAGGCAAGCTCAAAAGATCGGCACAAATGAGCCTTCATGATTAAATGTTTTTTTTTTTCCCTGCAGTGCATCCTGTCGAGCAGCAGTCCTCAACCTTTTTTGCACCACGGACCGGTTTAATATCAGACAATATTTTCAGGGACAGGCCTTTAAGGTGGTGGCGGATAAATACAACAAAATAATATGATATGACCTGCATGAAAACTGTGGTATTTTCGTAATGTAATAATAAACACAAATCATGACAAGAGGAACGTTCTATCTGGCGCAACACTCTCTGGTTGCTATGGTAACGTTTAAACGTGCCTTCAAAATAAGATACACTGCAAATACAAAGTGCCATGAAAAATACAACTCACCATTGCCGTATATTATGCAGAGTGGGCTTGGTGCGTCATTGAGATAATAATAATAATAATAATAATACATTACATTTATAAGCGCCTTTCAAAACACTCAAGGACACTTTACAATCAAAACAAGAACAATAAAACCACAGATAAAATGATAAATAATAAAAGGAGAGATGAATTTAAACTGAATTTAGCGACTCAAAATAGTTGACGCCGGCAACATCGCCGCCGCAAGGAGCACCAGCTGACCCAGCCAGGCCGGCCAACACGCCGTGGCCCCCGGATCGGCCCCCCGACGAGATCCACAGCGGATGCACCTCCGGGAAGGACGAGGAGTGACGCCCGGGAAACGGTGCAGCACAGGCGGGGAGCCCGACCACCGGAAGCGGAGCTCAAGAAGTCCCGCCACTGAGCACCGCAGCAGTCCCCCCACGGGCAGACGGAGGAGCGACAGGACGGTCCACAGCAGCGTAGCCCAGACACAGGCCCCGTCGACCCACACCACGGGGCGCAGAGGGGCGGAGAAGGCACAGAGCACCGTCCGACAGCCGAACAGGCAGGACGCCGCGACAGCGCGACCCAAGACAACCGTGCGACGACCGACGGTCCAAAACCACAACGAATTGCGACAGGAGAGGAGGGTTTCTCCCATGACGAGAGTAAACCGTAAAAAAACCCGTAAAACAAACGCTAAAAAAGAATAATAGCGGGTGAGCAGCGGCAGCCAGACGCGGCAGCCAGACGCGCCAGCGTTCACTCAACCCGGAAAATCAGTATTTTAAGTAGGACTCTTGATACTGTCTGTTAAATGTAGCCTTCTTTTTCTTGAAAGTCTTAAGCTTCTTTTCTGTCTCCTGGCTGGGCCTTTTCCCAGCTCTCGCTTATTTCAATTCAACAAGCCAGTCCGATCTTGAGGGTGAATGGAGTCAATGGCACCTAAAGTGTACAGTATTGCGGTCTGGTTCTCTGCGTATTTTTGGTTTCAGCCGCTGTTATTATACAACAACAAAAGAAGGAAGGCAATTCTGAGCTTTTTTTTCAGGGAATAGTCTGCCTTGATTTTAATTGTTTACAAATCCGTCTCCACGTATAATGCCAAGGAGGCTTGGTGCATGAAAATCTGTCGTGATTTATACTGGCATTTGAAATCGGAGTGCTGATTGTCTCCTAAATGCAACTTTCATTTCCATGGAAGATGGAGGTTGTTCTTCGGCTGTCTCTACTCTCCTTCTCCCATAAGCTATCAGCGATTTCTGCTGAACGTGTTCAAGCTCTTGCCCGAAACTCTGTGACGACCATATAAATATGGATATGAACCAAGTTTATCTCACCGCGTCGAAACACCGCAGGAAGGTTTTATTACCACAGCCACTGATACTTCAACATCTTTGACTTATACTCCCAGAGCGCGAAACAGCAAATGACATCAGCAGCAGCTGAGAGCAGAGGCGGTGGAAAAAATTGTGGACTCGGGTGGGCCGTGCAAGCACATACGGGAGCTTACGTAGTTGCTAATTTTACATGGTGTCAGTACATACTGATGATCGAACATCTAATCAAGACTACATTGATCCCGCTCCCCAGGAGGTTTTGCCCTTTTTTTTCATTGACACGGTTCCTTTATGCGGCAGGCAATCGATGTCTTTGCAAATGTCCCATCTTCACGGACAGACCAGCAATCTTCATCGGGCTGAACTAGTAGGAGCGGCAACCAATTAGGTGCAATCAGTTCATCATAGATTTCAACTGCATGTGCTCGTGCTGGTAGGGTGCTATTGAAGGGAATGAAAGGGAGGAGGAAGGTGGAAGAAATGAGTCATGAAATCCTCTGCCTGTAGCAGACAAGGTGCTCAAACAGTATAAGGATCATAAATGTATATATGTGAAGTCAGGTGAGTTAATCACCTTCATGGCCACAAACATACAAGGGGTAGATGATACCGTTGTTCAAAAGATACCAGAGAGAGCCTCAGCAACACTTACGTGATATAATACAAGAGAGTATAAAAAATAGATCCTTCTAAATATGAGCATGCAAGTGCATACAATTTGTACAATGACATGTTTTGCTTCGAAATATTCCATCAATTAAACGCCCGTGCTTGCGCTTTAAAGGGAAACCTGCCAGACTGAAATAGAACAAAATTCTTACAAGGAGCAAAGAGAAGTGACTCACTGCATATGCCAATCATACTTTCAGGGTCTGTAATCAGCAGACACATACTAACACGCTGCGTTTCCCCCCTCCATTTTTCTTATCATTTGACAGCATTGTCGGTTGATGCCATTTTTCAAGACCATGGTTTTATGAGCATGCATCTTTGTCCTGTGAGAAAGCATGACGCTGAAACCATAAATAAATTATCAAGGCAACGCAGACAGGATTACAATCTGTTCTCTTTTGTAAGAATTGCTCATGATTTCATGGTCAGAGTCCAAAATGAAAAATTCATGCTTACTATCAGCCTGTGCATATGGAGGAGATGTTTATTGGTCATGAAGCAAGACAAGTAATGAAATGTAGCTTCCACTCGCATTCAAACGGATGATCGAGACCGAGGTGGCATATTAAAAAAATAATACTGTTGCATGAATACCTCTCAAAATGTATCTGTGCTATACTTTTGTCTCTCATTGCATTGTTCAAGTATAGCTAACTTGGTATCCAACTGTATGCATGGAAATGAAAGGGAGCTTTCACTTTGCATTTTATCTCCAGCAGCTTCTCTCTTTCGGCTTCACCAGCTTTTGGGCTCAGGAATAACAAACCAGCACCTAATACGCAGTTGCTAGCCAAAGGAGAAATCCAATGAGGCAACTGCTGGTGATCTTGTGCAGAAGAATCATGACGCTTTGTTGCCATCTGCTGTTTAAGTATGTGGTTTGTTTCATTACATACATTGCTGCTTTTGCTCATGGATGATGATGGGAAAAAAAAGACCCATGTTTTTGGAAGAACTGCTTCAATAAATGTGATACGAACAAGAATCATTTTGATTAGTGAGACGGTTTATTGGAATTATATACAAATTTAACGGCTATAATGTGAACAATGATGAATGATTATATATCATTTCCATTTGGGACGAATCCTGATTACAGAGCCTTATTATTGACAATGTGAACACTGAATGACTCAGTCATCTTTACTCATGCTCAATCTTCAGTTTGCTAAAAAGCAAACCTTCATTATCCGCATGCTTAAAAAAAAAAAAAAACGGTTTATTGGAATTATATACAAATTTAACGGCTATAATGTGAACAATGATGAATGATTATCATTTCCATTTGGGACGAATCCTGATTACAGAGCCTTATTATTGACAATGTGAACACTGAATGACTCAGTCATCTTTACTCATGCTCAATCTTCAGTTTGCTAAAAAGCAAACCTTCATTATCCGCATGCTTAAAAAAAAAAAAAGTCAAAAATTCAAGTGAAAATTGTAGAAATACAAAATGTTTAAAATCACCAACTACAATTATAAACTCCCCATTATCCAGAAAAAAAGTTTATTTCACCAAGAAGGCATCAGCAGAACTGAAAGTTGGAAAAACAGATGAATTATTTTAAAAAACATCTTTACAACATAGTGTACGTACACAGTTGAAGAGGAAGAACAAGCTGACCTTCCAGCGGTTCCCACACTCGTTGCATAGGACAAATGTGGTCATGGGCTCGTCAGCGCTGCGTGTCTGCACCTATCAAGCACGTACACACAAATGCAAAGGTGATCAAGGATGTCTAATTCATCATTGCTGTGTACAGTGTAGCCTCCAATACGCATTGTTTATGAAGTCGTACAATTCAGGATTCAACCATGTGCCTCTTCAAGTCAAACAAAACTTGATGGTTTGAACTGCCATCATTGGGACATCAGCTCAAAAGTCTGACCATGCTTTTTTTTTAAAAAGCTTTTCATGAGATATCAGTGCACCTAAAAAAAACAAACCATCAAATGTGTCACAGTGTGCTAATTCTTTTTAATGTATTTTTCTAAATAATTAATTTATACCATATCCTGTGGTTTCCAATACAGTACATCAAAATCGCAGGTCTACCAATGTCCTGGAACTGCGAATGTTATTTATCTTGACTGCAATGGTTTGGGGACCAGTTCAGGGTGTAACCCACCCTCTTCCCCAAACTCAGGTGAGATCGGCTCTGGCACAGTAATGAGGACAACGGATGGCTAAATCACCTTGACGGATGAGAGACCAGCCATGGTTTATCTTAACTGTACGGTATATTCAAAAACCCAGCTGACTGGGAATCTGAAATGTCACCCCATAGGACTTGCTATTGCCAATGGAAAGGCATGACTAGTAAGAAGGTATGTGGAAAATGATGCATGTGAATCCAAGGTTGTGCTTCTTGAAGGTAACAATCCAATAGTTCCTCCCTAGCAATAAGTTAGGGGAGGGAGGGATGTCCAAGTGCTGACTTCGCGGCACAGATGTGCACTACGTCATGTTGAGACTCTGGTGTGTGCCTCTTTTAAAGGGAATGAGAGGAGCCACGGTGATTGGCCACCATTGAATTCAGCTGTGGCCACCCCCACAGAGGCGCAGCCCTCCCAATCTCAGATCCACCAGCCTATGCTCATCTGCGAACGATTTTGCAAAAGCATTCGTCCTCATGTGCACTGAGTTACGCTGTGCATCTCGCAGGAGTGAAGCCATTCACAAAATCAGAGCCATGTAAAATCTCCATCGGTGCGAATGTGAATGTGAATTGATGTTCGTCTGTATGTTTCCTGTACGCATGAGCAGGCTAAGTGGTATAGAAAATGCTTGGATGGATTTCTATGTGTACAGTCAATTACCTCCTCTTCTGCGCGTATGAAGCCCCAGGTGTCCCCTTCTTGTTTGTGACTTACTTGATTGTATGTGCAGTTCTTCTTTTTGCACTTGCCGCACTGCAGCAGGTCGGTGGTGGTTCCCCCGGTTTTGGCCATTTGGTGCTCCCTGATGGCCTCCTGGGTGAGGACGTTCCTCAGTTGTTTAAGCTCGTCGCTTGCCATTTCCTTTGCGGTGGCGCAGAGCACAAAATGTGGCGAGGACATGAAAAGGATCATTCATGCGTAGAGACACAGTCCTAATAAGTGCTACTGAGGAATCAAGCATGGGTGCGATAATGCAATTGCTCACAGTTTGAGCTTCCTGAATTTTGGGTGATCAGGCAGAATTTGCATAAGACAACATTCCTTCCATAAAAAAGCTGGATTGCAATTACACTACCTGGCTGCAACCGGCACAGGGTGCTGTTAATTCCAGCCTACTGGTTTGCTTCCAAATCAAGCAATAGAAGCTATGTAAACAAAAAGTAACTTGGAAGACGGCGACAGACAAAGTTCAGTGTAAATGTTTAACAAAGGTATACCGTCTATGTAATAACAGAACGGTGGGAAGTGAATGGAGTGCGGTTCGTGCGTTTGCGTTCTAGCAAATTTTTGTACCGACAGAATTCTAGACTGAGCGTCGCCGTCCTTCTTTCAACTGTTGTCATGCTGGGCTTTGGTTTACTTTGTGGCATTTGCTTTGTGCAATGCAATGTGAAAATGGTTACCTCAGGCACTGCTACCATTTACTTCATGTTTAATCATTAGTTAGAATGGATAATCCCATTGGGATTCAGAGTGATTCGGGATATTGCATTAAATCACGCCATTTCTATTCATTGTTTCATCCACGTTACCTCAGCGCTCATGATGGCAATGCGTTTCAAATCAATGCTTCCTACGAGAACGTTCCTGCGCAGACCAGGGTTCTTTGGGTCCTTTAGGTTACTGATGCGGCTTCTCACTCTGTTCTTATATTTCATGTCGGTGGCCTTAATCTCCTGGTGGATATGTGCGGCAATAAATCAAGGAAGAACTCACTCAGCATGTTAAAACTCATTCACTCCCAAAGACGTTTTTAAATGTCTTTTCAGACTTGGTCCATAATTGGCTGGTACTGAATGAGTTAAACAAGAGTTTTCATCTTAGTGCATAATTGAATGTGGTAGGTTAGTCACGCGCTCATGCACATATTTGACCGAACTGAAGGATATGATCTTCAATCTCTGCTGCCATGCTGTCACAGTTAGTTCCAAAGTCTTTGTAGTCATCTGTGAGCAAAACAGAAGTACAAAATACATAATATATGTAACAAAGCGGTGCTCATGAGTGATTATAAAAAAAAAAAAACGTGCTCACTGTCGGTGCGCAAGGCAGCAGCCAGCATCTCGATGCACTTGTCGCGGACAGAGTCTCCAGTAGTCAGGTGAGGTGATAATGGACCCCCACCGGAGGCCAAGCCAGGTGACATGGGGCTGGTGGGCGTTGTTGGAGTTTTAGGCGTTTCGGTTTTGCCCTTTCTGAACAAAAGAGCAGGGGTGTCGTCATTTGATCTTCGACAGATACAAAGTTTTATATTACTGGTGAACCAGCCAGGACACGTCTCATGTTGTGCGCACATAAGCATTTGTGGGAACGTTACGTTCAGAGTTCTGTGCAATTCTTGAACATTTGTTATGTTGTAATGTGATAAGATTTTTTTTTTTTCGGTGTATATAATACAGGGGTGTCCATCCGTCCATTTTCTACCACTTAACCTGATTCGATTTCAGGTGACTTAGGGTGAGAGGTGTGTAGACAGGTCAATCACAGGGCACAACCATTCACACCTATCTAGATTTTAGAGAGGTTTTTTTTTTTTTTTTAATTCTGCCTCTGAATTACCCCGACTAAATGCCAACTGTTCTCGTAAATGTTCAAGTGTATTAGTGTTCATTGACTCTCATTTAACATAAATTTTAACGCGATGGGTAAATTTTGATCACAGCCACATGGTCTGAGAGAGTGTCCACACTCGTGCATGTCTCTCAGGTGTATATTTTCCCTCTCGAAAAGATAGCGTATTCTTGTTTAATTTTTTTTCAATCGAGTAGTGCAGAATAAGCATATGTCACATGAATGGTGAAAAACGTTTTGAAATTTAATTGAGCTTGTCCCATTTTTTTTTTTTGTTTTGCTAACTGTAAATACCTTTCATTGTGGTCAGTGGATTGCTTCCTTTGTTGAGGTCCAGGCTGAGAGGCTTTTGAGCCTTGAGACTCTCGCCTGTCACATAACGTCAACATCATCACCTCTTTGCTTTTAACACACGTAACACAGCAAGCAGATTTTACTTGAAGTGGATCAAATGCTGCATGTACCTTTCAGACGTCAGCTTCTTTGTAGGAGGTGAAAGGCTGTTTGGCTTTGACTCAGACTCCCGCCTGAGTAATGACACACTTGAGTGAACATGAGTTCATAATAAACAAATACAAAGCATTACCCTGTGCAGACCTGTCAGGGTTGGTAGTAGTTTTATGGTGTTTCACTGGCTGGCTTAATTTAGAGTCAAGGGAGTTCTTCCTGAATGACAGAAAGAGACAAATGTCAAGAGAAACACCCGTTGATTTGAGACTTGAGTCATGCCAGGAGCTTTGTGCTCGATTGGCGAGATTCCATCCATCCGCTTTATCCTCATGAGGATCATGGGGGTGCTGGAGCCTATCCCAGCTGTCTTCGGTACACCCTGAACCGGTTGCCAGCCAATTGCAGGGCACACAGAGACGAAAAACCATCCGCGCTCACACTCACACCGAAGGACAATTTAGAGTGTTCCATCAACCTGTCATGCATGTTTTTGGAATGTGGAAGGAACCCGGAGTGCTCGGAGAACACCCACGCAGGCACAGGGAGAACATGCAAACACACAGGAAGGCCGAAGCCAGAATCAAACCGTGGACCTCACTATAAGCCGGACCGTGCCGCCTTTTTGGCGAGATTCCACCTCAGAAATAGTCTTGTGTTTGAAAGGATAATAAGTAATTTTGCAGCAACAACATCTTGACCTCCATACTTTCTCCCATTTTTACTTCCTGTAGGAGTAATGGACCAGTGTCCCTATACATTATATTTTGCGCGAGACTAAACGATTGACCAACTTTAAAGTCAATCCTCGTATCTGCTCTATGGCCGAACAAGCACTTTCACACTCATGCATCTCCAACCTTTCTTTTCTAGCATCCATTGATGGTTTTTTAGCCACTTTGCTATCCAAACTGTCTTTCCTGCAAGAAAAGAACACAGAAAATCTTGTGGCTTGGCCATTTCTACCTATTAAGCCAGGTTTCTAAAACAAACACAAAATAAAAACCATTTTAAATGAATAAATAATTTTTGTTAAGAAATCAAGACTTTTCTACTGTGAGCCCAAACGCGATCTATTTCTGTCAGTGATTTGAAGTCATACACATCCATTCCAGAAAGTACAAATTGGTGTCCCACTTTCCAGACCTGTCTCTCTTCACACAGTCTGACGTCTTCTGGGAGGCAATTTTAGAGTGTGAGGAGTCCTTCCTGTGGTTAAAAACATATCAAAAAGCTTCAAAGTATTCCACCTCCGGAGCTGCGGTCCGTTGTGATCCGAATCCCACCTCTCCTTTGTCCCATCCAGCGAGGGGCGCTTTGGCGCGGGTGGAGGGTGAAGATGAAGAGGCAGTGGAGGCAGGGGAGCATTTGGATCTGGGGGCTCTTTTCTAAAAGGACAAGACAGCTTGAGCAGGTGATTAGTCATGTCACGGTGACAGCTGACATTGTCAGTGCACGCTGACCTTGGCGGTGGGGGCTGGAGATTAAAAGAAAGCGGAGCCCGCGCAGCGTTTGGGTCTTTTGGAACTTTCCTAATATGAACAAAATATGAGCTTCCCAAAAGAAAATTCATTCACTGCAACGTCATGCATGTGAGCACATAATACATCCCGCCTGACCTCTCCTTAGCTTCCAATGAAGGGCGCTTAGCCGTGGGGGAGGTGAGCCCTGAAGCATGAGAGCGCCCAAGCGAGGAGTCTTTACCATCCTTCCTGAACAAATTTCACCCGTCAGTAGGCCGCGACGTCAACACTTCCATGTTGCGAGATGTGCCCCGAGCAAACATGCTCACGATAAAGATGCACACGAGTAAGCCATGGCAGCATGCAGCATGCGCAGCGACAAGGCCGATGAGAACAATAAGTCCATCCCACACCGCCTCTCGGGATGCTGACCTCTCTCTCTTCCCATCCACAGAGGGGCGCTTGATCGGGAGAGGAGGCCGAGCGGGGCGTGGAGGTGAGGGGAAGCGGGAGGGATAGAGAATGCTGCTGTCCAATACTCCTCTCCTGAAATGAAGAGGCTCCTTCTGAAACAACCACTGCCTTATGACGTTTCGCCATGACATCACACATTCTTCCAGGTGGCAAAAGCTGAAGCATTCCCTGATGGCCCCGCGAGTAAAACAAACCCGCCCATGTCATTTGACCAAAGCAAGAGCGATCGATGAAACGGGGTGAAAAGCGTGAATGAAAGATTTTCTTCTTGCGGGGTGGGATGAAAAGTCTTCTACTCAACCTGTGCAGTATGAATGCGTGAAGTGTCAGTCAAAAAGAATATGCAACGTAAGGTGAACTGCTTGGAAGGAAGACCCAACGCCAGCCGCAATTTATACAGTCGTCCAACAGGTAAGTTGATTCAAATGCAGACGTGGTGGCTTGGCCTGAGCAACTGTGATGTCATTTTCAGTCATCAGGTGAATAAAAACGGGGGGGAGGGGGGTGGTTGCTTCTTAATTCGTTTTACACAAACGCAATATGACTCAAAATGCTCCATTACGACTCGGGGGGGGGGGGGGGCATGGAACATATTATGGTCAAGAAAAGTTTTGAGTTGACTTTCCCGAAAAGAGACGTGCTCATTCATTCAGGAAAGCAAGACATGAAATGGGTTACCCTTGGTAATAGGACCATAATTTGCAAATGAGCCTAGCCTGCTATTGAGGTGTTCTTTTGGTGCCTGATGCAGCTTGACTTTTTCCCTGTTATCGAACTAAAGACCGCTGCACACTGAGCAATGCGGGCAAAGGAGAGTGAAGTGGACCGTCGAAAAAAATGAAAAATTTGAGCGTCATACATTAACCCATGTGCTGCACGTGAAAAAGGTTGTATGGCTCCACATACAACATGCCGTACTGTATTACTTGATTGAACCACAAAAACATGGCGCATTTGTCAAGGAAGAAGCAGATGGCCACAAAGAGGAGAAAAAAGGCGTGACTAAGGAGACGGCGTGGGTATTTTGAGAAGCTGCTGGCAATGACCGATTGCTCCATACAATGACTGCAAAACCAGAGGCCAACGGTCAGCCACTCATCAACATAAGCAGCAAAACCTCGTAGACTTCAGGGCGATTCAGTCGGGTTTGGATGCATCGTTCGGTGTGTTGACGGCTTCAGTTTGATTTTTCTGTTGCTCGGATTAATGGCAAGACAGGCTCTTTGGCAGGTGAATCAATAGCACGTCATAGACTACCAGACTAAACTACAGGTGATGATGACCTCAAGACTACAAACCCAACTATACTCTTGCTACTCGACCACCATGCAGTGTTGCTATCTTCTCTGGATAATTGTTTACAATATCTAAAACGCCTTATCCTCCTCCCTCACAGTTTCTGCTGAATGAATTATGTTTTTAATTAAACTGGAAAAAAGAAAAAAAAACCCTAAACATTTTAGGGTGTATTTGGCAGTGCAAATCCAAACACAAGTTTTTGTATCATTTCAATTCAGATCAGAGATAGTCACTCCGGTTCTGCCACCTGTAAGCATCACAACAGCGATAGTATATTGCTTATAGGGGCCTCTTCTGACCTTTCAAAGATTGGCTTTTGGACACCTGCAGACTTCTCCTTGTAGGCATTGCCGACAGGTTGGTCTGGAAATTTGTTCATCAGCCTCTCAGGTCTGTTCTCCTCTTTGGGTTTCCAGCCGTTGACTTTTTTGGACTCCTCACGCTCTCTGATCTCTTTTAGGTGGTCCGGTTCATGCTTCTGTTTCTTCTCAAGCTGGTTGTTTTCTGCTTCTCTTGGCTTTTTACTTTCTTCTGTAACAATTTCTTTTAGTCGTTTCTCATACAGATGCTTTTCAACCCCGTTCGCGTCTCGGTGGCCCTTTTTATTCTTGGGCTCATCAGTATGTTTTCCTTGCATGTCTGTAATGGATTGATTTGCATCCGGTACTGAATCTTGTCTCTGTTTGATGTCCAATCTCCTGTGATCAACAACAACAACAACAACAACAACAACAAACCACAAATCCATTTTTCTCAAGAGACGTTCAACAGGTAATGATGTGTCTGTTTTTTTGAAACTGAAGATCAGAACTGCGTGGCTCAACACGCAGTAACATCCCAACTGCGTCATAAAGCTTGTCACAGTACCGACCGTACAATGCTAGAAGTGTGTGGAAACATTGGACGAGTAGCATGCCCGCACTTCAAGTATCTCCTCAAATACAATACAAAACACCATTTCAATAATAATGATGAAAGAGAGAAACGCTGAGTTGTTTTGAGACTGGCTATGATGTCACAACTTAGAACGCACTATGCTATGGAACACAAGTTGAGACCTGCTCGATGAAGAGAAGATTGCGCAGGGCTAGCGCTAATTACAACTATATTTACCGTAAAAGTTAGCTGTATTTTCAATATTTTGTTTTTCTTCGTTTCTATGCCAGTCCATCAAAGTCTTAAGTTGAAAAACATCCGTGGTGCAAAGAAGGTTGGGGAGTCGGGGATAGCTGTATGATGCCGATAGAATATCAATGACTTCATCATCTAATCGAATTCATCTCAATTTTCATCACTTGGAGACTGCGGAGAATACAAAATAGCACACCCTCTGGACGAGCTAATGCATTGCAAAAGGGAAGCTAACTGAAGCATGTTTGATTATTCTCTCACTACATAGCCTCAAATGTTCCATTGACTCAGCAATGACAAATCTGCTCGGCCAATGAATGATAGAAAAAGCACCTGGTAGTACCTGTGTTTGTTGACCTCATATTTTATTCTTTTGATGGCTCAGCTCTGAACAAATACAACATTCCATCCATCCATTTTCCAATCCGCTTTATCCTCACACGGGTAGTGGGGGGGTGCTGGAGCCTATCCCAGCTGTCTTCGAACACCCGCACAGGCACGGGGAGATCATGCAAACTCCACACAGGGAGGCCAGAGCCGGGATCGGAACCCGCGACCTCTGCACTGTGAGGTCAACACGCTAACCACTCAACCACCGGGCCACCCAAATACAATATTAACACCACAAAAGTGCTGAAAAAAACACCTGAGCGACAGTTTTTTTTTTTTCCACACGTACAACCATCATCCTAAGAGAAGCAGTGAAGCCAGATGTTTTACATGTTTGGTCTCAACGCAGCTGATGCGAAGCAACTGACTGACCTGGGTGAGCTCTTTGGAGACATTGCTGCTTTGCAGGAGTCCAAATCATTCTTCTCTTGTGCCGCTTTCTCCGTTTGAGGACGGCTGAAGTCTGTGTGTGTTGTCAGAGGAAATAACGTGTGTACATGATCTGCTTAAATGTTCAGTGAGTACGACGGCTACGCACGACATACCCAAAAGTCTTTTCCATTCCTTAATGAGGATTTTTGCCAAAGCGACGACCTCTTCGTCTGGGCAGTGTTTCCTGATGCTATTCACAGACATGCCGATCCTCGTCTCCTAAAACAAATATAACCATACATTTAGAACTCCATGAAGGGTTTGGTTGGTCTTAATTCTTCATCTTAGAAAGATACATTTTGGATCATTCTATGCTTCCAACATTGTGTGAACAGTTTGGTGAAGGCGCTTGTGAGTTTGGTGGGGAAAAACTTGACCTCATGTCCTCCGAAAACTTTGGGATGAACTAGAACAGAAATTATAATCCTGGGCTTCTCTTGCTCATGTTCTTCTGGATGGGCAACAATTCTCACAGACATACTCCAACATCCTTCAAATAGTTGTCCCCAAAGAGTAGAAGCTGTTATAGCTGCAGGGGGGAATCAAGTCCATGTTTTCTTCTCTTTTCAACATGTCCCAATACTTTGTCCGCATAGTCTGTTCATTTATTGAACACTATGCTGCTGGACTTTGTGTTGGGGGATGAGCGTGCGCGTGCATGCGCGTGTGTTACCTGAAGGAGTTTAAGTGTCATATTGAAACTTTTGAGCTCTTTCAGCAGGTCCATGGCACCTTCCTACACACACAGAGTTGAACACCTTTAGTACATTGATCTCGTACTCATAAATTATCTCAATTCTTAATTACGCCAATGCAAAATATGTAGCAGCCCACGGTGGAATAGCATTTCACCAAATGAAAAAAGGAGAAAGTTATTCATTTGAAAATAAGACTCGGGTGTCAGTTTCTTTGTAAGGCATGATAAACAAAAGTTGGTTGCCATTAAATAACACCCGTTAAGATATAATTTCACATTGTGGTGACCACATTTTGTCTTTTTCACTTTTTTACCTAAAAAAAAAAAAAACATCCAGCTGCCAATTTAAAAATCATACGCAATTCCCTTTCCTTAGTCTGCAGTCTGACTATACTGTCTGGTTGGCTTTTGGGTCACTGCTCATGTCTCATTGAGTGGAATTCACGCTAATGTTACTCAATGTGTGCCAATCTTGATAGTGTTATTTATATTTTTGTGGAGTGGAGTCGGGGGAAAATGTTGAATCAAAACAATTCAAATTGTTTTTTTCAAATTCATATTCTGTAAGGCAGAGAGGAGGAATGTGAGCCATGTTTTTGTTTTGTTTTGTTTTTTAGCAATTGACATTTTTTCTGAGGCAATGAATACCAAATAATTTCCAAGTGTGGGGAAAACTATAAAACTTAAACGGAGTCCAATTAGAATTGGTGCAATCTGTTCTTTTTTGGCATTATTGTCTATTGTGACATGCAAATTAACATTTACATTTTACAACTTCACAGTTTGCTTTGGTGAAGGTAAGCCAAAAGTAATGCAAAAGTAGTATAATGGCAAAAATATATTGACTGTACTTTTAAATGACAGTAATTAGTAATGTATCATGTACATTCTGTAAGTAATTTGTTTAACTTTACTAAGAAATGCAGGGAGTCTAAATAAAAACAAACAGTTTTGTGCATATAGTGGTGGAAATAATATTTTTTACATTTATCTTACTCTGCATATATTTTAATGTATTTTACATTATGCACGTATACACTAACATAACCCTATTTTATTTTGCTCATGCAGCTCATGTACATAGGATGTTATTTTTAAAGCTCCAAAAACCCTCTATCCAAAATTCAAACATTTTAAACGCCTTGGAAACACAATGTGCAGTTTACAGTAGCCTAATTGTGCAAGAGTGCACTTGCATGTGCACTCAGCACTTGGCAAACTACGACGACTGTACTTGTTTTTTTGTTCTCTTCAACATATGCGCCACACACGCGGGCGCGCGTGCGCACACGCACACGCAGCCAAGCAGTGGCAGCACTTGACCCACATCAATATGCATTCTAAAACTGCTCCCGGGTCAGTGTTTTGCAAACACCTGTTGATCGTACGTTACAAGCTCCTTTGACATACAAGCGCGCGCGCGCGCTCATACACACACACACACACGCACACGCACATACCGAGGGCACACGCTACTGTATAAGTGTTACAGTAGTTAGTGCAAGTTGATTTAAAGTTGCAGTCACGCAACAGGGCCTGCTTACACTCAGCGGAGGGTAGACTCAGCACACAGCACAACACAGCGCGCCACCTGTGGGTGTCCAGCTCTACTGACCGTGTTATTTCGAGACACCATCTTTTCCAACTTCTTGGCAATCCGGGTTAAGTCTTCCTCCCGCGTCATGGCTGTATCGAAATCAACGTGCGCGATTACAAATGCTGAAATGTGTGAAAGAGAAGCCAATTAAAGTTGCACTCGGCCGCAGATCGGACTTTACGCACAGCGCGCTCCATTCAGACAGAGGGCGTGTCCGCGACCGCCCTCCAGTTGACCACCTCAACACATGACCGCTAAATATAGACGTGTAGTGGACACATGGGTCAGTTTAGCCATTAGATCGAGTCACCCTTGAAAATCTATTCAAACATACAATACATATAATGCAAGTGTAACCAAAAAGTGGATTGAAACAATGGGACATTTTCTTTGTGACGATCCTTGTGCGAGTTAATGAGTATTATTGAACTATAAATACAAATGCACGTAAATCAATGTTTTTAACGTCTTGTTGGAATTGAAAATAGCCCAACCACAAGTGAAGAGAATAAACTGAGTAGGAATGAACTCACGTCTCGTAAAGAAGGATAGCCAATGACAAAACAGGCAATTTAATTTTTGACAAAGTGAACTCAACCATGGCCATTGTCACTTCACTTCTAACAAAATACAGTTGTGCCTTGAAAAACAAGTTTAGTTTGTTCCTCGACGCTCATAACTCAAGTAATTCAGATCTCAAATCAGCTTTCCCCACTGGAATGAAAGAAAAAGGAAAGCAAAAAATGTGTATTGTGCTTTTAAATGAGAAGTTTAACACTTTATAATGTGTATTTTACCGAAACACATGACATGATTAAATGAAATTACGCAAGATTTAAACCGTTTTTTTTGTCCCACTTCATCAATTGAATAATGGTTTACCTGCCTTGGCCACCTAAAAAATGTGTATTGTACTTTTAAATGAGAAGTTTAACACTCTATCATGTGTATTTTACCGAAACACATTACATGATTAAATGAAATTACCCCAGATTTAAACCGTTGTTTTTTTGTCCCACTGCATCAATTGAATAATGGTTTACCTGCCTTGGCCACCTGGGGGCAGTATAGCACAGCCATCCACCTTTACTTTACTGCACCCGCAGGTCTGTATGGAAAAGTGCCGTGTAAAGCCCCGCGGTCTCAAATGCTTGGCATACTTATTTTATTGCGGTGATTGTTGTTAGACTAACCGTAGATGAACAGTGCTCTCTCCCTGTGCTGTGACACATGAAAGGCGAGTGGTCACACATACCCTGTTCTTGGAGAATAAACTATAGCTTAGCCACTTGAAGAATTTGGTTATATGGTTTTGGTTGTCGTGAACTCTTTTTTTTCAGGATTAGCATTTAAGTATGTCAATACACAGAACACTATGAACGAGTTTAACAAAGCTTATTTGCTTCGTATTTGCAGTTTACTGCTGCAAAGTGCTATTAGAAACCGGACACGAGCTCATTTGCATACTGGTTTTTAGGATTATTTAAGTATGTCAATACACAAAACACTATGAACGAGTTTAACAAAGCTCATTTGCCTCGTATTTTCAGTTTACTGCTGCAAAGTGCTATTAGAAACCGGACACGAGCTCATTTGCATACTGAAGGGTGATTGGAAGTTGGGTCTCTGCTCGCTGCAGACAGCGAGTCGGGATAGCTATACATATACAGTGTATACATGTACACTGTATGGTAAGTGTTATTATTAGTAGCAGTAGTATTAATGTTGTTGTTGTTATTATTATTATTATTATTATTGGACATCCGTATATATAACAGTTTTTTAGGGTGCAGTCAATTGATTCAAAATCAATTAACAGTAACAGCTCTGACTTAACATACATGTACACTGTATGGTAAGTGTTATTATGATTAGTAGTAGTATTAATGTTGTTGTTGTTGTTGTTATTATTATTATTATTGGACGTCCGTATATAGAACAGTTTTTTTAGGGTGCAGTCAATTCATTCAAAATCAATTAACAGTAACAGCTCTGACTTAAGGGGTGCCCTAGCAGGTCCGCCATTATATGGAAAATTCCGAAACTGCTCTGCAAAGATAACAATTACAGCACTCAAATGATTATTATTTGGGATATCGTGTTCTTCGCTCAGGGATGATTGTTTCATTCATAGAAACATACTAGCGTGTGTTTAAGATGTGTGTTTCCAACACAAAGGAGGTCAGTGTCTAATTATTAATCCCTCCACACTGAAGGCAGCAGGCCACAGTGCACTATTCCACGTACTATTTAAACAACAGCACTAAGTTCCTGCGTGCCAAAAACACCGCCCACTGTTTAGTACATTTTCATCAGTAATAACTTCCAAAAAATAAATACATTTAAAAAATTAAGGGAGAGAGAAATATTTGCATACACGAACACCACATTTTGTACTGTACATTTTTTGAACAAGTTTGAGTCACTACCACTAGGCTGCACTGTTGTGTAACATAATACCCAACAACCTACTACAAACTACTGCATTAGTCTTCATTTATTTGTCTTACATGTCTTTTTTCTTCATTTCTTATCCTTTCTCTTCACTTCACCGCTTCCAGTATGTGTATGTTAAACTTTATTGTCCACTCAGATTTCAGCCTCGATGCCTTTCCATCTCAATCGAATCAGACTATATAACAGTCAGAATCATTCGTGTTGGCCGATGGAACTTAACTTACATTAGCAATGGGACTGTTTCTTGAACCAATCAAATTTCAATTGATGATAGCATTTTTCCATCTTCTAACTGGTTGGTCAAACCAAACTTGTCTCAGCCAACTTTAAGTACCAAAACACGTCTGTAAAAAGTTGCACACATTTTGCAATCATCATCTCTAATGAGTACAATTCATTGCCATTTTCTTTGTTCCCGTCATGTTATTATTCCTTTGATAGGCAGTATTGATTCTCCGGTGCTTCAAATGATGTGCATTACGTGGCATGGATGTGTGCTGTTATGTTGTTTTGCACGTTTATATAGTATTGATGTTTTTCATAACTGCAACATGATGTTAGTGATATGAAGAGGTATAATAATTTGGCGAAGAAAACCCAGGCACCAAATGCATGGCCATCCAATAGATTGAAGACCTTGGCAGTTAAATGATTTTGCAGTTTGCAGTTTAGTGCCATACCACAGCAGTGACATAGAACAATGATGGACTGAAGCAATGCTAACTGTGTTAATAGCAGCAGCAGGTGAAAGTGCAGACTAAGAGCCTGTCTTGAGTAAAGAGTATTATCTCTTTACAGCGCTCTTACGCAACTGGCCGAGCGTACGAGCCGACCCAGCCCGGGCCTCAAGGACGGGCCGCCTCTCTCTGGCATTGTGGGCCAAGTGGAGAAGTGGGACACTTGGCTGTGACATAAGAAAGGAAGCGGGGAGAGGAAGCGCCAGTGACTGAGATCAATCCCGAATATCCTTTACCTCCGTGTACTAAAGTCTTTGGCGCAGGAAGAGAGGGGAACAACTGACCTGACTGTGAACTTTGACCCCTTTCTGTCTGATCCCGCAAACCTGGGAACACAACTCGGTTCACACTTTGTTTCGTCACAAATCCACACAACAGTGGAAATTGTATTTGAAAGATGTGCCCCCTCTAAAGTAAGGCAAAAATTCTCAGATGGAATTGCCAACGGGCGGATTCCACCTGGGAGGGCATCCACAGCACCCGCCCAGTGACATAAATGTATTTGGTGCAGGTTGATCAGTGGATCGAAAATAAATGAATGAAGGGGTATCTTTCTGGTATACAGGGGGCATATGCTTGGGAGAAAGGCTGTCGAATGTTCGATCTCCAAGTTGAGTGGTTGCCACAAGAGTACAAACACCACCAGTTGCACATGTCTGCCACCGATGGTGAAATGAAATCCAAATGAAAGTTTACTTTTTATTCAAAAAGCAATGTTAAACCCCCTCCACCCGCGTAAATCCTCAAGGTCTCCCCAAATATGGGTTCTGCGCTTGCATGTGTCGCCAAGGGACAATTGCTGTGTCATCAGCACTGCCATTGAAAGCACAAAGAACAAAAGTGACATCACATCCAATATCTGCAAAGTAAACATTCATTCATTCATTTTCCGAACCGCTTTATCCTTACTAGGGTCGCAGGCGGTGCTGGAGCCTATCCCAGCCGTCTTTGGACAGTAGGCAGGGGACACCCTGAACCGGTTGCCAGCCAATCGCAGGGTACACAGAAAAAAACAACTATCTGCGCTCATACTCACACCCCGGGACAATTTGGCGTGTTCAATCAGCCTGTTATGCATGTTTTTGGAATGTGGGAGTAAACCGGAGTACCCGGAGAAAACCCACGCAGGCACAGGAAGAACATGCAAACTCCACACAGGGAGGCCCGAGCTGGTATTGAACCCGGTACCTCTGCACTGTGAAGTCGACGTGCTAACCACTGGACTACTGGGCCGCCTGCAAAGTAAACAATGGCACAAAAATGATCCTATCTAGCATTCATTAAATGTATTATTTATGTTCACACAGAATCACAGTGTGAGACTACTGCTGTCTGGCTCTGCACAACAAAGGGTACTCAAAGGTAGACTCAGACATGTAAACGTCAATGTTATTCCTCCTGAAAGCTGCATTGTGCTTTGCAAAAAGAGAAGCAGATCCCTGTTAGGCTTGTTGTTTTTCCTTGGAGAGAATAACTTCTCCATGCAGTTGTGGTGGTTCTTGGGCTCGGTGCGGTCGCCTAAGTACATGTGCGTGCATCCCCACATAACGCAGCGAAGCACCCTGAGCTTCTGCTGTTGCCTTTGAGAGTCTGTCATTACCTTCGTGAGTGCCACCACATCAAGCTCAATCGTGTCTTCGCTTGGACTGTGGTTAAAAGCTTTGTGGTGATTCCAAGAAGACAAAGAAAGAGGTCCAACACGCTTCGTCGTGGACCCCTCGCACATTTTGGAGATGCTAACAGTTTGCACTGCGCTCACCTCGCTCAGCGCCGGAGTCTCTGACAGTCACAGACCAGAGACGCCAGGCCTGCGCAATTATGGCAATTTTTGGATGACATCAGACCAGAAAATGAATGATTTCATTTAACTGTGCATTTTTTTTTTCTGGTTCTGGTGTGGGACGCACAAACCTGTAATAGAGGCCGTCTAAACAGAGAGGGAGAATTGTTAGGTCAGTCACATCTGCACTTGGATGGAAGGTGAATCTCGTGCGGGCGAGGTTGCTTTCTCTGCTGATAATAACCACAGTTTGCCATTGGTATTCGTAAAAAGAAAAGCTAAAAGGACCACCCAGAGACTTGAAGAGCAGCCTTCAGCTATGATTCTTTAACACACACACACACACACACACGCACTATGCACGGCTGTCCAAAACGTCTTGCTATTGGGACGCACCCCTTAATTAAAGAACTAATAACTTATTTCAGTTTATTATTGCCAAGAAATTTCGGACAAGTCGGTTCTGGCGACATTTTAACGGGAAAGCCTCTTGCATTGCCCCAAGGTCCACACAGGAATGCTTTCATGGCTTTGGTGTGAAAGAACTTGGACCTCACGCTCATTAAAATTAACTGAACTAAACAGACATCAGTGACTAGTTCTGCTGGATGAAGAAAATGAATTTTGGAGCAAGTCTCCCTCAAAGAAGGGAAGCTGACATACTTTCCGTGCATTTTTTTTTTTAACTTCCTGTTGGTATCATGGCCAGGCACGTCAATAAGTTTGTCCGGCGGATGCGAGATTCCATTTGGATTTGGCACCATTTCTGTAGAGAATGCACATGTATGTTCAAGTCACTGTAATACTGCCCAATTCAACAAAAATAACTAAATGATAACCCAAAGTAAATCTAAATGATGCACCGAGCAATCGGAGCCTAAGCAGCCCCCCCCCCCCTAACGAGCTTAGCGTTATTATATGTCACCAGAACCGTTGTGGGAATGATTGAGTGTATAGCTGAACTGCGACTACTCCAGAGATGCCTTGAAAGGGCACAAAAGGCTGAAAAGGGATACATGAAATATGTACTAGAACTTATCTGCAACCGTCAATTACACACAGACACAGAAGGACAGACACTGAATTATTTGTATAGTGTGTCTGCAAAAAGATCCTGTGGTTCTTCCCAAAGCTGCGATTTCAACTTGAGGCTCTCTTCAATGGCGCTTACACACAAATCACAAAGCAGAAGTCCGTTGGCTGGAAGATCCTTTTCAAAATAAACCGTCTGCTGCGAACGCAAGAGAAATTTGCGATTTCACACTCTTACTCCATGCCTGGGTCGGACTAACTGACAAAGCAGGGTTACTCCTGTGAACAGGTGAAATTGTGTTAGTGTGCAAATCCCCGCTTACTCCCGTTTCCTTTTCAACTAATCCAATTATTGAGTTGCAGTCCCAAACGCTGGACATCTTCGTTTACTCCCTGCATCAGTAGATCCCTTCAGCTGAAACCGGAGGCTCAAAAGAGAAACAGAATCAATCAATGCGGAAAATGATGCTACGAGGTGAAAACGTGGAAGAAAAAACATCCAGCCACACTGATGTTCTGAGCAACAACGCAGCCAGAAACAATCACGTGCGCGAGGGCAAATCGAAACCAGACGACCAAATCCAAGACACATTTCCGTTCAAATTGTGCAAAGATGCAGCGCGGCGGTCAAATCGAATGTTTTGGAGTGTTGAAGTGGATGCCAAGATTCTCTCAAGGCCTGTTGGCGCTCTCTTGCCTCATCGTTTTTCTCAGGGAGCACTTATGAACTTTGTAAAAATATAAGCACTTCTCAGTAAAAGCGTCCATCTACTTTCATTCTTGGAAAGGTTACCACTTGGCTCAGTTGACACTTAACTAGGCATACTTTGCTACAATTATTATTTACTGGCACTGGTGTATCGAAATAATTATATCTGTTCATGTGTTCATGTGAAAATATCTAGAGAGGTGATAAATAAATTGGATCCCTTGGGAGCTTCGCACCCTGTCCATGAAACCGATTGATGCCCCTGGAATGACAAACAACTGTTTTGTTCCTAAACTACCGGCATCTCTCGTATGCCGATTTTAAATTAAGCGAGAGGAGATGCTTCTTTTGGCAGTGAATCAAGTCACGTGCGTTCACGCCCACAACTAGCGATGGGAATCGAAAACCAGTTCTTGTTGAGAACCGGTTCCCGGAGTTTGAATTCCTTGGCCTTTAATTAACCACTTCAGCAAAAGATGCTCTTATCAATTCTAGTCGGGACAAATGACATTGCCACACACATCACGTAGCACAGGGGGGGTCAAACTCATTTTTGTCGCGGGCCACTTTGGGGTTATGTCAGTGAACCTCGGAGGGCCGTTATGACAGTGAAATTAAATAAATGTTTCTATATTATTACTTGTACAAAACAAATTGATGGATTACCAGTTTTGAAATCAGTCGAATCAACTATAATAGTTTGTTCAATTATTGTTTGAGTGAGTGTTAACAGGGTAACAAAATTATTGCAAAATCTCAACGTTATTTATTACACATGACAATTTCACATTTTGGTACAGATTTGAGCAAGGACCATGGAAGTTGACACACATGATTTGCTTTTGCGGGCCACATAAAATGATCGGATGGGCCAGATCTGGCCCCCGGGCCTTGAGTTTGACACCCGTAGCATAGCACAACATGCATGAGAATGTTATTTACTAGCGCGGCTAGCAAGAGACACGGCGGCTAACGCTCAAAAGTTTGTTCACATTTTCCAAAAAAGGATCACAACAGCACAACTTGCAAAACTCTCAAAGTCGATATTTCGTCCAAGGAGGAAACACTCCCGATATGCAAAAGCATTTGCGGGCACAGCATGCGATAACTTTCAATGACGGTTGATGACTTTTAATCCGGTCCGGAATGCTCAACCCAGCGGCGGCGGCAACGTAACCATGTCCTCCAGGTAACTATGTTCGTGCCATTTCAAGCGATTGTAGAAGCAGGTGTGTGGCGAGAGACAGTCTGACTGACTTCGAGGCCCATCCCAGCTGTCTTTGAGCGGTAGGCGGGGTATACCCAGAACTGGTTCCCAGCCAATCTCGGGGCACACATTGACAAACAACCATTCACACCCGCAATCACACTTGGAACAATTTAGAGTGTTCAATTCTACCTTGCGTGGTTTTGGAATGTGGGAGGAAACCGGAGTAGCCAGAGAAAACATGCAAACTCCACACAGGAAGGCTGCAGTCCAGAATCGAACTCACGATTTCCGCATCGCGAGGTGGACGTGCTAACCAGTCGCCCACTGCGTCATCACGTCTGCGATACCAAACACCAACATCGAGTCAAGTCCATTCCTGCTTAGATTTACGCTGCGCCTTGTGCCAGACTTGCGCTGTTGACAAAAACAGACCCCATATCTTTATAATCCAATGTGTTTTGGTATTCTGAAATTCTATTTATTTTCCAGAACAGTGCATTGGAAGCTAAAGGTAATTTTAAAAAGTGTATTAAAAAGTACATTGGAATCAGATTTTCAAAGGACATCTTGATGGCATTATCAAAGCCAATTCAAGTACACTTTAGTCTCCTTCGACGTACAGCTACAATAAAATGATCCACATGTGCGCTCGCAGTGTCTTCTTTCAAGGAAACCATTGCAGGTTTCACAAATGGAAATGCTGCAACGGAAGACACCGGCCTTGAAGTTGGACATGTACCTTTCATCATATCATAAAGCACCAAGAGGAATCATAAGAGAAAAGAGCATCACGTGTGATGGGGGAAAAGTCAGAATGTGGGTGTGTCCAAAGACCTTTTTCGCTGTGCTGGGTTCAACATTGTGCCGGATTTATTGCTACCACATGAGACACGAGCAACCCAAAGGAAAAGGGAATCTTGTCCACTCACTCCCATCCCTCGGAGGTCACTCCCAAGCTCAACACAAGCAGACCTGTCAATGCGTGGGTGATGTCACGACCTTGAGGTCTCCTGTGATGATGTCAGGCATGTGTGAGAGGAACTCGAGAGGTCAACAAATGATGTGAGCATTTGTGTGCGTTTCAGTTCATTGACGACACACAGACGCACTTTGTCTCTGTGGGGTCCAGGAGGTAAATTCGGTCCCAAAGCAAAGCGGAAAGGATGTCGTCTTCTGAATTGACTTCCCACGCAACAATTTTTTACACTTGTCACAGCATAATTATGTCGTGTGACACTTGGCTTATTTCTTTTTCCACTGGAGCAAATGTTAAAGCACCGTGGTAACACTTCAGTGAGTCAACCGGCTACGGTCCTACCGGTAATTTTGTTCACTTGCCAAATAGCAACGTCATGACACACTAATGTAGGGAAAATGCGGAAAAAGGACAAACTTAGTATCAGAGAGTGCAACTTTACAATAACATAACTAACTTTTGACTGCTATTGCATATCACCGCGGATATGTGGGCTTCAGTGATGAATATACTGTATACAGGTACAAATATAATAAATAAGACCAGAACTTACAAATGGGTTACATCACCAACAATGAAATATTTAGGCAAAAGCTTCATGAAAACTACTGATAATTACCAACATTAATTTTTAACTCATTTTTTTTCTATAGCCTAATGTTTATGAATCAGTATGGTGAAGCTCTTCCTCCAAAATGTCATTTTGATGTTTTAAAAGCTAAAATAAAATTTTTATTATTTATAATTGTTCACATGTAATTTTAAAATGAAGCTGGAACAAAACGTATTTTTTTTTCCCTCGAGACGCCAAACTGGTTTATTTGCATCCCTAAAGAGGAAAAAAAAATGTTTTAGGAGTTCCGTGTTATTCTTGATTACATTGTGACTTCTCAAAGTATCCCATTTAAATATGGTTAAAAATAGATGAGGTCAGTTTGAAATTCCTCATTCCTCTGTCAAACTACAAAAGCTCACCGACATTGAAACAATCTGCATTGAAGCACTTCATGATGCTGGATGGCTTCCACTCCTGCCGTATGACGAATGGTGCCTATCAGCCATCATAAATAAACTATTACTGCCCAAATTACAATATAAAAATACCATACACTTAATTTTGCTTCATATTAGGGGAAGAAATGAATAAATAGCCTTCATTTAAAAATGGGTCGAATGGTTCACAGTTTTCTCCAGGTACTTCGGCTTCGGCCAACTTTACAAAACCATGCTTGTTACATTTATTGGCCCGTCGGCGCGTGAATGTGACTGTGAATAAGTCCATCTGTCCAGTCAAAATGAAAGTATCGTGACTGAAGGCGTCAAAAGTGAAACAACTCGGTTTAGGTTACATCTCCATTGCTATGCTGTGGAATACTGTACAGAGTGAACCGTTGGACAAAAAGGGGACAATTTCCACCGCGGACCTGGTGAGCATTAAAAAGTTCTTGCTACCAACCCCACAAACGCAGCCACCTACAGTATATGGAGCTGCAATTTCCTTTTTACACTTTATTTGTCTTTCTTAATGCCGAGCTAAACCAAACATTTCCCTTTTTTTATTTGGACTCACGGCAAAGCAATTAAAGAAAATGAAGAGCATAAATATAAGTTGACTATGACTGACATGATGAGGCCTCGTGTGTGTGTGTGTGTGTGTGTGTGTGTGTGTGTGCGCGTGTGCATGTGCATGTGCGTGTGTGTGTAAAATATCAACCTTTTCCAGATGTCCTCCTTTTTTTTTTTTTGGGTTCGATGGAAAAGTAGAGGCTTGCATCTGATGTGAGTTGACACAAGAAGGATGAGGCAGGTTGTTCCAGCTTTTTGCGTTCTGCTCCCACACTTCCCACTGGTCAGGATAATAACAGTGACTGGAAAATCCACTGGCCAAAGCATACAGTGAACTCACCAAAGCTAATACACCATTCTACAGAACTAAACTGTATCATGTTTTATTGGAAAAGGTCGCTTGGGTGTTTGACGATGTTAATTTTAGTCATGAAATGGTTTTCCTTGAAAAACATCCTGTCTCTGTGACACTGACACGTTGAAAAACTTTTGAAAGGCCATTCAAATTTGTGTTTTGTATATTACGTCTATCTGGTACGACACAAATTAAATCTTAAAATTTTGTTTCCTTTGAGGAGACCCGGTTGTTGACCAGTTCGCGTGTCGGCCTCACAGTGCAGAGGCACAGGGTTCGATTCCGGCTCCGGCCTTACGGTGTGGCGTTTGCATGTTCTCACTGTGCCTGCGTGGGTTTTCTCCGGGTACTCCGGGTTCCTCCCACATTCCAAAAACATGCGTGGCAGGTTCATGGAACACTCCAAATCGTCCCTAGGTGTGAGCGTGAGCGCGGATGGTTGTTCGTCTCTGAGTGCCCTGCGATTGGCTGGCAACCGGTTCAGGGTGTCCCCCGCCTACTGCTCGAAGACAGCTGGGATAGGCTCCAGCACGCCTGTGAGTATCGTGAGGATAAGCAGATCAGATAATGGATGGATGTTTTCTTTGAACAGAGAAAACCAGGACACATTTTGAATACATTTTCTATTCAAAAACAATATTTTCAACTGGTCTGTTTTGTTAGTTAAATATAACAAGAATTAAGTTGTTAGATGAACTTAATCGTATTTAGCTAACAAAATAGACTTAAGCAGAACTGGTTGGGCCTTTGAAAATAAGCACAATTTTGTGGTTTTGAGGCTCAGTTGCAGAAATTGCGTAACCATCGCAACGGTGTCTTCTTTCATGTCTCTTCTCGATCTTCGCTTCAGATGACATTTTTTGTCACATAGGAGGAGTAGGAGTGAAATGCCGAAAGATGGTCCATGGTCCACTCACAAGCTCAATTCATGTATTTGTTCTTTTTTTTCATCAGGGAAATCATATTAGCATGTATATTCAATGTTATCAATTTGTTTTGGAGAAATCCGTAAATAATTAACAACCTTAAAACCGCCCACCAAGAATGAGCAATATAAACACGCCTCCCCCTTCCCTCCATCCATGTCTTGGTGGGATTCACGGAGGTGACCAGAGATTATTTGTACATTGAATAATCATTGTAACGACATTGCTAATAATGTCAAAATAATGGGTAACAAATGGCTCCAAAATGTATGTGCACATGTCTACTTAGGCCCACTTCAATCTCTGAAATAAAATCACGATTAACCTTTCCACGGATGACTTGAAAGACAATTTGGAAATGAGCATCCTACGTGCACATTGTGTATTGTCTTGTCTCTTTTCTTTCATACATCACCAAGATACGAGAACATAACGCATTCCGAGAGGCTTTTCGTGATCTTATTTGTACGTTGTTATAGCTTAAATTTTAATCTGTACGCGGTGGCAGACGTCAACATACGCGACACTGAGCCCAATGTCTGGAAATTAATAAACTGATTTCTTTCTTCTACCCTTGTCTGTTTAGCGGTCGAAAGCTAGTTGCTGCCATGAGCAGTGGTGTTATTATTAGCTGCGGAGGTAAACATCCATGGGTGGCTGCCTTCTGAGATTTAACAAAACTTCAGCGCAGCTAAATTCCCTTCCTCCCGCACCCCCCCCTCCCCCAAAAAAACCCCCATGACCACTCACCACCAAAATTCATGTGCACATTGCTACTCTTCTCCTGTTTTAAAAAAAAAAATCAACGCAACATTTATGATTTTGTGGAGGTGATCGTGGTTTTTGCTCAAAAGAACTGACGTTTGATATCAATAAAATCCTAAATAAAAGCGATCTTGTGCCTATGAATTTTGTTGGCGATTGGTCACCGTTTCAGACACTAAGTGACAACAGAATGTGACAAACCAACTAATCACGCTTTCCTCCCTTCAATGATGTCAACAGGCTGAGAAGGGGAGGACAAAAAAAAAAAGCCAAGCTCCAAGAGTGGGCATGATGCCAATCTGTGGTAAAAGACACCCCCCAAACTGAAATCACTCACTGCAGATTGTTTTAAGGTGGTGAATTTTAGTTGCTGACATAATTTTTCCATATAAACCTATTATATAAGTGTCAATGATCAGCCCATTCAAATGTCCCTTTCTGAGTGGAAAAACAATACCAACAACAAGATCTGCGACATCACATTACATTCGTGATTCAAGAGAACGGGTTCACGTTCATGTTCTCAGTCAAAACAAATTTGTAAAAATAACCAAGACTTCAATAACACGGTTTCAAAGTTTAGACCTTTAATAGAGGAATAGTCCCAGAGCACTTTAGCGAGGGCCACTTTGATGCTTTGATGGTTGACGTTGACGCACGCTGCAGCGGGACGAGGTTTTGGAGCTCAAGTGGCAAAACGAACGACTGATTTATGTGTTTTGATGAGGCCTCATTTTCCATCCGATGGCGGTTCCAAGCTGGGAGAAAGGCACTTTGACAGAGATGTTGGTTTTGAGTGGGAAAGTGCCATGTTTAATAGTTCTCAAATGACCCTGGAGTAGCATGAAGACATGGAGCATTTAATGGTTTCACTCACACTGACTGATATGACCCAAAACTGCTGGTTTGTTATAGAATAGTCCCAGAGCACTTTAGCGAGGGCCACTTTGATGCTTTGATGGTTGACGTTGACGCACGCTGCAGCGGGACGAGGTTTTGGAGCTCAAGTGGCAAAACGAACGACTGATTTATGTGTTTTGATGAGGCCTCATTTTCCATCCGATGGCGGTTCCAAGCTGGGAGAAAGGCACTTTGACAGAGATGTTGGTTTTGAGTGGGAAAGTGCCATGTTTAATAGTTCTCAAATGACCCTGGAGTAGCATGAAGACATGGAGCATTTAATGGTTTCACTCACACTGACTGATATGACCCAAAACTGCTGGTTTGTTATAACCACAGCGAGCTGCTCGCCAATAACCTCCGTTCCTCGCAGCGGGAGGCAGCTTGTGGCCAGACTGACGCAGAGGTGAAGAGCAGACGTGGCAAAAAAAAAAAAAAAAAAGTGGGACTTAGCACGGGCCACCAGAAAACAAACTTTCAGCCAAGACCCGAAGCGTGGAGCTAGTCGGAGAGCTTTCGTCCACTCCCTCCGTTTGCTACAGCGCTCGCTCGTCATTCTTTGGGTCACAAACGCCACGCTTTACTCACGCGCTACAACTTAGGTGTCAAACTCAAGGCCCGGGGGCCAGATCCGGCCCGCCAGGTCATTTTATATGGCCCGCGAAAGCAAATTATGTGTGTCAACTTGCAAAAATCTGTACCAAAATGTCAAATTGTCATGTGTAATCAATAACATTTGCAATAATTTTGTTACCCAGTTTACACTCACTTGAACAATAATTGAACAAACTATTATAATTGACTTCGCTGATGTCCAAACTAGTAATCTACTCATTTGTTGTGTACAAGTAATAATTTTGTGGTTTCACTGTTGTAATGGCCCTCTGAGGGAAGACGTAACTCCAAATTGGTCCGTGACTAAAATGAGTTTGACACACCTGCGCTACAACACTGACTTTTGAACTACACATGTATTTTTTTCAATTCTTGATTTCTAAGTTTACCCCAATGCAAGTGTGAATACAAAAATAAAAGCAACACCTCCCCAAAAAAGTTAGATGCAGCTCACTGGCAAGTGCTACTTGTTTAAGAATTGCAATAAGGGTTGAAATAGTTTTTCAGTTTAATTATCTCGTTTTTATTTTATTTTGACTTTTATTTTTAATTCAGTGAGTTATAATGACTTTTTGGAGCAGGTTTGTTAGTTTTTATTATTTATATTTATTTTATTAGTTTATATTTTTTTTGAAAATGCTTGGTTTTAGTTTCGTCTTTGTTTGTTTTAGCATTGTTTTAGTTTTTTTAAATACATTTGGTATTTGTCAAGTGCAAAATTTAAAAAAAAGAAACAATTCGCATTGTGTGATTTAAAAAAATGACTCTTTGACCTTCCTTTATGTACGGCCAAGCATGATTACTGAAATGAATACATTTGAGGCGGGAACCTAAAAAGCTGATGTATGAAATTAATAGACAAAGACATCATAATAACTTCATGTAAAATGTAGTTCCAGTTGATTTTCACACAGACACACATTTTAAAAATTTTGTTCATGAAAATGTTTTTTCAATTTTAGTTTGCTAAAACACACACTGGTAACTGTGGCCTACATCACACGGACGGGGAAGGATGCACCTGGCGCGCAAATAAGGGACGATGAAACAAGAGCAAATTTAATTTATTTGCACCAGCCTGAGAATAAGATCAACCAATCTTCTCTCCAAATGACTCTTCCTGGTTCTTGAAGTGCGGAATTGCGAAATTGGTGCAAGAGGCCTTGATGAGAGTCCCCACATTGTGTCTAAGAGGATCTGGAGGATCCGTTTCTGGAGACCATCATATCATGCTCTTTTGGATTTTTGTAGATTGGATGGATAAATAGATATCGTGTTGAAGTGGAGCCTGTTGACTGTGCTGTGTACTGTACATACTGTACGCAGCTGGAGGACAAAATGTCACCAGAGCTCCTGCCTGCTTACACAACAATACCCAGCATTTTTCTGGAGAAAACGTGCACCCACAAACCCCCGGAAAATGAGCACTTGTGAAATTGCAAAAACAAACCTTCGTGATTTCACTCTTGGTTCTCACCAAAGTGGTTAAGAAGACCAAAGGTCCTCGGGTTTGACCCCCACTTGGCGTGATGGAGGGTGCATCATACTACAAGTGAAGTCTTTGAAATGCATCGACTTTTTTTCCGTTTTAATTAGAGTGCGCCAAATCACAATTAAAGTGATGTAAAGCAGGGGTGGCCAACCAGTCAGAGACGAAGAGCCAGTTTTTTTTACTGAGTTACTGCAAAGAGCCACATCATACCCTTCCTCGCGCACGCACGTGCACACGCACACACACACACACACACACACACACACACACACACACACACACACACAAATAAGAGAGGCCTATTGTTTCCGAAGTGCATCAGATGTTGCGCGCTCGCTCGCACGCACTCACGCGGGTGCCCACCAGTGCACTCGCACACATATGGACGCACACCACGATGAGCAATAGTCGGAAAGGGCCGAAAATGAATGAAAGCTCAAGATACAAACAAACAAATCTTTTTTTCCCCACGCATTTCCTCCTCCCACCCCTTGCGGTCGACTTGGCTCACTGGCTCCCGGTCGATTCTGATTGACGTATTGGATACCCCTGCCTTAAAATCAGAGGTAATTCGCTGACTATCTTCGCACTTAGTGCCGTTGTTTGTGCATGAGTAGTGATGCAGTCATCTGATTGGTTGCCCTCTATGTCAATCAAGTAATGGGATTGATGATATGCCGACTAGCTTAGCGTTTAGCGCCGTTGTTTGCGCATGAGCGGTGATGCAGTCATCTGATTGGTTGCTCTCTATGTCAATCAAGTAACGGGATTGATGATAGGCTGACGGAGTACGTTCTGTGAAGTTGGCGCCTTGTTTGAATGGCATCGCCGCTGCCGAGGCGTTTTCGACGCTTGTTGTGTGAGAGCCCGGGAGCCGCATTGAACCAGACAAAGAGCCGCATGCGGCTCACGAGTCGCGGGTTGGCCACCCCTGATGTAAAGGGTACTTTTCATAAGGAGCAGGTTTAGTACCAGCCCTGCGCATTGCCTAAAGTCGACATCTGCAAGAAATCAATGTGTATAGCGAGAGCTCTACCAGTAAAAGTTATACCAGATTATGTTGAAGTGCCATAATGGAATTACGAACAAGTCTCCTGCTTGTTGTAAATCAGGATGTGTTTTTTTACTGCATGATCAAGGTCTTTTGTCGCTTTGCAAAGTGGCAGAACATCTCCAGAAACTTGCAAAACAAATAAGTGCAATTTGTTTAGTCATAAGAAGGCATTCGCTGATGCGCGAGACGCAGGTGCGGAGGTGCCACACCTTTCACGTCACTCATTAGCAGACAAGTGAAAAACACTTGAGAATGAGAAGGGTGTAGTTCAATGACAACAATGCTTGCACAATAAAAGAGAATAGAAATTCCCTTTTATTGTGTTTTTTTCTTTTTATATCATTTCAAGTGTATTCATCAAGCTTAACTTGGGGAGGTTTTTTTTTTTCCTGTATCTGTGCAAATGGCAAAACAATCTTGCTGTCTAAAAAACTTCACATGCTCCATCACTTCTTTGGAAGACTATCTCTTTCATTCTCTGCTATGACTAACTTTCCATCGGATGCTGTTTTATTGTAGAAGGTGTTTTAAGAACAGTTTATGTTGAACGGGGTGGACAAATGTTACTTTGTACTTTCAAATGTTTTTGTTTTTTTTACCCATTTGTGCTAAAAGGAGACCTAAATTAAGCAGAATCTAAATATAAAAGTCAGTGGCATGTTATACAATAATGACAGGCTAAAGTAGACAGGTACACCTCAGACTTTATAATGTTTGGATGGTGGGATTAATCCCCACCCTCCCCCCGCCCCAAACCCCCTTCAGTGGCTAAACTGCACACACTGCCACCATTGAGCGGGCTTGGCACTCTGGATGAAGTTGAGATTGTTTGTCCGTTGGCTGTAATGCCAGGAATGCTCGATGCTGCTCACTCCTGCGTGAGTAAGCATCTTTCACACTGTAGTTTGCATCTTGAGCTCGCGCGCCCTCATGCCCCTTGACCTCACTCGTGAAACAGTTTATTTTGGGACCGCTGTTCTACGGATTCACAGCACATGGGTTAACATGTAGAGTGTCTGCGAGGTGACCTCAAGAAGCTAATTGGTAAAGTCGTCACACCTGCATCTGCCCAAAACACACACACACACGCACACACACGCACACGCACACACACAAAGAAATTTAAAAAAAACGACAGTAAAACTAAAGACCATTAAGATGATTCCAGAGAAATTGAAGAAATGCTGAAGTTACCATCATATAAATCAGGGGTGTCAAACTCATTTTTATCGTGGGCCACATTTTAGTCACCGTTTCCCTTGGAGGGCCATTATAACTGAACACCCCCCCCCCACACACACACACACAAAATCAATAATAACTGTTTATTCAACTATTGTTTAAGTTACCGTACTGAGTGGTTTGGTTCCAAGAAAATGCTCACAACGTGCCTCTTATTTATTACATAAGAACATTTCAAATTTTGGTAGACATTGTTGCAACCATCATGGAAGTTGACATGTTTGATTTGCATTCGTGGGCCACATCAAATGATGCGGCGGGTCAGATCTGGCCGCCGGGCCATGACTTTGACACCTATGATATAAATGAATGTGAGGAACACAAGGCCAGTATGGGACATGAAACCTTTCAGGGATAGCGGTTACTCCAGTGGACCGCTTATCATTTTATCAGTGACAGGGTGCATGAAAGGGTTAAATATCTGTATTGCTTTTATTTTATTGATGTATTCATTTATTTAACTTTCTCAACCAGTCCATGGTGTAGTCAGCTGAGATCGGCAACTCGCCTTAACGCCGAACACAAGAAGCAGTGTCGAAAAAGGATGCATAGATGCTTGCTGACTTTTGTGTCATCTCATTGGTGACATTTATTTTTTGTTGTTGTTAATGTGCAGTTTGGGCATCTGGGTATGCTGGCAGGTGGGGGAGGGGTGGTGGTGTTATGTGCTCAGTAAATGTAAACGGCGATATTGGATATGTTTCACTCAAAATGTATGTACAAATCGACAGTTAAATTATTGATTGTCGGTCATAAATTGGAATAGCGAACTTAAACCTTCAGTTTAAATTCAGCCCTTTACCTTGAACTTTCAACCTCCCCAAAGTGAAAGTTTTGGCGGAGACCTCTTATTAAAAGTAATTATATTAATTATTCTCGCAGTCGTTCACTTTTAATTACACCCAACATTAATTGCAATCCTATAGCTTTGTACTTTGTGCGAACCATCTGGGGAAACCTGGAGCCCTTTTCTGTCACTTTAACGATGCCAAAAAAGGGTGCAAGCTTAAAGTCATACATGCGCTGAGCATAAATATAAATGCGACACATTTATGTGAATTGGAGAAATGCTTAAGTTACCATCATATAAATCAATGTGGGGAACGTCAGGCCAGACAGTAGCATTAAATATACTGTATGTATTATTTTATTTTTTTTTTAACTTTCTCAACCGGTCCATGGTGTAGTCAGCTGAGATAGGCAGCTCGCCGCAACGCGAAACACAAGAAGCAGTATAGAAAAAGGATGCATAGACGGTTGCTTATCCTTGCTATCTCATTGTTGACAATTTTGTTGTTGTTGTTAATGTGCAGGTTGGGCATCTGGGGGGTTATGTGCTCAGTAAATATAAACAGTGATATTGGATATGTTTCACTCAAAATGTATGCAGAAGTCAACGTTCAAAATATTGATTGTAGGTCATACATTGGAAAAGGGAACTGAGACCTTCAATTTAAATTCAGCCCTTTACCCTGACTTTCAACCTCCCCGCTCATGAATGAAAGTTTTGGCAGAGACTTCTTCTGAAAAGTAATTATATCAATTAATCACGCAGTGTTTCGCCTTTAATTACAGCCATCGTTAATTGTAATTTCTATGCTTTGCACTTTGTGCGAACAGTTTGGGGATACCAAGGGCCCTTTTCTGTCACTTTAACGATGCCAAAAAAGGGTGCAAGCTTAAAGTCATACATGTGCTGAGCATAAATATAAATGCTACACTTTTGTATCCGCAATATACCTATCACGCTCTCAAAAATGGTTAGCAAATATGCAATGAGCACTTCTACATTACTGTGGCTAATGCATCCACCTCACAGGTGTGGCGTGTCAAAATGCGGAGGCAGAATGATTACGGCACAGGTGTGCCATAGGTTGCCCACAATGAAAGGCCACTCTAAATGTTCAGTTTCATTGCATAACACAGCCACAGCTTTTCCATGTTTTGAGGGAGTGTGCCTTTGGCATGCTGTCTGCAGGACACCGGCATGCTTGCCCTGGAACTGAATGTTCCTCCTGCCTACCATTAAATATATCCAAAGGCATTTGAAAGAACTTGGAAGTACATCCAACTGGCATTACAACCACAGAGAATATGTAGCAACACATGCCCGGGACCATCCTGATACAGCGGGCATTTTTACCTCCAAGACCGTCTGAGACCAGCTACCTTGATGGCAATCAGTTCACATAAACAAACTTGATGGCGCACTTTATCATGTATAGTGCAGGTGTCAGACCACGTGTATGGAGTCGTTGGATTAGCAGTTGGCTTGGGTCAAAGTTGTGGATCCAGCAACCCATGGTAGCAGTTTGGTTATATTCTGGGCAGGAGTATGTTACAGACAATACAATACAATACATCTTTATTTATATAGCGCTTTCACAACAGCTGCTGCTGTAACAAAGCGCTTTACAAAAGAGTTAACATACAATAACAAAATAATATAACACAACACATAATGTAAACCATGGACAGTCATGCAATATTAACCATTTTTTCTGCATACGCTTGATTGTTTGAAGGAGTCCTAAATGAAAGAGAGGAGACTCAAAGTGTCCTTTCACCAGTGGATCAGACGTCATGCTCAAAATGTGCACACATCTGCTCCAAGCAAAGTTTGAAAGCTAACAAGAAGCTGTAGCATCCATTGTCAAAAAAACTTCTCCTGTCCCATATAAATCCGTTTCAATTCAAAGCGGCGACTTTCAGTTCAGACGCTACTCTCTCCTCATCCTCGGCTCCACAAGCCATCAATCCAACCGCACCAGCTCAGACTTTTCCAACAGCGCCGGCATCTTCGCTAAACAAAACGGGGCTGTGAAAAAAGCTGTTCATTACAGGCGCAAAAAAACACAAGTGCCCCAGGGGCTGTCCAGCAGCAACAGTCAAATAAGCGCCGATATTCCTCCCAATCAAAATCAGTGCTGGTAAACCCCTGCTGCCGAGAAGACGCAACCACCAAGCACAGATTCTTCTCCTTTGACGAACGCCGTGGCCAAAAACTGTCCACATCAGGCCCACAAAAAGTAACAACAAACACCATGCGACAAAACTAAAGACAAAAACGCCGTCTTGGATCTTACTTCAAACAATGAACCCAATTGCAGAGATACCATGACAATACCCTGAGGCGCATTGTTGTACCAGTCATCAACAGCCATCAGCTCATTTTGCAGCATGACAAAGCATGGCCCCAAGCTGTAAAGGGCTGCACACAATTCCTGGAAGCTGAAAACCCGGTTCTTGCATAGCCAGCATACTCGCCGGATGTGTGACACTTGAAAATGTTTTGGATGCTCTGCTTATTCGCCATCTAAGACAGTGTTCCAGTTCCTGCCACTATCAAACAACTTCGCACAGATACTGAAGAGGAGATGAGCAACACTCCACAGACCACAGTTGAAAACCTGATCAAATTTATGCAAAGGCAATAAGTTGTACTGCTTGAGGTAAATGTGGGTCACACCAGATACTGACTGGAACAGTACATTTACACCAGGCGTGTCAAACTTATTTTTGTCGTGGGCCACATTATAGTTACCGGTTCCCTTGGAGGGCCGTTGTGATGGCTAAACCATATGAGGAAGTCAAGAATAATGGTTTATTCAAGTATAGTTTAAATGACTTTAATGAGGGTTTTGGTAACAAGAAAACTTACAATAACTCTCTTATATATTACATACGAGAATTTGAAATTTTAGTACAAAATTTATTAAGCATCATAGAAGTCAACATGTTTGATTTGATTGTGCGGACCACATCAAATGATGTGGTGGGCCAGATCTAGCCCCCGGGCCTTGAGTTTGACACCTGTGATTTACACTGTTGTACAGTACGAGCAGTACAGCGACTGCTTTAAATTGTAACAAACTGTCATTTCCTCACTGTTGTCCCATGAAAATATCCATCTGTCTATTTACTTATCCCAGGTAGAGTCACGGGGGTAGCAGCTTTAATAGGGAAGCTCAGACTTCCCTCTCCCCAACCACTTTATGCAGCCCAGGATCCGAAGGCAATCTAAGGTGTTCCCACGGCAGCCGGGAGACATACTTGTCTCTCCAGTGTGTCCTTAATCATTAATTTGGCCTCCTCCCGGTGTGATGTGCCCGGAGCATCTCGCCAGTGAGGAGCCCAGAAAGAAGGCATCCTAATTGGATGCCCGAGCCACCTCATATGTCTCCTGTCAGAATGGAGGAGCAGCAGAGCTCCTGCGGGATGACCGAGCTTCTCGGCCTATCTGGAAGAGACACCCTGCGGAGGAAAACTCATTTCAGCTGCTTCTAGCCGGGATCTTGTTCTTTCTGTCACGACCTACAGCTTGTGACCATCGATGAAGGTAGCAATATAGATTCTTCACCACAACAGAACAATACAAAGTCGTCATCACTGCAGATGCTACACCGATCTGCCTCGTGACCAAGACCCCAAGATACTTGACCCCTTTTCTACCATGGCTGCTTCTAGAAATTCTTTTCACAAATGTGATGAACAGAATGGGTGACAATGAGCAGCCTCAGCGGAGTCCAACTCTCACAGGAAAATAATCCGACTTACTGCCAGCAATGTGGACCAAACTCTGACACTAGACGTACAGGAAATGAACAGGCCATATCAGGCGGTTTGGGTACCCCATACTCCCGAAGCACCATCCACAGAATTCAATAAATTGGGATATGTACCTGAGTGTAGAAGAGAAGAGGAGAGAAGAGTTTTGATTGTTTTATTTTTTTTACTTCTTGTTTTGTTTGTTTTACTCAGTCACAGCAATTGTCTTGTCATTCCTCGTCATTTTTAATTATAGGTTATGGGGCTGGATTAAAAAACAAAATCCCACTTGTTAATACATGCTAACAATGTACCAAGCAGCCAATTAGCTTAGACCTAATCACCTGTGGAAGGTGGAAGAAGTTCCAGTGCCTATTGTGTTTTCTGTTTGTTGTTGCACATATGTACTTAATGCTTCGTAAACAGGTTGTGCGTGCGGTTCAATGACAACTTTAATGAGTAGTCACTGAACACTGGATTTTAGTCTACTTGTTCAAAGTGTAATTCAATGTCACGGTTACACAAAATACAAACATAAAATGTCACTAGGGGTGTTCACACGGCACACATTTGCTCCGGTGCTGCACCGATGTATTTTGTCGCGATATATCTTACACCGGAGCAAATTTTGTGGAGCGTTCACACGTACAAAGCCGCTGAGCGTGTTAGCACCGGCGCAGCGCCGATGCAGCCCCACTTGGGTTCACACGGCAGTTTCTGCAGTGGAGCAAAACGATAGAAAACAAGAGCTGTCGTGTTGGTTCTTTTTAAAACATATACAACTCAAGCAACTACTGTACAGGCACGTCCTTCTCCTTCTCGGTCTCCGTGCCTTTTGCTCGAGAGGCCTTCAATGACCGCCACCGAAAACGTAAATCAACGATGACTTCAATGACACTCAGAAAAGCAAACATATAATGCGCAAAACAGAAAATCAAGAGAGGAAATCACAAAATAAATTCTATGGGGGGGTTGTGAACACACAACAGAGGAACAAACTACACAAACAACTCCGAGACAGTCCAGTCTCCTACAAAAGGAAAGTTGAGATGGTATAACCCAAGAGGCAAGGTGCCGCTTGCTACTGTTATTGCCAGTTGCCATTCTATAATCTACTAAAGCACCAGTCAAACGCCATCATTTCTTGTGTCGTTATTAGACAAACAGTTGACGGAAGTACAACAGAGCACGAAAGCAACGCATTCTAGCCGTACGTAATCAACTCTTCTCATGCGTAGCAAGGCTACTCCCCCCGCCACAAACAAGCATTTGCTCTGGAGTAAACTTTTGAACCACCTCCCTGAGGTGGGTTAAATTTGCTCCGGTTTAAGCTCTTTTCAGGGGCTACACCGGTGTAACTTTGCACGTGTGAACGCTCTACTGGGGCAGCACCGGCGTAGCACCGGAGCAAATGTTGCCGTGTGAACACCCCTACTTAAGTGTATTTTGGCATTTTTAGCAATACCTCTTCCTAATATGTTCTGCTGGGAAGCAAGTAAGGTGCAGAAGTGGACCAAGCTGACCATGCAGTTTCAGCTGCAGGAGGCTGCTGTGTGTGTGTGTGTGTGTGTGTGTGTGTGTGTGTGTGTGTGTGTGTGTGTGTGTCGATGATAATAGCCAGATATAACATATCAACCTATTAAAGTATTATAGGGTCGAATGTAATTATTATTGTTTAATCATTCCATGTAAATTGATGATTTGAGAAAATGAAGAAAAGCAGCGCAATGCTTAATTATTGAAAAAAAAAACGGTATATGTAGGCTTATTATTTTCCCTGCGATAGGCTCCAACTCCCTCTGACTCTGAACAGGATGAACAATACTGTATAGAAAACGCATTCACATCCACCACAGCGACACTGTTTTGAATTGATGATTTTTATACTTCAAACACTTTTTAAGATGTTTTGATGTAATGTAAACTCACACACACACACACACACACACACACACGCACACACGCACACACGCACACACACACACACACACACACAACACACACACACACACACACACACACACACAGCAGCCTCCTGCAGCTGAAACTGCATGGTCAGCTTGGTCCAATCATGAAACATGTGTTTCCCCTTTGCACCCACAAGATGATGTCACGCTCATGTGCTCCCCAAGTATAGCTACACTTCCAAACATGCTCACATCCTGACTCAGGTCTGTGTGATCTGGACTGAGTCGTCATTATTTAGCTTGCATTAGAAGAGACTACACAAGTGTAAACGGGACCCATATGTCCACAGCAAGACTCCTGTCATGTATAAATTATGATGATGATGATGATGTCGATGTTTTATTTCATTATTATTATTATTATTATTATTATCATTAAATGTATGGCTTTTTTGCCTTATAGGGGAAAATGAATGACATGAGAGGTTAAAAAAAGTTGTATTTCTAAACATTGATATATGTACGAGGCTCGATACCACTTTTTTATATCCGATACTGAAACCTTTGTATTTACGTGTGAGAGTGTCAGCTCATTTGCACAGGTGAACAGGCGCTAGAGGTATAATGTGGCTAATGCTAAATGCTATCTTGGTTGACATTTCAAAAGCTGTAAACAAGTCAATGCACTCACCAGTATCCAAACTTTTTTGTTTGCTCACGGCAGCTACCGGAAGCTGGCTGTGTCGTTAACCTCGCGCCACTCCCGCATTGTAACATCGCAAACTCGGGTTGCTATTCTGCCCACAGCAGGCTAATAATGCGACTACATTTCCCATGAGTCTTAAGACACACAAGCAGGAAGTCGTACTTCTGGTATAAAATTCTGGAATGAAAATGTAGATGTCCGCTAACCCGTGTCTTAGCATGTCGCACAAAGTGAAGTTGAAAATAAATGATGTCGTTTAGGTTTATGAATGAGATCGGACTGGTTCTAATAAAAACAATCCGATACCGATCCAGTCTTTTGGCCTGTATAGGACTCGATACCAAGGATCAAATCGGACCATCCCTAATAAAATAAATGCTACGTGTGCATGTATTAATATTTAATTTACTTTCAGTGATCTGATTATTTGCTTATTGTGCAAGTTGTGAAAGTAGAGCAGAATGTTTTTTTTTAATCAAATATATAATGAATGATTGAATGATGAATGATGGACTGAAATTCAATTGTACACACCTCCAACCTCTGTTTTGGTTTGGGTACTTCCTTCTCAAAACACATACACGAACATGTACACACACAAAGGGAAGATCATCAAAACGTCAACACTCTTGCACACTGGGCCAGAATAACTGGAAGCACAGATGAACAACACCATAATTGAGACTAATGACTGCTTGTTTTTTTTCTGACTATTTGTTGTTGATGAAAAGATAAAAGTCCAAAATGACTTAATTGAACCGCATATTTTTGCACTGTACTTATACTGTGCTGAGTCAAAGATTGTGTAAGAAACCACGGTGGTTTCTAGGCAAGTTACTGAGTAACAATGCATCAATATTTAATACTTTCTTCTTATATGATGTTTGAACACATTAGTTGTTAAGTTATGAGTTGTTCAGTTATTATTATTAGGTTAGTGTTATTACATTATGATTAATATTATTATTTCCGTTTTCTGTTAAAAAAAGTACAATGGAAAATGAATAGATCCTGATTATCTTTTAGTATGGTATTAGCTTTATAATATTGTTCATGTCTTTTAGCCTGAAATAACATATTGGCAGTTTTCATTGCTGTTTATTTATGGCATGAATGGCATACATCTTACATTGGGTGGTGGTTTTGAGAGGGGGGGCGGGGAAGCTTGGGGTTCAAAAGTAAAGAAAAAAATGTTCCCCTCTGCAACATGGGTGGCAAAACTGCCGCCCCAAGGGAAGAATGATGAAATGAGAGCCCCCATGCCAATCCCATGTTGCTTTTGACCACAAAACCAAAAGGCAGCAAAGAACACATTAAAAATTTAAGAGCGCAGTTTAACTGCTTGATTCTTTTTAACTGTACTTAAATGCAATAAGAGAAATGTCCAAGGACAGTCCGCAGTGAATCATCACATCACATGCCGATCGGTGTTTGTAAAAAAGAAAAAAAAATGAGAAGGCAACTTCCACAATGGGCCTCTGTGCAAGCTAAGACGGGTCATCAATCAGGCCAAGCAGCTTGGGGCTCCAAAAGCACCCAACACTCTTACACTAAGGAAATCTAAACTTCTTCTTCTGTAAATGTTATTGTATGAAATTGAAGTTTATCGGGTGTGAGCCTTCCGAGGCAATTAACCGAATTAGTCAACAAAGTAGCACAAAGCCATTTCCGCAGTATGGAAGCGCATGTTGTGCAGACTTGAAAGGAATGTAGAGGTGAAATGGTTGATACTTGCTCCACAGAAAGCGAGCAGGTGGGCGGGGGGGTTGTAGACTTTTTGCACATGCAAGGGCCTCTTGGATGGTGGATCCCAGCATGTATGGAAGTAAATATAAGCTCACATTGGAAAAATTAATTCATACTTGCCCAAGAGCGGGATGTGAAATAAGATTCAAGAGCTCATTTCCTAGATAAGAGTATTTTCCTTTATGTTCTGGCGCCTCAGCTTCATATCACCGATTTGAAAACACAAACCAAACATCCAGTACGTCATTTCCTTGAATAGATGTCATATCTCTTTAAAATAACAACTCGTCATGAATATTTGTTTTCCCCTTGAGAAAGTTTAGACCTTTAATTTGTAGACTATCATGACCAATGAAGAGTTCACAGCCGAGCTCCGTTGCTAACTACGTCTGCCACATAGTTCTGAGGTTTGGGGTTTGAATCTCAGCTCCTGCCTTCCTGTGAGGAATTGACATTTTCTTCTTGAACGAGCAGGGTCTTTCTCTATATACTCCATCTTCCTTCCTATTGTTTCATGAACCCTTTCAGGGACAGCGGTCACTACGGTGGACAGTTTATCATGTTATCAGGTTACAGGTTATCATTATTGGTGCATGAAAGGGTTAACATCTTAAAGACAACATCTTGTAGGTTTTTGCAACTTTCGTGTCTCAGTGCCATTTTCAAGGTGTCGATTCGGCATTCAACATCAAACATTATCGGGCCCGGGTGTAAACCATTTTGGATTTAACTGTGGATATGGATATGTATCGAAGCATTGTACTGTGTTGGCAATTTGTTTCAAAGATGTCAAAGAAAGTCAAGATCGTCACTGTCTCTCCATCGCGTTTAATCCAGTATCTACAGGTGGGCTCACTGAGCAAATGACTAAGACTAAGCATCACCCATATGTTCAGTTTAACCTTTTGTTTTCAAATCACCTCCCAGCATCGCAAAAGCCAGGCAGTCCCGAGATACTAATCTTAAAATAAAGACTGCAAAGGAGACAAGCAATAAAAAGAGAAGAAATAACACAGCTGTAAAGCTAGCCGGCCAGTTGCTATATAATGTGATACGTTTCTCCACGGTGCACAAGTATAAGGCTCCCTCAGAATAGATGCTTAGTCATTTTTACAGTCGAATAATGACTACTCTATTTGGAAATAAAGCAAAACAAAGTCGAATAGCTAATTCCCTTTGTCATTTGGAGACTTTCTGAGAATGTTCCCAGCTGCCAGTCACATGTTCAAATCAATAATATGTCCTTTTATAAAGTGAAGATTAAAAGTGAGATCACAACCAGTCAGGTTGCAGCTTCTCCATCTCTCCTTGCTGTCGTCGTATCACAGTCAAGATTTTGGACCACGACTCAGATATGGTGTCAGTCAAGCAAACAGGGTTAGCTTTCAATCAGTGTCATGGTTGGAAGAACAGGCCGGCCTTTGTTTAAAAAAAAAAAAAAAAAGCTTTAGTATCAGAGTAGAGAGAAGCCATTGTGCTTGAGAAACGCCTCCTTATGGTTCATGTCCTCAGATCGTAACGGATCCTCAGCCTCGGTTGAACAAATGCAGCCACAACTATACATGCCTTGCACTGGAGCTGCTCACTGGAAAGTCTACTTGATGAGATCAAGTCGACGGGAAAACAAGCATTCACGGTATGCTTCCATTTTAAAGAGCAGCTGTTGCTTAAAATCCAACAGTAGTCCACGTGATATCATCCACTGTGACTCATTAATGATTTTGAAATAATGCTCATTTTCTCTCATTGCATCCTGCAAAACTCAACATTCAAAAAACATGCTTTGACCATCAGTCTACAGCAGGGCCCAGATGAAAACCAAAATAACCACAGCACCAAAAATGACTTTTCCTTTTTTTTAATCTCACAAAAATGAATGCTTCTGCTTCCTTGAAGATAGACAGAATATTCTAGAGGGGGAAAAAAATAAACCCTGAATGCACAGTTCTCACGTTACAGACATCTCGAGAATATTTCACAGGTCATTTTAGGCACTTGGAATCATAAACCAAAGAAAAAAAAAATTCCCTTTCTGAGAAAAATACATCTTTGGTCCAGTATTTTACAAAAATTAAAAGCCAGAGTATGAAATAACATCAGCTTTAACGTTTGTCTCCTAAAGATTGTATTTCGATAAAAAGCTTCACAAAGACTTTTTTTTTTAACTTTAAATAAAACATTATCGCTACATCTTTAAAAAAAAAAAAAAAAAAAGACCAGCAATCTCACGGACGTTGCGTGTTGGCTCAATCGTATTTACTGCAAAGCAGGATTGTTTTGTGTGTTGGTTTCAATCGAGTTGCATTTGGCAAACTTGTTTGTTTTTCTCTGCGTGTTCAGTCCTCTTTCTGCAAGAAGATACAAAAGCAATCCATCTTTGGGTACGTTCGCCTCAGCTACAGGGCAACCATTTCTGATAGGATGCGGCGCACGGCGACACGAGCGGCGCCTGCACGTGTGCGATGTAGTAATTGCTGAAATTAATGTCCTGCACGTAGGGCGCCGGCTGGTAGTAACACGTGACGTTGGTCACCGTGGGGATGGCATTCTGCTCGGCCAGCACCTTCAGCGCCAACATGGAGATGAGGCTGAGCGTCTGACGCCGCTCGTGACCCATCAGACAAACGGTGCTCTCGTTCACCACCTGGTACAGCGTCATCAGGCACTCGTAGCGTTTGTGCTCCATGCCGGCAAAGTGGTTTTGGAGGTAAGCCTCCAGTTTCCTCTGCTGCTCGCCAATGTCGGAGAAGTCAATGAAGAAGCGAGAGCACATGTAGCGCTGCATCTGCTTCATGTCCGACTCGGAGGCCGCTCGGAAGCCCCGTACGAGCAGGTGGCAGTACTTCAATAAGCCGCCCCCTCGGATCTCTTCGGGGCTTCTCGTGGCTATGGTCCTCTGACACAAATGATCCATGGCCTCCTGGAAGTTGCCGTACACGCTCTCGCCGACCACCGTGGGATGAAAGCTTTCTGACATCGGCGTCTCTGAGCAGCGGTCAAACAAGAGCAGAGAGTCGAGGCAAATCTGGAAGGAGTCCACGCTGAACTCAAACTGCCGCCTTAAAGTGTCCACAAATTTCAGCTCCACATTCTTGCCCGTGTTGTTGGACAGCGAGATGAGGCTCCAGCGGTCCGCGTCGTTACAGACTTTCACCAGTTTCTGCACGTAGGCCTCCTTGAGGGTGAGTGCTGTGATTCGCTCCCTGGACACTTCAGGGGGCAGGAAATCAAACAGGCAGTCCAACACCACATCCTTCACCAGTCGGAAGGCCTGGTCGTCCTTCAGCGACACGCCGAAGATCAGGTCCAGGTCCTTGTAGCCCAGCCCGGTGTCCTGGTGGAGCACGTGGCTGGCGGCCGAGCCGTTCAGCCGCACGTCTTTAACGCACACCCCTTGATCCTCCAGCCGCGCCCGCACCACCTAGACGAGACGCACAAACACACACACGCAACAGGGCATTAGATACGTGCACGGAAATACTGTACAATGAAATGGGCTGCCTTGTGAAGGCCAGATCAATACTCTTCTCTCAAAGTCCATTTCATCAGCATCGACTTTCGCCTAAACGAATGCAGAGGAGGCCAAACACGGCGCAGCAGCCTCATACTGTCATCTTATCACACGCACAGACTGTGACACGTATATGTTTGGGAGCGCCCTCCTCACTGGTGGGTAGTTGATGAGGAAACCTTTGCTTTGTGGCTTGACTTCTCAGCTTGTAGGGTCTTTAAGGGTCATGTGTGTTTCCTTTCCTCTCCTCTCCTAGTGACCTGGTTTATGGTTCAACAAAAGTATTTTGCCACATATGAAGAGGATTTACATCTATCTATCTATCTCTCTATCTATCAAAAGGAGAAGCTTATGATTGAAAGTCTACCACATCATGTGGACCTATTTATAAACCGTATACTCAACTATCTATGGCAAGGAAGAGCTCATGATCTAAAAAGCAAACCACTTCATGTGTCATCTCTCTGTGGAAAGGAATGGCTCATGATCCAGTCACGATCCATCCATCTGTAAAACTACACGGGATTCATCACGGGTTTTCATTACAGACAAACGCAGACGAACACAATCCTAATACTCCCCCCGTGGCACTGACCCATCAGATTAGAGTGTGTCAACTCTCTCTTATGGTGATTACATTAAGACCTATTTAACTATTCCAGGTCAGCTTCCCGAAGAAAAAAAAAAATCCACTTTTTTTTTCTAAATGCAAGGAAACCCCTCACAGTTCTTCACAGCTCATGATGACTCAGCCCGGGGGGAACGTGAACTCTGCCTGCAGTTGCACCGATGTCACATCCAAGAATGTGGACGCTCAGATTTACATTAGGCAACGTTTCTGCAGGGGGCTGCGTGTGTGGCTCGCAGGCAGGCGGTGGAGGTGAAACCCCAGCAGGGACGAGACGCATGTCTTTCCTTATATAGTAAAAGACCATTGATAAAAGTGACGGCCACGACTTGCGTAACAAAAGCTGGCTTGCTCTAAACGAACCAAACAAACACGTCTACATTATAAAACAATATTTCTTTGACAGTAACACCTTGGGACGTTTCTAATCCTCTAACACTGCATGGACCATCATAATGGAATTCCCACTCTACCCATTGTTCTAGATAGTCATGACAGGACATTTATTTGGAAATATTCGAGACGTGATTCAAAAACCGTGAATCATTTCGTCTTGGGGTCCGCACAAAAACATGCGTCTCCACTTCGGGGGGGGGGCTTCAACCTGAATTTAAGCTTCCTGTAACACTCAATGGAGCATTCATCTTTCCAAAACCACAAGCATGAGCTCAGGGCTTCATTCACTCACTGAGCTCATCGTCAACATGAGAATGAAGTGCAGCGTGACTATGAGGTTTGAGATGGACCATAAGTGGACTTTTGACTCATGAGAAGACACTTTGCAGATAGCCAACGGTCTGTACGCCCCCCGCAGCCCCCCCCCCCACCCTCCTCCACAAGGGGAGGGAAAATTGCATAAGTCAGCCACTAGAAATGGGGGGAGGTGGGGTATTTGAATTGCAGTTAAAGACAGTCTCTGTGGTTCGTGTGTAAAAAGATATAATCGTGAAGACTGACAACTCCCGAGGAAATAAATTAAACAACAGAAACGTGATGGGAATAAGCCTGTAAGCCGTCACGGAAATGTTATTCAAAAGGAGCAGGAAAGAAGTGATTCGAATGCTCTGTGTATAAATGTGTGATTTAATGACACGCAACGTCGAAAACTTTGATACCCAAACGCCACTTCACAGAGAATTTCCATTTCTCTTACCTGAACAATCTGTCGGGGTCTCATGGACAACGTGGGGAAGTTTCCCCGGCCGTGGATGGGCACAGCTTCCCCCAAGATGGAATCCAAACGCTGCACCTGATCCCAGGACAAAACGCAGAAACGCTGGCTCTGCTTCGAGGCATCCCCGCACTCCATGCCGATCAACAGCCCCGCAAGACACACACAAAAAAAAATGAAGCAGAACAAATTCCGGTGGGATCTTTCACTAAGTGCGTCCCGTTACTGTCGGATGGAGTTCGGGGAGGAAGCGTTGGGTCAGCTGGTCGCCGAGAAGTCCGCCCTACGTGCTCAAGCGCCGATTCATAAGGAAGGTCCCATGTGTTTCAAAACTCCTCCCTCATTAACATACGGCGCCCTGATTGGTTGGCGTTTTTTGGTCATTGAGCAAAGCCCTGGTGGAAACACACTGCTGACGTCACTGCTCCGCCTCCCTCCTTCCCCACTTTCTCCACAAGGTATTGACGACACTTTCGAAACTTTCCGGACTACGCTTAATTAAAAAAGAAAAAAAAAAAAAAGAAAACCCTGGCTACAAATATAGATAAATACTTTGATTATAAACTTGTTTTGGAAACGTCTTAGTAAATCGTAAACCTCATACATTTTCCTTCTCAGTGTCAAAGATTACGCAATCAGATTTAAAACACACGCACGCACACACGCACACACACGTACACGCTCACGCACACACGCGCAGCCTGTCTGCCCATCCTCAAAAGTGCATTGTGGACCTGATGGACGTTGAAATAGTTCAACGACGACAGTTGAAACTCAAATGATATGCTATAGCGACAAATTTTTATCCAATTGAAACTGCAGTGGATAACTTTTATTTCTTTAAAAATATGTCATTTTACTGTATTTTTCAGTGTTCTATATTGTATATTTCAAGTCGGACGACATTCCTGCATTGCCAAAAATGACGTATCGGAAATGATGTATTTTGTCTCACAAAAGGCGCAGCGCGGCCAATAGTCTCCAGTTTGTAAAAAAGCTAACTTCACCATTCTCACTTCACACTGCTATATTACCTGTACCTGACAAAAGAAGGTAAAAATCGTAGATGTGGTTTCCCTTACCATCGAGTCACAAACCTTGAATGTTGCTGTCGTTGTTTTCCGGAGCTCATCAAAATGATAATAACTGTACTTGAATCCAAATGTACCGTATTTATCTGTGACACCCGCTCAACATGGCAGCCTCAGCCCTCGTCTTACAGCGTAGCTTACTGGTCACTGGGTTCCCAAGTTCATGGCGAACACGACACAAAAAAAAAACTTTCAAAAACAAGGCACACTATATTTAAAAATATATATATATATATTAAATGTGGAATGACTTGTCAAGTCATGGAGTTGAAGTGAAAGTCGAGTCTCATGATTGCCAAGTCAAAGTTACGCCGAGTCTTTCATTATTCCATAAAATAAGCGACTCGAGTCGAGTAAGATGACCCTCGTCCCCCAAGTCTACCGACATAGCCTACTGAGTTAGTTGTGGTTTTCAGAAACATGGGCAGTTATCCAATGAAAGACGAGATTAGGCGAGCGTGCATTTTGACAGAACGCTGACTAACACTTTTATCCAGTTTCACGTCTTCAACAAAAACTCATAAACCTCTCATCATGATTTCCTCATCCACGAGCCATGTTTACCTTATCACCATCACGTTTTCGGCAATGCAAAAATCGTCCACCCTCATCATCGTTGAACTTAAACAAATTCATTCAGCCATTTTCAACATCACTTAACCTCATTAGAGTCGCGCGTGAGCTGGAGCTATTGTTGGGTAAAATGCACGGTACACCCTGGACTCATCGCTGAGATTGCCAGTCAATTGCAGCATTTCCCCGGAGTGATCTACACAATAATGCAATGACATCATCACGGAATGGCAGTGTTATTTATCAACCGATACATTGAACATCCCCTGAAAATTGCTGCGTGACCCTGTGTTATTGAAGCTATTCAACGTCTCGCATGGCTGAACAGTCTTACAAAAAAGCTTGCTCTGAAGTTGTTCCAAAACAACTTGCTACTTAGGCAAACTCCATGCTCAACCTCTATTGACTCAAGGGATATTTGCAGAGCATGCTGGATGTTTTTTTTTTTTTTTAAACGTCTGCAACGCCCTGCTGCATGACCATATCTGCAGGCATCTTTGGCACCACATGGAAGGGAAGAGTGTTAAAAGTGTTGCTCTGCATGCCAAACGTCTTCATTTCTCCACCCTTTTTATAATCACTTCCCCCCAACCTGTTGAACAAACAAGACCAGCATTGGATTCATAAATGTATGTATTTATAATTTTTTTTAGTTACCTATTTACCTATTTATCTTTTAAATCATTTGTATTCCATTCCGTGTACATAATAATAATTAAATCCATCCATTTTCTACACCGCATTTTGTGTGCTGGAGCCTATTCCAACTGACACCTGGCAAAGTTGTGGTACACATCATCTGAAGGTGGAGATCTTGCAGTTTCTTATCAACCTATTTGCATGCGCCAATATCCTGCATGGATCCCAGTGATTCTGTTATCCTGCAAGCATGTACAACGCGAGTTTCTTATGCAGTAAAGTCAAAGGAGCGAGGGGAGCCACTTCCATTGGTCGGGAAACAAGTCAGCTGTGTTCACTCCCGTAACGGCGCAAACGCCCATTTGTGTCTGCGTGCCTCTACGAAAATACCATAAGAAAGAAAACTCAAACCATGCGTACAGTTAGACTGTGCTTTGCACTACACTTGAGCTAGGCACGAAAATAGAATCGTCCTACTCACATTCACAACCAAGGACAATTTAGAGTCTTCAGTGAGCCTAACATGAGTGTTTTTGGAATGTGGGAGTAAAGTGGAGTACCTGGAGAATGGGGGAACATGCATACCCCACACAGGGAGCCCGGAGCCGAGATGCAAATGAATAAACAATTATAAGAATAATTTTTATTGTTCAAAATGCAAAATCTACTGCCCAGAGATTTACATGAAAACAGATCAAACCAAAAACTGCTCTTGCATGCATTTCAAAATATTAGAAGTCTAGTTGATGGATCAGCAAAAATATTTGGACGACTCACTTTGTTCTCACTCTTATTAACCCCTTCAGGCACCCTGTAGCCTGATTACATGATAAGCTGTTCACTGTAGTAACCACTGTCCCTGAAAGGGTTAATTGCAATACACCTTTTAGTGAAAACCAGAAACACAAAGTGTATGCATGTAACTACCAGATTGACATTCATTTTCTAGCCCGCTGTTCAGAGTTTCTGTATACGCCAAATGTACTATATGCGCGGTAAAAGTTGCTTTGCTTTCTTTCCTAGACATGGACGAACCACATCTTCATCATCAAATTGCATAGTATGACCATGTGTTCAAATCACAATTACCTTGACTAGGATAATACCTAGACACTGTCTTGATAGACACTGTCAGAGAGATAACAATTAGTTTGCAATGGTCATGCTGCTAGCTTCCTACGACGGCACCAATCAAAAAGTATTCCTATTTTTGAAAAGAACGAATTTGGGATAAAGTTCCAAACATGTTCATGTAACAATCTAGATTGGTGGGTAAAAACGATGACGTTATGGTACATAGATTCTTGAGTGTAAAGCAATTCTATGCTCATGAAGAAACTGAAATGAGTTTGTTATATTTGGTAAATAGTGAATGGATTTAAACAGTGAACAATTTTAAAGTCGCGTTCGCACTTTGTGAGGTTTAATTTTGTTTAAGCCAAATATGCATTATGTCTGAAGGAGTGACTCATTTCATTATGTCTGGAAAGCACAATGAACCAATGAATCATCTAAAAAGCGTCAAAGGTAACAATCAAGTTGCTTAATGACTCCAAAGTATCCATTATGAACTTCAAGCAGCAATCCACCTCTAACTTTGTTGTTAGGTAAGTACTTTTTTTTTTTAACATGTTGACAATGTCAAACAGTAAATGCTATGACACTGATAGTAGCATTACACACACACACACACACACACACACACACACACACACACACACACACACACAAATCATTCTTATTATTATTACATTTTAGGTAGTAGCAGATGGGCCAAGGAAGGATGCACTGCATTTTGGTGAGGATATGGATAAAGGTACAGGCATAGGAAATGTCATCATTTCAGGATTGATGGCATCAATGGAACTGCCCCCCAAATACATTTGGATCATAATGGCGCAACAGTTCGGAGAGTTCCGCGCCATAATAAGTGATACTCTGGTTAGGAACAAAAACAACTCTAATGGTGACTTTAGACGTCTTCATAAAAGGCAAAAATTAAAAAAAAAAAAAAAAAAAAAAAAAAAGATTCAATTTAAATAAAATTTGGAATAGCCCGAGAAGAAACTGACTTAATTTGTAAGGAATGGAACAAATGATTAAGACTCTTTTCCTAAAGCTAACCTAATTAGTTGCTCATTTCTTCATTCTTTTCCTTTGGCAGCTTTAAATTCCTCTCATGAGTGTTTGGTTCATCTTATTCCAATGCACAGGAACGGGTTATGGGTACAAGTGAATTTGGTCCTTCTCAAGGAATAATGTAGGACTCTGAAGACAAAATGAATGCACTAGCAGGAATAAATAAATATCAATGAAGGTGCACTATTCCAATTGGGATCATTTGGGGTTGTCATGAGCTGAAAAGATTTGGGAAGCAAATGTTTGAATACAGCCTCGTTGCTTGGTTAATCATCTAAAAGTTTGCACGCAGGACGATAAAATATGTGGAAGGTGATACTGTAAAATTCACTGAAATCCAGAAGCTGTCTGTGTTTACACTATGATAGGTTGCAAATAAAACTATCAAATGCTGCTCGGCAATAATCCCCATTTATTGGCCTTTACTGCATATAGCATTAAGTTGACAAAAACAATCATTCCTTCGCTCATAATTGTGTAAGGGTTTATGGTGAAAAGGCTCCACCGTATTGACCTTTAAGCTTCTCTTTTTCCAGATCCCTCCCTGTCTCACATAACTCATACTTGTCCTCTTTCAAGTCCCGGACTTTAAAGTGCATTGATTCTTGCTGGAGAGAAGCCAAGATGAAAGCCACAAAATGAAGGCGAAAGCCCCCGTAATGATAATTCCAACACAAAGGCAGACATTATGAGCTGACTGTTTTCTTTCCCAATGAGCAATGCAGGGGGTCAGAGTGATTTCCTCCTTTAAAATGTCCCACATATTAAAAGAATAAAAATAGAAAAATAGGCACTCCTATCAATCCCCACGGCACATAAGTGCACCTGTAAAATGTTTACGAGGGAGTGAAGTTCATTTTGGGATTGACTGGTGTTAGCTTTTAGTGACGCTGCAATAAAACAGATACACAGAAACACATGCTCTTAAGCACTTGAGCACACACACGTCATAATATTTTCCTCAAACATGTGCGCACATCCAGGAGGACGGGACTTTTTGGTCCCCATGGAAGATTTTGCTCCTAATCCTCACAACATCATCAAGTCACCATGGCAACAGCATCCGTCTGTGTCATTTGGACAGATGTGTTGTCAGTCTGATGCTTGCGGCAGGTGCCGGCGCGAGACGACCACTACGTCATGACACTATAAATAACGCACCATGTGGCAGCTGCGCATCCTGGGAAACGAAACGTACATTTCACCTGAATGTGAAACACTTAGTGAGAGCACAAAGACGGTAGATAAATATTAAGCCACTTGACATTATCAGGTTTCTTCATTGTCCCATGGCGGAGTGAGTCAGGCCATGTACACACCATCATGAGCGGTTTTACATTTACCATGCTTTTTGAACATTTGTCCACGTACAAACCGAAGTTTTAAGTCAATAGAAACCATGTTTGGCAATGAACAATAAATGGATGTCAACCCTGGCGGTTCGGGCAGTGGGGGCAACATTCTATGAGGATCTCTTTTATTTTTGTTCAGAAGGGGTCAACAGAGAGCAAGGCGCACTTCATAGTGCTAATTTTTATTCATGTTTCCGGGCAACGACCAGTCCGTCATCTCGGAAAGCAGTGGGCAACATCGTCGGTGTGTATCCTGTATTGTTGCTAAAGGGCGGCCATCAAGATAAAAACATAGCAGTCAACTAACATCTCTCTCCTGTGGTTGAGAGGAAAGAAATGTCATCTATGCTGTATGTTGCACAGAGAGCACGTTTGACTTTAACTTGAACTTGAACAGGGTTGCACCACAGGACACTTTCATGCACTGCACCGCTGAAAAACGGCGGCCAAGAATAAGTTTTGTTATTTTTCACAAGCTTCACGAGCTAGAAGTTACTATCGTTCACTCAACAACCGGCAGTCAGAACTAGCAAGAACACGGACGGCAAGGTTCCAAGTTAAGACTATACCGATCAGCAAATGTTGGCTAACTTCATGAATTATAATTGCAACCTGCCATGCTTTTATGTCATATTGAGTTACTAATTGCATGCTTGAAGCTAGCATGAGCAAACCTCGACACAAAACCATGCAAGTCTGCAACAGTAGCCTCTGATGATGTTATTTATAGACTGACTGCCTGAAATGTGGCGTAGTCCTCTCTATTGTTTTGTGTCTATAGTTCAAAATGAAGACGTACATTGACACGCACATGTTGTCTTACTGCATTTGCGTGTTCGTGCCACTTTTGTATTGTTTTATTTTATTACAAGCATTCATGATTTCTTTTTCTTGTTATTATGTAGTGCATTTGTTTATTGTATTCCAAACACCTAATCAGGGAACTACAGGGCTGCAAATTAGCTAAACTTTGACATCTTCACTTGAATGTTGGAACATTTTGTCTTTTTTTTTTTTAAAGGCTGTATGTTGCAGTATATTAATCGTCTCTTTTAAAGAAACAATCTCATTTTAATTTGTCTTTTTTTTTTTAAGGCTGTATGTTGCAGTATATGTATCGTCTCTTTTAAAGAAACAATCTCATTTTAATTTCAATCTCATTTTAATATCAATTAATACACACACAAACGTGAAGCAGGCAGCTGTTTTTTTATCACAAACCTGATGATCCAGTGGTTGTGGATGCACATACCTGCATAATCACTGTCTGCGTCTCTCGCGCTGGATCTCATGCCCAGCCTCTTGACTCTCAGGATCTTTATCTGTCTCTCCTCCCCTTCATGTGTCCTCTCTCTGGGTCTCCCAAGTCCTCTGGTACGGAAGAGGGGAATTGGCAATGTGGAGTAAATATTTTTGACTGGCAAATACGTTTGAACGTATTTGCAAGTACATGCAAAAGTATTTGCAAATATGTCCAAACGTACTGGTACTTCCCAATACGGTCGAACGTACTTGTAGGCTAAAAATACAGAATTTTTTCCCATAATGCCATGGGGCGTTGACTTGGACATGCACAAGTAAAAAAAAAAAAAAAAAACTTTTTCCCCATAATGCCATGGGGCGTTGACTTGGACATGTGCAAGTAAAAAAAAAAAAATTAAGCCTTTTTTTTCTTTTTTTGCATTTGGCCTACATTATAACAATCTTTTGGAACCTTTAATGAGTAAACACTGTTTATTTGTAATTTTTACGGTTTCATTATTATGTGTGCAATGCGTGATCTCCATTTGGCATTTTTTTCCCATAATGCCACATAGTACTGCCTGGCGTATGTGCATACCCCATGGCATTAGGGGGGGAAAAAGCAGAATGGAAATTATGGGCTGCAAATTTAATAAATCAAGCTTAGCTTTAGTTTCTTTTAGTTTTTAACATTTAGCCAAAAAGTACATTCAAACATACTGCATTTGCAAATAGATTTGAATGTTTTTGAAAATACATTTTAAAGTACTTGCAAATATGTTTGAACGTATTTGCAAATATGTTCTGTGGTGCTCATAACTTGCTGCTCTTCAGCTCTCGTAACACCAACATCTGGCAAAATGTCATTGCCTGCCTCATTGTTATTCCTCTATGTGCTGCAGAAATATTTATTTTCTGTTTGAACTATAGAGAAAAAGCAATAGAGAGGAACCCATATTTCAGTAACCCAGTCTATAAATAACAATTATTATGATAGGATACTGTTGTAAGCCTGCTTGGTTTTGTGCTGTGGTAAAGTTAATGTTTAAAACTAATGTTAGCTAGAAGCTACATGTCTGTAGCTAGAGTATAATAGTACGGACATCTGGTCTCCGTGTGATGACAGAAAAATGTGTTTATCCGACAAGATTTGGAAAATACAGATTTTCAGCTTTAGAAATACATTGAAACCGGAGATAAACTTTTTTTATTGTGGGTGTTTTGGTCTGTGTCTGTTACAGTTTTGGAGATATGACATGCCAAATGAACTTTGCTGGAGTCAAAGAATTTCACATGTGCAATATGAAAGAATATCCTACATATAGATGACACATATGAAACAGCTGTCGTTAAAGGCTAACACTACATTCTTTTAGTGTTATTTTTAGAAGGACTGAACTGTTCTGTAACTGTTTCATATCTGCCATCGATACATAGATCGTCTTTCACATTGGATATTTAAAATTCTTTGACTCAAAAAAAAGTTCATTTGGCACATCAAATCACCAGAAATGTGCAGACAAAAAAAAGACCAAAACATAATTCTATTTACTGTAGTGAGATGTACATACCATGTGCACTGTATATGTTTATGTAGTATCTCTTTTCTCTCCTCAACTGCTCAACAGCCTGCCATGACTAGATGGGAATAGAAGGAAAGATCATTACAATGTATTATGTGTTAAATTGAAAACTTACATTTAGCATAACAATATTTGGAACTGCCAATTGAAATAATGAAAACACTATAATATTGGACTATGCTATTACAGTCATGCATGGAGTGGTTTTATCTCATTTGGTTCAATCGATTCCGCGCTATTCTTAAAGTTAATTCAGTGCATACTGTAGGCCAGTCCCAAGCCTCGGATAAATTTACTTAGTAACAATAACTTTTACAATAACTAACCAATTTCTACCACTACAGTATGCAGTTTGCTTGGAAGCTAAGCTAAAAAAAAAAAAAAAAACATCTTCCTTGACGTGTTATGCGTTATGTGGTATTTGGGCTGCAGTGTGTCTATTGAGCCATCGATTTTTTTATGTTTTAATATGAGAGCTAGCTGTCCTGCGATTGGCTGACAACCGGTTCAGGGTGCCCCCCGCCTACTGCCTGAAGACAGCTGGGATAGGCTCTAGCACCCTTTGTGAGGATAAGCGGATTGGAAAATGGATGGATGGATGAGAGCTAGCGGCTAGCTAGCAGGCTCGCTAGCTATCTGTTAGCATGCTTGCTGGCTCGCAGACTGGTGGATCGGCAGCGGGGCCATCCAATTTTCCACTGCCTCACTCCGTGTTGTGTTGTCGTACCTTTGCCCACAACACAGAGACACTTCAGGGATAACTATTTATTACACAAGCTAGTGGCTAGCTCGTTGGCTAATAGGCTCCAAAATGCTGTGGACTGGCAGCGGGGTCGTCCAAGATGTTATCACCGCTGTGCCGGTGTGTGTGTGTGTGTGTGTGTGTGTGTGTGTGTGTGTGTGTGTGTGTCTACATAACAGACACTTCAGGGAAAGTTAACTATTTATGAAACATAGCAGCACAAGTTATCGAGATCATAGCTCACACTGCATATATACTGTGTGTGACTTTTTATAATTTTTCTTTTTTCATTTACATTTGGCAGGCTTTTTAAGGGCACTCAAGTGTGATGTGTCAAATTTATAAGACTTTTTTTCCACTTTACAGCATCTTTAACAATGTCAGGATGAGTCAGCAGGCTGAAACTTGAAATCAAGGGTGTTAGGTCTAATTAGTGGTTGTGCCCCACGGGTAGGGTGTCAACTAAAAGCGGAAGTGAAATTTTGCAAGGAGCTCGATGAAGTAGTTCAAAGAATGCCAGGCAGCCAAAGAGTCGTGACTAGTGCAGATTTTAATGATCATGTTGGGGAAGGAACTTTAAAGGACGGATGATGGTGGACTTTGCCAAAAGGGTGGAAATGGGTGTAGCGAACATTTTCTTCCAGAAGGGGCGGCACCGTAGGATGACCTAGAAGAGCTTAGGTAGAAGTACACAGGTAGATTACATCTTGTGCAGACGATGTAATCTGAAGGAGATTAGTGACTGTAAGGTAGTGGTAGGGGAGAGTGTAGACAGACAGCATGGTGGTGCGTAAAATGACTCTGGTGGTGGTAAGGAAGATGAAGAAGACAAGGGCAGATCAGAGAACCATGTGGCGGAAGCTACGAAAGGAAGAGTGTTGTACAGCTTTTTGAGAAGTGGTGAGACGGGCTCTCGGGAGGCAGGAGGAGCTTCAACAAGACCACTTCAGCCAAGGTGATCAGAGATACAAGCAAGAGAGTAATTGGTGTGTCTACTGGCAGGAAAAGGGAGAGGCTGCCAGCCAAGAGCGCTAGAAGAAGACGTAAGAGAGGGTTGATACGGTAGATGTAGTGAGAGAAGACATGAGGGCAGATGGTGTGAGAAAGGAGGATGCAGAAGACACGCTTAGATGAACACCGATGACACTCTGTGGCAACCCTTAACGGGACAAACCGAAAGGAAAAGAAGTATGAGCCTAATAACAGGACTGCTTTTGGAACCTGATACTGTCTTACCCATATTCAATGTGGCCAAACCTTTTGCTAATAATACTCGAAGATTTGGCTGGCAACCGGTTCAGGGTGTCCGCCGCCTACTGCCCGAAGACTGCCACATTTTTGGAAAGTATGTAACATGGCTTGAACAATGGTGACTGATTGGTATCAAGATTAATTAGTAATACGAATCAGTCGCTCAAGACGTAATGGAAGATAGCTAACATACGTTACCACCATCACTTCAATGTCCCTGTAGTATCCAATTGTTACAAACCGCTTCACGACAGTTGTACTGCACTTGCTACACCCGCTCACCGTTTCTACCCCGTTTGAAAAGCACGCATCTGCGGTAGCTCCTCTTCCTGTCCGCTGTTGCTGTCTTCACCTGCATCAACCTGATGTTGCTGGAGCATGACTGTCACAGGGAGGAGTAGCAGCAGGAACTCCTTCCTGTGGGGGGGCAATTTTTCCAGCATCTTAGGTGAGATTTCATAATGTCTTGGCACGCAACTTCTCTGTACCCCCTCTTTTTTTTTTGTTTGTTTGTTTCTTTCTCTATGTTGCCACTGCTTCGACACACACAGCTTATACAAACTATGGAATGAAAGTAGCTGAGGGAGTGACACGGGTCTAAGCAGGTAAGGGGCAAGGCCACTTTTGAACTATAGTCGAACCTCGTAACAACATAACTCGAGGGGCATAACGAATCTGTACGTTATAATGGCAGTTTGTTGTAACCATTTCCGATAAAATGGCCGCCAACTATGATGTATTATACAGTGTGAACATTTATAGATGTATAAACATGTCAATTACAAATATGCGTATAGAGAATGAAGAAAAATGATTTTATAAGACATGAAACAAACAACTGTCGCGTTCCTGCTTCATCTCTGAAAACATTTGGTCAGCAAATGAAAAGTGACTTCGCAAATTTTGGATGTGCCGCATCCCGAAGTCGTTTACAATCATCTTTCTATCTGTTGGTCTCGAACCCTGCCATGATTTTGTTGCCATTACGGATGATTGTCGAAATCATCGATGTTGTCAATTCGTAGTCTCGGTTGAGCTTCGTCTTGGAGACTCGCTTTCAAAATCGAGAGACAATTTCAGCATGCGCTGACAGCGAAGTTTACTGTACATGTTTTCAGACCACGTGCTCGGGACCGTGCTGTGCCTACGGAATTACAAAAATGTACGAGGAGATCAGTAGCGTTGCTAAGCAACGGAAGGAAATCCCACATATTAATGCTAACAAATCTAACAGGCTGACAGAAATAAACTATGTCCGAGTAAAAATGACATAAAGTAAACAGGAAACAGGAACGAACTATGTGTGCTGATACAATTATCAGCACTTTATAAAAATGTAATCACATAAATGTATAATTGCTATGGGGTGTAACCATTCAGCATGTCCAAATTCTTGGCTGTACCTTAAGGTCACGGTTGCCTTCACTTTCACTTCGGCAAAGGAAAAACAAAAGAAAAAAAATCCCACTGCTTATCTTTTTGTGAAAAGAGAAATATATTGAATTGCATAGCATGGGGAAGAGAGGCTGCTTCAAAGCTTCACTGCTCTTTACATTCATGTCATACCGTTTCATCAGCGTTGGCAAGTTTGACATTCAGGCAAAAATGCATGTCAAGAGCTACGGCTTCCATGACGTCTGCCAGAAGCTGAGCAGAGCTCTGTTTGTTCATAGACTGGACATGTGGCTAAAACGTGAAGCGGAAACATCAACAAAAGCTGATTGCTTGTGTTATATTAGGGAGAAAAAAAAAAACATTTTGGGCTGCCCAAGAGCAATTTAGTATTTTCAATATTTTGGTATCAGTTTAACTATAGCTTCAAATAAGTTTTGTCTGAGAAGAACTACCCCCCCCTCCAAAAAAAAAAAAAAAAAAAAAATAAAAAAATCCACGTTTTTTTTTTT